>NC_140590.1:1554692192-1555022192 GCF_964204655.1 Triturus cristatus
TGTTTTCTTGATTAACCCATTTCCCCACTGAAAGTGCAGGTTCTTTAAAGAGACACAGACACATTCGCAAAGAGTTGGGCATGTGAATAGTGCCACTCGTAATGCACACCTGTGAACTGCATAATTTGCATATTCAATACATTTCCTTGCTAAGCATTTGAAAAGTCTGAATGTCACAATGTATATCATTATGTGTATCCGCCCGTATTCAGACATTGGAAGCATGTATTCGTTTCTTCCCTTACAATGGCATAAAACATGACTGCATATTTTGGTGCATAACTGGTTTAGTACTGTTGCCATGAGTAATTAAAAGAAAGATATTAACAGTCAAAGTTTCTTGAGAATTGCATGACAGTAAAGGTGCTATGATTATGTCTAAAATCACCTTTCCATGTCCTTGTGAAGGCCAATATGTACTAAAGCCAACAGCCGAAACAACATTACAGATATAATATGTTAAAACGTAATTTAAAAGCTATGCGTAGCTACGCGAAGTGCACTACGCACTACGCGAGCTACGCGAACTGCGTAGTGCACTGTGCAAAATGCTGTTCGCACTGATTGCACAGTGCCGGATGCATGTCCACGTTGTGCAATCATTGCAAACCGCATCTTGCACAGTGCAAGCGGTCGTATTCTGCCGCTCTAGTAGATTTGTACTCGAGTGGCAGCGTTCTCAACGCGGACTGGTAGTTTCTCATCGAGAACGGTCGCGAGCATACGCGACCACTCGCAATGAGAAACCTGACCTCCCCACGTTGAGATTCTCGCTGGGAGGTTTATTTTCCACGCTCGTGATCGGCAACTTGATGTTCTGATCGCGAATGAGGAAAAAGTCTCGCCGGGATGTTATTTTGCTCACTCGCGGTCGCCAACTTGACGTTGAGGACCGCGAGCATGCAAAAAAAAGCCCGCTACGTGTTTTTGCACTGTGCTACGTGCAATTCGTGTAGCGTGTAGTTGCGCAAACTACACAAACTACGCGAGCGTAGTGTAGTCCTAGCCCCAGGGTTAATATTACGTTCAAAGGAAAGGCGAGTTTGATAGATGTATTTTGTGGATGGTCATGAACTGAGTGACTGACTATACAAGACATAGATGTTATTAAAATTTTTGTTGTATTGTGATTAATTGTTGCATTAGGTGTCCAGTGTTAAATAAAATAATATTTTTCCATATCTAGTTTTCAGCACTCTGTTTAATCGTTACCATGGTGAAAGCAGACTCGGGCAATTGCATTTGGTGATATTTGAACTTAATTATTAGGGTCGTGTTTGAAGATTGGTCTAGTAAAGGGTACACAGTGTCTCTTGATAAACCACATAGTTGACAATTTAATCAGTAAACACATTTTTCGATTTGGTGCACACAAGATGTGCACTAGGTATGCTTAGGTTAGGAAAAACAGAGGAAATTTCTTCTTACTGGTCTTTATCCTATGTTGAAAACATTTGTCCACACATGCTACGCCTTCCTGCAAATATCTGATAAAATCTAGGAAATTTGTATTTGTAGGGGGATTTATATAGCGCATATATACCGACAGGTCTCTTAGATGTGAGCATTTACAGTGTGTTCTGCACCAAATTGATTTAAATGTACGTTATTTGCATATTTTAGTGCAGGAAATGCATTCTCAATGTACATGAAGACTCAAAAACGACTTATATGTTGGTGATAATTTTCGGTGCATACTACCCTCTTGTACTCCTGCTTGTCATGTCATACTCAATGTTTTTATGTAGGTAAAACATTCAAACACTGTGTAAAATATGATTTCATAGCCTTTTTCATTCCGCCTAAGCTTTAAAATTCACTCCCATTGTATATTTGCATTGGAATCAATCCATTTCAGTACATCTGCTAAAATATGGCTGTTTTCTCTTGAATTCCTCTGTTGCATTGGCATTGTCCCTGTTGTCCACCTTTGAGGGCACTGTTAGCAGTTTAATGCTGCTCATTTATGCATTCATTCAATCATGTATTCATTCATTCATTCACCACAGTGATACAGTTTTCTATCAGAATATACATATTGAAATATGACACAATACTCCTGCCCAAATATCAACTAGTACTTTTTTTGCGAATTGATATTCTTATATTACACTTAGATTTAGGATTGTGAAGCACATGCAAGACAAGTTTTATACAGTTTTAAATCAAATAAATCCCTGGTAAAATCTTGGTGAAACTGCTTCATCGTTGTTTGAGCTGCAACTCTGGGACCAAGATTTCTGACCCGACATTTTTGGTCCCCTTTCCTCCATGGTGAAACCTGTCATCATTCTGGGTGCCCTGTTCTACGTGAACCTAACCTTTCATATCACGGTTGAAGCAGCGACAAGTCATATCACTCCCAGCTGAAGCTATTGTGGTCCATGCTGCTGCTTGTTGATATTGGAGGGCAGGTTCTTCATACAAGAGTGAGGAGCCACTCAGGTAGGAGGTAAGTCCTTTATTTCATGTTAGGCCCTGAGGCTGCAGCAGTAGAAGGTAGATCCTTCCAGGGCTCTATCCTCCCTTGGACTCTCCCTATCTCCTGGCTTCCAGTCCACACCATACATCAACACTCTATTAGACCATTCACTCTCAACATTCCAGACCCAGGCTCAGACATAGAATGAATGGGGACACACTGGAAGCTAGAGCTCTTTTACTCAAGATATGTGGCAGCTCTACAATACCTCCATAGACTACTGAATGCATGGATTATTGAATATAGACGGGTCCTCAAAATTATGTGACAGCTCACCTTCAGCACTCACCTTCAGCACTCACCTTCAGCATCTTCAAAATGTAGGTTGACCTAAAGTCATCATATTTTGCTTTAGCTTTCTCAATTAGTCAGTGTCTACTGGCCAACATATCAATTTCAATTTCTCAGTATATTCGTCAAGGCACCCACACTCCTTGTCTTCTGTCGAATTGTCGAGAAAACTGAATGTTCTGCAAGCAGATCAAAACCTGGCTATTTCCTGAACAAGTTCAGCCCAGCTTCCTCTGGCACTGTTCGAGCATTAAAAAAAAACATTAGAAGGAGTACACCCTCAAAGGTAACTCAATACCTCAGAGCTAGGGAGAGGTGCACTAAAAGGACAGAATCGTCCTTTTTGTAGAAGACCCCTCACTCACCAACCTAGTTGGTGACATGCTTCATCATCGGGGTCCCACCCGGATAGCCGAATGTTCGAGCATTGCCTAAAACAATTACTGGTGATCTAGTGCTCTAGAAAATAGATAAATGCAAACAAAAATAACATAGTTCACCATACCAAAGTAAACCATATCAACATTACTGCTTAAAATATCAAGCCATAGCATAGCAATTTAACATATCACTTACCACAATGCATGACATAATACACTGTAAAACATGACATATCCTACCATAGAGTGGCATAGAAAAATGATATCATATCACTGTAACATATCAAAAATTCAACTGCCTGTTTAAATAAGTCTAGGACTGAAAGTGCTCCTCACTTTCCCTTTCCTCTTCTTCTCGCTGTCCGACACCCACCTTAAGCTCTCTTATTCTCCCTACCATGATTATAGACCCCATTACTTTTTTTATTAGATATTTCATTGGGGTTTTATGTCATTACAAACATTTAACAAAACAGGCATTTCAACCAAACTGTACATCTTTAACCCCCAGGAACATAATTCAACACTTTCCCCGGTCACGTTATCTTTTACCCCATCATCATTATCAACTTGACATATTGAATCCTCCCTCCCAACCCGCCTGGGTATTTCTTTAGTGACCCTCTCCACATGCCTCATCCACCCCCCCCCATATCTTGTCGAATTTCTTTGAGCATTCCACCATATTTATAAATCTATTGGTCAGTTATCCCTGCCTCTTCTCCAACCTGGAATTGTAAGCATTTCTGCTCGGCCCCACTTCCTTGCTATATCTTTCTGGGTCACTGTGAAGCATTTGTAGCTTGTTGCATCTGTCGCATCCCATCATGGGGACACCCATTTCTGAAGAAGTCTTGGTGACCTCAGTTAATTGTCTTGCTATTGTCAATGCTTAATTTGTGGAAGAAAGGGTACTGGTGCCCAAAGGTCTGCTCAGTAGCCCTCGGCCGGTGCAATTAATCGTCGGCTGCGTGACACTTACCAAGGCTGTGTAGTCTTGATCGATCGCAGGCCTCTTTAATGCACGACCAGAGACTACCTGTCCCTTTATCATACTCTTGCATGTTCCTACATCCTCCCTATGTGACTGTTTGGCATTTTTCTCTTCTCCGTCTACCGGTCTGTGTGTTTTCCCACTCTTGCGCTTGGTAAATATATGATGCAGAAAATTAAGTACTGGACCCCACAAATAAATATGTGCTGGTATCCCCCACCAGAAACCACAAGCCTAAATTAAGCAATGGCTATTTACCTCAAGTATCCCTAGATTTTGGGGAAGTCCACAGTATATTACAGACCAGTGATACTCAAAGTACCGCCCGGGCCCTGGGTTAACACCCGCACTGGGCTGCTGTTTACTTCAGAGAGTACTAACATTCAGAAAGATCTTAAATAAATGGGGTAGCTTCTACTTACAAGCTAGCTGAAGTAAAGGAAAATAATCTAATAAAGTATCTTGCAACATTTAAACACCCACAAAGCCCCACTCCCATCCTGCTATCAACATTGCGGCCCTCGGGCTCACCAAAGGCCATACTTTGCGGCCCCTCGTTAAATGTTTGTAAGTATCTATGTTATAGACCATACCCTACTGCTGCATTCTCTTTGACATCTGTCATTCTGTTCTCCACCCCATAAGGGTAGTAATGACCCCCTTACTTCCTGGTTGCTATGTCCTGTTAACAAGGGTGTGACAGAGGGCCTGTGTTGCACATCCCAGTGCATGCCATTCTGGATATGCAGTCTCCCCTCAGGTAAAGCAGGGCCCATCAAACGACACTCACTGGTTGTCTTTTTTTTATCTTGGTCATTGGATGAAATTCGGAGACTTAAAGTACACTAATGCAATTACATTTTTAATTGTTTTTAATTTAATGTAAATCTGTGTTTAAAATGTTTAGATATTATAGATATGTATTATATTTTATGTACTTTTATGGTCTATTTTTAATCAGATTGAATAAAGATTTTGAATTGAATTGACACTCACCAGTCACGCAGCAGCAAAACGTCACCAAATAAAAGGCACAAATATAAGTCACTGTAAACAGAATGAGCACTGCACATGTCACTTCAAATCTTAGTCAACTCTAATTAGAGAAGAATTACACTGAAATCTAAGCCTCGTCTCCTCCACACTTTCCAATCTCACAAATGATCGAAAATAACGTCAAATGGAATGCATTTTGCGTGGGGCGTAATGTGCGTATGTGACCCGGAAGGGAATCCTGGGTCCTGGAGGTCGAAGCTGCTATTTCTGTTTGCATGTGTGCCTATTGTATTTCTGTAGCAAGAACCAAGCTATTTGTATGCTTGAGACAAACATCACATTTCTAAGGAAGAAGCGACAGCTGTAAATCGACACTATAGTGCGATGTATCTCTAGCTTCACTGCATCTTTTGCTGGGGATGAGTGTAATGGAAATTATGTGGGCGTGGAGCTGTGGGAAAATCATAACACTGCACTTCGTCAAATTGCGATATTATGGATTATTGAATCTAATATCCCTCTGATGAATGTCTGCTGCATACAGTCAATGTGCCAGTTTTCTTCTCAGCAAAATAACCTAACAATAGTGTGTAAATTATTTGTTGGGAAAAATGCATAAGCTCTCAACTTTCTCATGCAAACCTATGTCTGTGGATTTTTATTATTACATTTATGAAACTTTTCCCTGAGTCTCCTTAAATGTACTCATGTGAAGTCAAACATTTGGTTCCCTGCTTCTAATGTTATTCCCTAAAAACGGCTGTCTTGAATTCAAAACCTTGATTAAAGTGTTGTGTACCTTGTGGCCACCAGGTCTGTTCTGCGCATACCAGGTGTGGTAATGCAGGTGGAAATTTCACGTACCCACCGATGGTGCTGAACTCTCAAGTTTCCTAATTCCATGCTTGACTATAACATCCAGTCTAAGGGCCTGATTATGAGTTTGGCTGTGTGGGAGCGGGCCGCCATGCCACCGCCCTGCTCCCACATGCCAAACCTCACCACAGGCCGCTCGCTAGTTTGCGAGTAACCTCTTGGTCTGTGGGCAGTCATTTGGCGTTCCCGCAGTGATGCCTATTAAAAAGACACCTCAATCGGAGTGCCAAAGCCCGTTCCTGCAAAAAATGGACTGTGCAGTTGAAGGAAGTGGCCCGATTAGCATCACCTGGGTCACTAATGACCACCTCTCAGCCTTCCATACCAAATGAAGAGTCGGTCTGACAGTAGGGAATACAAACCAATAAATGTTTATTAGATACACTCAGAGCGGAGCCCAGTCTTCCCAGTCACTAAGAGTGCTGCAGAGGGACTGGCATCGACAAGCCTAAAGATACATCATGTACGTTTCGTAACTAAGCTAAAACAGGCCATAGTGGAATTTTCCAGTTAGGCAATGGAATTCAAAGAAAAACAGTCTCTGGGCTCATATCTCACACAAGATTGCAAAGTCCAAGGTTACTCCAGTCGGGCCCACCAGACAAGTGGGAGAGGGCCTCTATCTAGTGAGAAAGGTATGCGCTAATAGGAACAGTTTACTCTTCACAGGAACAGATCTACATGGCAATAAACAAAACTCAAACCAAGGCATTTCTTGGAATTTAAGCTAGATAGGTTTTGAATAGCCTAAAATGGCGCCTGCAAATAAAATGGCGCAGCAAATACCAACTTATACAGAACAACACGTAAATGTGAACATTTCTAATTTAACACAGTCCATGCCTTGCACGAAAGGGGGTGCATGCAGACAGGGGGCACACCATGTGCCCCCCTGAATGCATCCCTTGGCCCTGAGACTACAGGGAGCTCTGTAGGGCTCTCTTTCTTTCCTCACAGCCACACTTTTCATGGCGGCCTTACTGCCATGAGAATTGAGGCGGTGGGGAAAATCCAGATATGCTTGGCAGTGCCACAGCAGCCCCACCAAACATATTGGAGCCTCTGACTGCCATATCACCACCAGGGATCATGGATCCCTGTCAGTTGCGGCGGTGCAATGTTGGTCCTACCACTGTAGTTGTGATACATCGGTCGGACCGCCGGTATGGTGGTCCCCGAGTTTGACGGTCCATCGCTTAGGCCCTTAGTTTGTTCCTTGCATTCCAGTACTTGTAGTGTTAGATTTATAATGGGATCGATAGAAACACATATCCCAGAATGCAAGGAAAATAACCTGAACTGAATGAGCTACACAAACACATAATCTGAAAACTCAAAAGCTCTGTGATTGCTGGCCACTGGAGACATAGCAGCTATTGAGAAATGTCCATTTGGTTCAGGTTGCATAGTTGAGCTTGGTATTGATGTGTAGTGGCACACACTAGTCTTCTTTCCTATTTTTTTAAATTAATTAGTAGAATTTCTCTTCTTTTTTAACATTTGACTCTTGCGGTAACACAAAACTCTCAAAATTCCGTGAATTACTCCAGCGTAATTTAGATTTGGCCAATGCCTAGTTCTATAGTCCTCTCTTACCCCGAGCTGTTACTTTTATTTGTCTTTTGTTACCGCTACCCGCCGCCTTTTCCATTCTTATCTGTTTTGCTCCTTCTCTCTATTGCAATCAGCAGAATAAGTCTGGCTTCCAACAATTCAAAGTCACCCAGATCCATTCAATGATACAATTTTTGGAAAGACCAGTCCATACCTAAGGTCATTTAACCCCTTCTGTGCCCATGACGAGCTGGACTCGTCATGGGCCGCGGTTGCGCTGTGCCCATGACGAGTCCAGCTCGTCATAAACCCCGTCCGCTAATGCAACGGCCGGCACAGGGCGGGGAAAGGGCGTGGCACACAAAAGGGTAATGTTCTCTCTATTTTGTCCCCTCCTTTCCTCTGCATTGGTACTTCTTTTTCCACTCTCTGATTTCTCCTCCATTGTTTGAAGCAGACTTATATCTGCAGCAGGAGGATTCAATAGAACCATACATAACCGGTTAACTGAAATATTCATCAGGTTGTGCATCTGGTAGGTCTGGTCTTAAAATTACAAACATGCCACAATCAACCCTCCGATAACTGTCCCTTGATGAAAGAGAATAGTATTCACTCTGTGCAGTTTGGTCACTAACAGTGCCATCTTGAAACCAGGCATAAGCAAATTATTATTACTCAAGCGTAATCTTGCGTGATATTTGAAATCATTTTTAATGCAGTAACCCTCTTTCGAATAATTGTCTTCTGTGAGAGACTGACTTGAGTAGAGAATGGCTTACTGGAACTCAGAAAATTATGTGTATCGCAGCTACACAACAATTTCAGGTTGAACGAGTCTCCCAGGAGTATTTTGCATGAATTTTGTATGAAGTATGCCCTTGTATTAAATTTTCATACAAAATACCAATTTAATGGATTTAATGTAACACACATAATTTAGCATACTTTATGTGAAAATGACATATGAAATATGTTTTACATCTCACCCAGTATCAGTTAAAAGAAGCTGAAAGCACGGGATTAGCATCGATCAAGGTAGCCGGATTCTCCATCCCAGAGAACAATGTAGCAGGATTCTCTACCCCAGAGTACAATGTAGCAGGCGTCTCTACCCCCATAGTACAATGTAGCAGGCGTCTCTACCCCCAGACTACAGTGTAGCAAGATTCTCAACCCCAGAGTAAAATGTAGGAGGATTCTCCATCCCAGAGTACAGTGTAGCAACATTCTCTACCCCAGAGTACAATGTAACATGATTCTCTACCCCGGAATACAATGTATCAGGATTCTCTACCCCGGAGTACAATGTAGCAGAATTGTCCATCCCAGAGTACAAAGTAGCAAGATTCTTTACCCCAGAGTACAATGTACCAGCTGTCTCTACCCCCATAGTACAATGTAGGAGGATTTTCTACCCCAGAATACAGTGTAGCAGGATTCTCCATCCCAGAGTACAGTGTAGTATGATTCTCTACCCCAGAGTACAATGTAGCAGGATTCTCCATCCCAGAGTACAGTGTAGCAAGATTCTCTACCCCGAAGTACAATGTAGCAGGATTCTCCATCCCAGAGTATAGTGTAGCAAGATTCTCTACCCCGGAGTACAATGTACCAGGTGTCTCTGCCCCCAGAGTACAATGTAGGAGGATTTTCTACCCCAGAATACAGTGTAGCAGGATTCTCCATCCCAGAGTACAGTGTAGCAAGATTCTCTACCCCGGAGTACAATGTACCAGGTGTCTCTGCCCCCAGAGTACAATGTAGGAGGATTTTCTACCCCAGAATACAGTGTAGCAGGATTCTCCATCCCAGAGTACAGTGTAGTATGATTCTCTACCCCAGAGTACAATGTAGCAGGATTCTCCATCCCAGAGTACAGTGTAGCAAGATTCTCTACCCCGAAGTACAATGTAGCAGGATTCTCCATCCCAGAGTATAGTGTAGCAAGATTCTCTACCCCGGAGTACAATGTACCAGGTGTCTCTGCCCCCAGAGTACAATGTAGGAGGATTTTCTACCCCAGAATACAGTGTAGCAGGATTCTCCATCCCAGTGTACAATGTAGTAAGATTCTCTACCCCAGAGTACAATGTAGCAGGATTCTCCATCCCAGAGTACAGTGTAGCAAGATTCTGTACGCCGGAGTACAAAGTAACAGGTGTCTCTGCCCCCAGAGTACAATGTAGGAGGATGTTCTACCCCAGAATACAGTGTAGCAGGATTGTCCATCCCAGAGTACAGTGTAGTAAGATTTTCTACCCCGGAGTACAATGTAGCAGGATTCTCCATTCCAGAGTACAGTGTAGCAAGATTCTCTACCCCGGAGTACAATGTAGCGGATTATCCATCCCAGAGTACAGTGTAGCAAGATTCTCTACCCAGAGTACAATGTAGCAGGATTCTCCATCCCTGAGTACAGTGTAGTAAGATTCTCTACCCCGGAGTACAATGTAGCAGGATTCTCCATCCCAGAGTACAGTGTAGCAAGATTCTCTACCCCGGAGTACAATGTAGCGGATTCTCCATCCCAGAGTACAGTGTAGCAAGATTCTCTACCCAGAGTACAATGTAGCAGGATTCTCCATCCCAGAGTACAGTGTAGCAAGATTCTCTACCCCAGAGTCCAATGTAGCAGGATTCTCTATCCCAGAGTACAGTGTAGTAAGATTCTCTACCCCAGAGTACAGTGTAGCAAGATTCTCTACCCCAGAGTACAATGTAGCAGGATTCTCCTCTCTAGAGTAAAAGTAGCAAGGTGATGTTACAGGGTACAATTTAGCAGGATTTTTTGTTCCAGAATACAATGTAACAAGCTGATTAATCAGATTTCAATTTGGTGGGAGACTCTTGGCCCAATGTGAAATTTGTGAAAGACTGTATCTCACTGTGTAATGTTGAGGGGCGCTTCATTTTAAGGTCCATTTTAATAATATGTTGAATCACAGTGTGCATGTTGTCGGAGATCTCTCATGGTATTTAAGGCAATTCTAGGAGTAACTGTCCCTCTCTATGCTGCTGAATGCTCTATTCCAGGAACAGTCCAAAGCGGGACTGTGTCCGCACTCAACGGCACATTGTATTAAAGTGTGCAAGGCAAATCGACACTGTGCTACAGAAAACTCTGTAGTTGCTGCGTTGGTTTCCGGTATCACTGTCGGTACTGTTCCAGGCTGCAGTAGTTATTGTTGGAGCACCTATCTATTTAAAGAAGGTCTTCTGACTTTCTCTATCTGTAACAGATTTCTGTTCCAACACCAGGTGCTTCCTGTCTATTACAAGATATTACAGGGTAACAGGGGTGGTTGATATTTCTCAATGGTTGGATCTAGTTTTTGAACAGTTTACCAGTAGAGTTAGAGCAGAGACACAATTTACTGACTTTTTCAGAAAATAAAGAAAAATCATTTTAGGGAGTATATTTGAGCCCTTGGTGTGTAAGATGTGGGGCATCATTCTAAGCACACGGCCAGCAGTTCACCCCTCCCACCTCCTGAAATTATACATAACAGAGGTGATAGTAAATCTGTGATGGAAGTGAGAGTGTGGAAAATCCATAGATTATGAGTGGGATTTTACGGGTGCAGCACACAGAATCTCGGATCTTGTAACCACAGTGTGACTCTTAGTGGAGCCCTTAGTGTAGGGGCAGTGCCTGAATGGCACTTGTTGTGTTTTTTGTGCTATACATATGCTAATGGAATCTAAACCATACAACCGGTTAGTCTTTCAGTGCCAACTGTACTCTCCACAGTTTTGGGATCTGGTCTAGCATACGGGGGCCTCCGGCATGGCCTTGTACCTCTGCTCCAGGATAGGATGGTCCTCAAGGAAGCATTTGGGTGTCAAATGTCACTGGTATCCTCAGTGTACTATACAATCCACAACACAGGGTTAGAGTACAAGTCATGCCCCTGTGTCAAAGATTGGGCAGTGGATGTGTGGCTCTCAGCATGCGTGGTACCCATATATATACCTGGATATGAATTTCTGCATCACTTTCCACACATCGCCATGGTCTCATTTTCTGTTGACTTATTACACTTTCTGTCCAGCTCATGCTGACATTTGTGCAGTAATTCTGCCTGGTCCGGCCTTAGGGTGTTTGATGTTGTGAATTCTTTTAAATCACAACTCTGTGTAATGCTCTTAAGGGTCCACGGGCTATATGTGCAGTTTTTATTACAGGGACTTTGGGACTGCTGCAGCAGCCTGCCATGGCAGCAAGAACTATTTTGGCCACTGTAATTAGCTGCTCAGAAAATAAATCATGATTGTGGCAGGTTCCACTCATCAGAGGTGCCTGTTCCTCTAGCCCCTCTTCTGCTTGACATTCCCTTACCTCACTCTGCCCAACCTATACCCAGTTACTCAGCTAGCCAATCATCACTCTGCCCAAACCATAACCAGCAGATATTTACCACACCAGCAGTGTTGATTACTATCTAGAGCCCAGAAGTCTATAATTTATCACGGACAATACCTTTTTTGCTCCAGGATGTCCCTGACAGATTGCCACTGCTATCTGCATCTAGTTTCTGCTTGCTATTCTTACCAGTTTCATCTGCTGTCTGGTTTACTTGTTTTAGATCATATAACTCTTTTCGTTGGTTTTACTCTACTGCTCCTTGTTAAAAGACCTAAGACGTTGTCCCGTTCAAGCGTGACCAGAAGTCCCAGATTGATGCTATTTGTTTTTAAGCACTATAAAGTGATTAATCTCTAAAAATTCATATTTCCGAATCCCTGCATTGGATTTTTGTAATTTTGGTGTAATTTTAAAGATAAAAATAGTTTGTATGTATATAAATCGGTGTGGAGTTTTTATTGCGTGTTGTTTCCCACTTATATAATGTATTGGTATATTTAAATGCTTTACATACCTGTCTGCTGAGTTAACCCTGCCTGCTCCCAGCCAGCCACTAAAAGTTGAGCATGGGCCAATATATTGAAACCCTGTCCGTACCTTTACATTGCATGGGTGGCCTTATTGTTAGAGGTAGGTACATACTTAACCCCCTACCAATAACGCATCCTCCAACAATGATCAGATGTTATTAAAACCAAAAGGTTTATAATACATTACCATCTACCTGTAAGTAAAACCCCTGATAAAAAAATATGCAACAAAAAAACATATCTCTGGTGTATCCAGAAGCTGTCGCTAAAGATAAGCATGTTTGACCTGTTTAAAATTTCCGACAATGAAAAGATGCCTTAAAAATGTATAATTAGGGCATAAAACTTGGGACAGGTAAAAGCTATGTGCATAGAGGTACAGGTGGAGATATTATCACATGTGCAAAAAGGCAAATTTGATTGTGTGAACCAAGCCCCCTTAGGGAATAAAAGTTGGTGAAAATGATTTAGCCTCGGAAATGTCGGAAGACAATGATGCTGATTAGGCATATCCAGTTGGAGCTAAGGCTCCATCCTCATAACAGATTGAACCAGGACATATCCATGATATGACTGCTTAGCCAAAGCAGAATTCTCCTGTTCGGCTACCACCCTCTGGGAAAAAGCCTGCTTGACCCAAACCACATTGATTTTCAGTATAATCAGAGAATCGAAGAACAGACCAGGATGGCCCAGTTCAATGAAAAACTTCCTAATGTATTGGAGCCAAGGAATCTGGGCTGATTTGTTGAATCACAGGCAGTCCTGTAAAATGAGCCGGGTTAAGTGTAGATCCTACATATACCAAGCGGAACAACGCGAGTAGACAAAGACAAATAAAGTCAGAGATAAAAGCCATACCCAGTTTGTCATGGATTATTTCTGTGGATATTTCTTGTCCCACAGCCAGAACATTCCTCATAAACATGCTTTCAATCACCTGAAGGAAACCTACTGAAGCATGCCGCCTGATCTAGCAGCCAGAAGTGGCCATCGGTATACATTTGCCTTTATATTTATCTATCTGTGCCCAATATTTTGGCAATATCATATAATCCAGAGATGGCCCTTGTCAAGGTTCTCCCATTCTTCTTTATGAGTGGAGTCCAACTAAGACCAGCATTCAATAACAGTCCCAAATATGAAAAGTTCTCCACCCTTGATAAAACCTGGCACTGTGTAAAAATGCTGCAACATTTTGTGCTCTTAGGTCCTGCCACCAAAAACAAATATTTTTTCAATTAGTAGAGAGATCCAAACCTTTCCAAAATATGATTTAAAAAAATGTAAAAGACATTGCAAGCTCCTGGTTGTACGGGTGATTAAAACAGGATTGTTGGCATAAAGGAGAAGTGGTATCGGTCTTCCGTCGATGCTAGGAACATCAGTGCCAATATTGTTAAAACACCCTCTGCTGGCGCATGTACAAAATAAATATAAAGGGGGCCAGAATGCACCCCTAGTGAACACCTCTTTTCAAATCAAAAGGTCCAGTAAAGTCACCCCTGACCACACTCGTTAGGCCCTTATGAAGATCTCCCATAAATGCTACAAGTACCTGGTCCACTCTCATGGACCCCAGTTCAGCCCAGAGCTTCTCAATATTCACACGGTTGAAGACTGATCTGAGGTCCATGAAGGCCATATGAATGGCACTCGCTTTGGCCCGTGTGTACTTCAAGATCAGAAAGTGTAGATTTTAAATTTTGCTCCACTGTACCCCTGCTGGGCCTGAACATCAGAAAGAATTGCCCTCTCACCTGCTCACATGGTACGTTTCTCTATAATTAGCTTCCCTATAATCGTTACCTCTAATCTACCAGTGAGATAGGCTTGTAACAGGCAGGATCAGCCTCTGATGGCCGCATTAATATGTAGAGTAATAACCGGGACCCACAAATCGACTGGCGATTTCAGAAGATCACCTGGGATCCCATTGACCCCATTGACGTTACCGAGAGGCAGAGAGAGGATAGCATCTCTTACCTCCTCCCACTGCACTGTAAACATGTCAGCTATGGGGATAGAGCTACAACAGGATTAAGACTCCTTGCAGTCATAGGAGGCTGGAGAGTGGTTCATCCACGCCTCAGCGGGGACAGCAACATTATAGTCTGACATCTGATCATCTTAAAGGATGAATGATCCAACACACCCCAAAAATTAGTATCCTTCAGTTCACTGGCCATCACCTATAGCCGCACTGCTCAATCTTTATCATGAGCTTTAATTTAGCAAGAGCTGCTTCAAAAGGGGATCTGGACATTGTAATTACATATCTATCACGCGGTACACTTTTTAATGTCAACAGTAACACCTTCTTAATCCTGACACAGTGAGGATCAAACTATCTACATGGTTTAGGGGGTCCCACCACACCTTGTTTGGTCAGGGCACAATTATTATATGATTATATTTCATCAATGTGCACAAAGGCACTAAGATCTGTATATCTATGGCATCCCCATCAATACACGTACGAAACTCATCCTGGCATGTCTAAAGCATAAGGGCATTGAATTACTCAGGAATAATCTTCCCCCATTTAATTGTACAACCTTGATCCTTAGACGTGGTTAGTGTCTTATACAGTTCAATGGTACCTGATTGCTTTTGCTTCCAGGAAAATCTGGCAATCAAGGAATTCTGATCGCTTTAGAAATTTCAATCCAGCGAAAAGCTCAGAAGTGAAGGAATTAAAAAACATGGAAACAAAAATGTAACCTATAATAGAACCTGTACCGGGCCCTTAAATGCAGGTATAATGGGGGCCTGCTCCAAAGCACTTTTGGGGAGCAAATTCACAAGATACAAATTAGCAATCAGATCATTTAACAAATCCCCCTGAGTGGTATGCCACACATGGACCTGATCCTCGAAAAAGCCATCTAACCCTTGAGAGTGGTAAAGGCAGCACTCCTTACAGAAGAAGAATCATTCCTTTTGCATGGTGCGAAGTGGCACCAAAATCTATACTAATAAAACAAACAAGTGAACATTGCAGAAATTGTATTATGTAAAACAGGCTTGCTCTATGACCCCACCCAGAATTAATAAACACACACCCTCGTTTACCTACACGGAGAAATGGAATTGCACTACAAAATACCAAGGGGCATATCAGCAACAACCGGCGATAATTATAGCTCAGCGCTCTTAGCCTGAGGATAATTATCGCCGGGTAACGTGGATTTTTATCGCTGAGATAGCGTGCTATCAGCTATGCTTATCTCCTCAGCGATAAAAATCCTAGCGCTAACTGCCTAACGTGAGATTATCGCTGGAAACCTAGTGATAATCTCACGTAGTGTGGCGTTAGCTTGCTGATAGGGACTCACAAACTTAGCCATGATATCCACCTTCCATAGGATATCATGGCTAAGTCAGTCCTGAAGCAGGCGTAAGGAAAGTAGCGATAACAGGGGTTATTGCTACTTTTCTTGCCGCTATGCTTCATAGCGTGGGGCTTGATGATAGGAGAAATGTCGCTTAGCGACATTTCTCCTGTCATGTTAGGTCAGGAACGCCCACTTTGCATCTCATTAGAGATGCAAAGCTGGGCGTTAGGAATCCCGACGCTAAAGCAAGGTTTCACGCATTAGCGTGGCCTTGCTAATTAGGCGATAAAATTATCGCCGCTTTTCGGCGGAAAACGTCCGCAAAAGCGGCGATAATATTTTATCGCCAGCTTGTAAATATGCCCCAATACTTTTTAAATAATGAATCGGAGCACAGTTGAAACCACAGGCACCATCTGCCTTGAACATTTGCAACATTACATGCTCATCACCAGGAGGCTTACTTCTAAGCACATTGTTTGATACAGTGGAAAAAGCAACACCATGGAAAAGATCACATTTTCATCTATTTTATAAGGATAGAGAAACACAGAATGAGGCAGAAAAACATTTACACAGCGCAAATTTTAAAAGTCACACTTATTTATCTGTCGAGGCAACCAGACCAGAGGCCCAGTAAATTCGTTTTGTAGCTTACTTTGCTAACTTAAACACACTCAGATAAACATCATTTTTAATTACGAAAACTGCTCTTAAATTAGTCTAATGCCAAACAGTAAAAAGGCACCTTGGGAACAGAAACAAGTGTAATTACTAATTAAGCATACACCAGTGCTTAATTTGAGGCAGTGGTTTCCGGTGCTCGGCGTCAGCACTAATTGTCAACACCATTGCTTGTGACAGGGCCACAAATGGCGCTGTCAGGCTAATTAAGAGAGGACCACAATAACAGTTCATTATTAATTCAATATACATTAAAAATGACTATTATCTGCTGTCCAAACTATTCTTATAACTTTGGAGGCCTGAAATAGTCAGAATAGTCACACTTGTAGGAGTGTGATGATTAGTAGTTTTGTTGATACTATAATTGGCAGCATGGCAGGGGCGATGTGTGGTGCAAGCTGCAGTGGCCTCCTGATGAGAGCCCTGGCACTTATTGTTTTACAAATTAGGCACTGACATACACACTACTCTATGTTTATCCAACTAAATGAATATAGCATGGATTTCAAATGGACTGTAACCCCTTGAGGCAGCAAAAGGATATTCCAATAAGGATAGATGAATTTCTTGATTTTAGACCTGGAATCCTTGGTGTGGTTTTTCCCCTAGCATTTTGTCTTCATCCCTCCTGTTTTACTGACTTTGTTGTTGCTACCTTTAGGAATCTGTGCACCTTACCACTACTAACTAGTAACTAGTGTTTGTGCTCTCTCCCTAAAGCATGGTAGGATTTGCATACACCCAATTGGCATAATTAATTTACTTGTAAGTCCCCAGTAAAGTGGCACTGCCTATGTCAAGAGGTTGTGTATTGATTGCTACTAGTGGGACTGCAGCACTGATTTTCCTACCATTTAAATAGCACCTTAAACAGGTCCCTTTGGTACATGTAAGTCACACCTGGGGTGGGTCCTGAACAGCCCAAGGGGTAGGGTACAGTGTTTCTAATAAATGGGACATCTACTTTTTAGTTTTACATGTCCTGGTAGTGAAAAACTGCAAGGCCTATCTCTCCCATAGGCTAATTTTGGAGTTGCCTTATTACAGCTAATAAATGATTGTTTCCAATCGGGAGCAGGTGACCAGATCATGTTTGATATCTTTGGAATTGTAACGAAAATTCCTCTATAATGGTGGAATTGGATTTTGTATTACAATTTGGAAAATGCCACTTTTAGAAAGTTGGCATTTTTCTGCCTTTGCCATTCAGTGCCTGAGTCTGTCTCTGAGTCACATGACTGGGTGAAGTTGGAAGTTGGGCTTTGTGTGTTCCTCCTAGACTGCTGCACACACTAGAGAGCTTACGTTTGCCTGACTAGGGCCCATCACTAGCAGGATGGAAGGGCGGGATTGGGCACAGTCCTACTTAACACTTGAATAGGCTGTGTCCTGTCTCCAGACAAAGAGCTGTATACTCCCTGTAGTTAGTCTGGAGCCAGGACAGGGAAGGCAGGATGCCTGAGGAGGACTTCAAAGAAACTTTCTAGAAGCTTTATACACCTTCCAGAGAAAGGGTAGCAAGTACAAATATTGAACCTCAGAAACCACCTCTTCAGTATACTTCAGGACCTGTAGATACTATTCTAGGAAAAAGGACTGCTGTGCTGCTGAAACAACTGGCACACTGCTGATCTGCTGCTCTGAAGGACTGCTACCCATTGGTGCTGACCCGCTGCCTGTTGCCCTCTTGCCTGGGTGAGAAGGACTGGACCTGCATCTGTTGAACCTAGGAGGCCAGAGTGACTCTAAGGGCTAGTAGACTGGCCTCCTAAGTTTAGTCTCAGAGACAGAAGGCTCCAACAACCTTGACCGCGCACCTGGTCTTTCCCATCTGTGAGTCTACCCTGCCAAGTGGTACCACCCCGGTCCTGGGCCTGAGGCCTAAGGTGTTCTACCAGCCTCTGTGGAGCCAATGGAATTGACACATCTTCCCTGCTGTATGGCACCTGAGCCGAACTGATGCATCCTCACCGCTCTGTGGATCTTTCCCATTGCAAATACCCGCATCGCAGCCCGCTACATCATCAGAACTGCCATGGTGTGACGCATCCTCCCCACAGGCTCTCCCTCGTCGACAGCAGCCTCGAAGACCACACCAGAATCCACATCGCAACCTTGCAGCTACTCAAAACAGATGCATTGCCCCGACTGTGCAATGCATTCTTGATGCCAGACTTGGCATCGCAAGTTCTCATTGATGAGATCCTTGAGCACGATGCAGGCCCTCACATTGCAGCTATGCTGCATCTCAGAACAGATGCATTGCTTCATCTGCTCAATATATCTTCGACAGGGACCCTACCTCTGCTCCGCAAACCAGGATTTAAGGTGCTTTGTTTTGTGAGCCAAACTGAATCCCTGTAGCTGGCCTGCACCCCATTGCAGTTGACCTGAAACTGTGATTTTGTCCTGGTCCGACATGACTAGATATATACAATTGGCTCTTTGTGCTTTTTGGTGTTATTTTCACTAAATCTTTAAAACTGCATATCTCCGGTTCTACTGATTGGATCTTGTTGTTTTAGTCTCTTTATATTTATGAAAAAATAATTCTTAGTTTCTAATCTAGTGTTGGATGCTTTTTAAGTGTTGTTTTTCACTTTGTTACTGTTTGAAGTGTTGCACAACTATTTTACACCTTGCACGTAAACTAAGCCTGACGGCTCTGTGCCAAGCTACCAGAGGGTTGTGCACAGGTTAATTTAAGGTCAGCTTGTGCCTCGCCCTGACAAGGATTGGGGCTGCTGCTTGACCAGGCCTCACACCCCATTCAACTAAGACCTCAATTTCTCAGACTTGTTCTTTTATGTATCCCTTTGCTTGATAGCATTGTATTGCTTTGTAGGAGAGTAGGGTCTGCTATCCTATGGTCACCCCAAATTTTTGCTTTTTGCTTCACTGGTTTTTGACATATTGAGGCTGTGGGCCTGCCAATCAGACCCCCAGCCTGCTGTTCTCTCTACTAAATTTACACTATGCACCCTAGGTGCATAACCAATTGGAAGTGGATCACCCTGTGAGCCCCTGTACCAGTGTACACTAGGTACCCAGGGCATTGGTGTATCTAAGGCCTGCCAGGGGCTGCAGCATGTATTGTGCCACCCCAGGCCTGGCCTAACAAATTTGACACAACTGGCTGATCACTCAGCTGGGGTAAGTTGGTGTAACCACCTCTTACTTAGGTGTAGTATACCTATACCTAACCTTAAATGGGACACATGTTAACCTATAAGTCACTCCTATGGCAGGCCTTAACAATCCTGTAGGCAGAGTGCTTGGTTCCATGTGAGATGGTGCTCTGGCATGAGCTGAGCCTGTCTGCAGTGTTCGGAACAACTTCCTTCTACTGTTTCCAGATATCGTCATACCATATACTCTTAAGTGCATTATGAACCTCGCGGTTAAATGCTATCTTTGGTTTGGCTTTATCAAAACATGTCGAGTAAGGTGTCATACGAATTGGAATACTAACCCCTCGCCAATTCTGGCGACGGGGTTAGCATTCCACCCTTCTAGAGGGACACGACATGTACAGTACCTGAAACCCGGGTAAAATCAGACAAAGCCTCAAGCTCCACAAAATGAATGCTGCCACCACAGACACAAGTCTGCCCTCCTGCTGCTGGGAGTCCTTCCAGCTTGGGAGGTGTGGACAAAGGGTTTCCTGCCAGGGGAGGTGCATGCACCACCCCAGACAGGATTTTGTGTATTGGTCAGGTAGGGCTTGAAAGAAACCAGACATGCCTGAGGCTCACAAGGAGCCTCGGTGCATATGCCAGTTCAAACCGGTCCTGGGGCACACCAGCCCTGGACCTGGGGCGAGCTGGACAAAGGATTGGGGGTGTAACCACCCCCCTTCCTGGTCCCACCCTTAGGGAGGGACCTAGCAGGTAGTCCGGCCCCTAGAATCCGAATAAAGGTAGTAGCTGTGTCCTAAGACTTTAGACATCCTGGAATCAACTTAGCTACAAGAAGAAGACTGGAACTTCGACGCTCTGCCGCACAGAGGACTGAAGCCAATCTCCCCTGTGGTCAGGGAGTGACCACCTTGCTAACGCAAGCACCATCCAGCGAATCAACGTCTGCTTTGCCGCCGCCTCCCGCCGGAGCCCGAGCCCAGAGACTGACAAGACCTGGACCTCCAGACCTCTCACCGCCCGATCCACAGTCCCTGAAAAGAAGGAACCCGTGGAGGCACCGAGACA
This sequence comes from Triturus cristatus, assembly GCF_964204655.1. Classification (NCBI taxonomy): domain Eukaryota; kingdom Metazoa; phylum Chordata; class Amphibia; order Caudata; family Salamandridae; genus Triturus; species Triturus cristatus. Next base: position 1,554,712,895 of record NC_140590.1, read on the forward strand.
CGTGGAGCCAGCCATCTTGAAAAGACTACGACAAGCTGCAAGCGCAACAACCAAGGCTCCCTCCAAGTTGTGCTTTGGGATCTGAGAAGCCCAACACCCGAGCAGCATCTGCACCAAAGGTGAGCCCTCCAGCATCTCCACGATCTGCGTGGGGCCCTTCTGGATTTTGCCACTCGACGCGCCTAACCGGTTGCTGGCCCGCTGGCTAGTGGCCATCTTGGCGACTAACTTCAAGAATTATACCACTGGTCTGGTTGCTCCAGATTGGCCCTTGCTCCCCTCTAAAGTAGCAATCCCTCTGACCTTGCTGGTCAGAACCATCAGCTTATTTTGTTTTCCACAACAATTGCTTTTGCCAAGGCTTGTTTGCTTCGATCAAGTCGCCGACACCGCCGACAGCGAGAGCCTGCATGGGACAGCTCGTGAACCGACTCCTGGACGTCGTCGATCTTCAGGGACCACGTGGCTGCAGAGACAAGCTACACCTTTCCTCCTGTTTGCACCCGACATCGCCTGGTACCCACCAGGTGCCACGCTGGTCACTGGCTAGTGACTGTGAACACTGTCCCCTCTGCTTACAGGTCTTCTACAACTCCGATCCATCCTTGGATCCACCGCATCCCTTCCGGACCGACCGCCTGCAGCATCTTTGTCTTCAGGCTCCATTGAACAGATAGAAGAAACCCGACGCACTTCGAGACCTATGCACCCGCTTCCTGTGGGTGAGGTAAAGCTGGCACTCCGGTGCCCAAGTGTAGAGTATCATCTCTAGTGTCTGTGTTTCCAATCTTGAGTTCATAGTCCATCCGGAAGATCCTTTTTGCAGTAACTTTGTAACTTTTACGCACCCATTGAAAACCTATGGGAGCACACGTGTGACTATTTGCTCTGCACACGCAACCCGTTGACCTCCTGGTCACTAACTAAAGTTAGCTCCTTGTAGGCCCAGCGATTCTAGAGGCCCTAGGCCTTTTCCCTTTTCTGTTCGTGGTACTTATACCACTATTTTAGTATATGGTTCGAGCGGCCACCAGGGCCTATCCATATAAAGTGCAACTTCTGTGTATTCTAACGTATTCTTGTTTAACGATTTGTGCTCCTGTGCTCATAAAGAGTCTAGGGGATACTTTGAGAAATAAATACATATATATTTTCAATATATATCTGTGTGGTGTCCTTTCATTGGTATAAAAGGGGGTTACATTTGGTAAAACAGCCTGCTTAACACGCTTCACGAGTTTAGCCTCAAAGACTGCTTAGCCTACGCTACCACTAGGGCAGCTAGTCCGAAAAGGTTGACTTACAACCACACCATAAGGGTTGCTTGGCATGGTACAAGGTGATCACTTTATCTAGTGAGCATCATATACCAGGCCAACTTCTCACATTGCTGAACAGCGGTTGGATTTGAGCTTGCTGTGTTTTACCTCTGTAATCTCTTTGTTACCAATTGAAAGATCATACAGGTACCTTTAGGTACATATAAAACAAGAATAGATATACTTAAGTTCTACTGAACTTAGTGTTGTAGAGCAAAGGGAGTAGCACACCCTGACTACAACTACTAGATAGGTTTAGTAGGTAAACCCAAGTGTAGGTAGATTGCAACACATCCACCCACACTTAAGAGCAATGGCTGGGGCAGAGGGGTCCAATGTACCCATCTCTGTTGAGAGTGACCCCCAGAGGGCACCATCCATCTTTGCTACCCTAAATCAAAATGAGCTCAGGCAGTTGGCAAATATCAGGGGCCTTAAACAGCCCAAGAATCCTACTTCTGCTGAACTCAGAGAGCTTTTCAGGCTGATGAAGATCAGAAAGCTCTCAGGAAAGCCTCCCAGTTAGGCCCCTTAAGGGACAGGAACAGGAGGCCCCCCTTCTGAAGATGCTACTGAAGTACCCCTTTCCAATAGTCATCCCTTAGATGAGAATCATACTACAGAGGAGGAAAGTGGTGGGGATACAGAAGGTAGTGAGGATGAAGGGAGACCTAGCCCAGTGCCAAGTGTTATACGTGGCCCAGCTAACTTAAGGCTATTGGGGACTGACAATGGGATCACCCCATTGGATCTCCCCAGTGGACTTAACCAGGGGTCTGGGAGGCAAAGGAATCACTCAGGTGAATCTAATGCTTCTCATACCTCTAGAGGCTCTCAAGGTCACTCCAGGAGAAGGATGACCACCCCTCAGAGGAGGGAGCATGAGGCCAGAATGCAAGAAGCCCAGCTGAGGATCAGGAAGCAGGAGCTAGAAGTAGCTCTGATGGAAGAGAAACTGAGCAAGGCTAGGCAGCATAAAGAGAGTGGGTCTATACCCACTGGTGGCAGCATTGTCCCTAAGGACAAAGATAGGGTCTTTGATAATAGGAACCTGTCTAAGGTTGTGCCCCCCTACAAAAGTGGGGATGACATCCACAAATGGATGACTGCTCTTGAGAGAGCCTGCAAAGTACAGCAGGTTCCTGAAGACCAGTGGGCAGCAATCCTCTGGCTCTCCTTTGAAGGAAGAGGCAGAGATAGACTCCTCACTGTTAGAGAGGAGGATGTCAGAAATTACAGAGCCCTGAAGAGTGTCCTAGTTGATGGGTTAGGCTTAACCACTGAACAGTACAGGTTAATGTTCAGAGACACCCAGAAGACACAGGCTCAGGACTGGTCTGAATACATTGAATGTGCCACTAAGGCTTTGGAGGGTTGGTTGCTGGGAAGTAAGGTATCTGATTATATAGGATTGTACAATTTGATGATGAGAGAACAGATTTTAAATAACTGTCAAAACCAGCAACTGCATCAACACTTGGTTGACTCTGATCTGACCTCTCCCCAAGAATTGGGAAAGAAGGCAGACAAATGGGTCAGAACCAAGGTTAAGCAAAAGAACCAGAACCAGGGCCAAGGGGGTGATCAGAAGAAAACAGACCAAAAGGGTGGAGATCAGAAATCTAAAGACCAGAAGTCTTCAACAGGGCCCCAAACTACTGCTAAGGAGGGTGGGTGCCAACAACAATCTAAGGGAAAGAAGAAAGAAGGTCAAAAGAAACCCTGGTGCAATCATTGCAAGAATACAACTCACTGGACTAGTGACTGTAAGAAGGGTGGAGCCCCCAACACTGTTGCCCCTAAGGCACCTGCTCCCAGTACTACTGTTAGCAGTGTTGTTCCCCAGACAAAGGGTGTAGTGGGAATCACTATGGGAACTGAAGGAGATTCTGACTTAGACAGAACCCTGACACAGGCAGTCCTGATCTGTGATGGGGACATAGATTTGTCCCTGACTGTGAGCCCCAGTAACCTGGGCAAGTACAGACAGACTCCTTTAATTAATGAAAAAGTGGCTCAAGCCTACAGGGACACATGTGCCAGTGTCACTATGGTGACACCAGGCTTTGTGGACCCTGGACAGTACATACCAGGTGAGAATTACCTGGTGACCAATGCCAGCAATGCCACTACTTCACATAGTGTGGCAGTTGTTAACTTCTCATGGGGAGGGGTAACTGGCCTCAAAAGGGTTGTGGTTAGTGCGGACCTCCCAGTAGAATGTTTGTTGGGCAATGACCTAGAGAGTTCTCTATGGTCAGAAGTGGAGTACAGGACACATGCAGAGATGTTAGGTATATCACCACATGTCCTTGCTGTGACCAGGTCACAGGCCAAAAAGTGCCTTACTGAACCTCAGGTCTTGGATCCTGGAACAATGGACCAAGCACCTACCAAGAAGAAGAACAGGAGGGTCAAGGCTGTGCCTTCCCCCCTGCCTCAGAGTGATGATCAACCTTCCCAGGAAGCTGATCTAGAGGACCCTGAAGGAACTGTCCCTGAAGAGCTTGAACCTGATCAGGTTGAGTTTCTGGGGACAGGGGGACCTTCAAGGGCTGACTTGAGGCAGGCTCAGTTATCCTGTCCCTCTCTTGAACCCCTCAGACAGCTGGCTGCTGCTGAGGCTGCTGGGAATGCTCAAGGTACCCATAAAGTGTATTGGGATGAAGGGCTCCTTTATTCAGAGGCTAGAGACCCCAAGCCTGGTGCAACCAGGAGGTTGGTTATACCTCTGCAATTTAGGGGCTTCCTTCTTACCTTGGCCCATGATATTCCTTTAGCAGGACACTTAGGCCAGAACAAGACTTGGGACAGGCTTGTCCCTCACTTTCACTGGCCTCACATGAATGAAGATACAAAGGAGTTTTGTCGCTCCTGTGTGACCTGCCAAGCCAGTGGCAAATCAGGTGGCACAACAAAGGCCCCCCTAATACCACTACCTGTGGTGGGGGTCCCCTTTGAAAGAGTGGGAATAGATATAGTGGGTCCCATGGATCCTCCCACTGCATCTGGGCACAGATTTATACTGGTGGTAGTGGATCATGCCACCAGGTATCCAGAGGCAATTCCCCTTAGGACCACTACAGCACCTGTTGTGGCCAGGGCCCTGCTGGGAGTATTCTCCAGAGTGGGGTTTCCTAAGGAGGTAGTTTCTGACAGAGGTACCAACTTCATGTCAGGATACTTGACAGCTATGTGGAAGGAATGTGGTGTCAACTACAAGTTCACCACCCCTTATTACCCACAATGCAATGGGCTTGTTGAGAGATTCAACAAGACCCTAAAGGGTATGATCAAAGGATTACCTGAAAAGCTTAGGCGAAGATGGGACATCCTTCTACCCTGCCTTCTGTTTGCTTACAGAGAGGTCCCACAAAAGGGGGTTGGCTACAGCCCCTTTGAATTGTTGTTTGGGCACCCTGTAAGAGGCCCACTGTGTTTAGTGAAGGAAGGATGGGAGTTACCTCTCAAAAAGCCTAAACAAGACATAGTGGACTATGTACTTGGTCTCCGCTCCAGGATTGCTGAGTATATGGAGAAGGCATCCAAAAACCTTGAGGCAAGCCAGGCCTTACAGAAAGCTTGGCATGACCAAAAGGCTGTCTTGGTTGAGTTTCAGCCAGGACAGAAGGTATGGGTGTTGGAGCCAGTGGCCCCAGCAGCACTCCAAGACAAATGGTCTGGACCCCATACAATCCTGGAAAAGAAGGGATAGGTCACCTACTTGGTGGACCTAGGAACTCCCAGGAGTCCCCACAGGGTACTCCATGTTAACAGGTTAAAAGCATATGTTGACAGGGCAGACATGGGCTTGCTCATGGCTACAGATGAGGGACAGGAGGAAGAGAGTGACCCTCTCCCAGACCTGTTGTCTCAGAACCCTGAGGATGGCTCAGTTGAAGGAGTGACCCTTGGAGGCAACCTCACTGATCATCAGCAGACTGAATGTAGACAAGTTCTACAATCATTTCAACACATGTTTTCCTTGATACCTAGCCAAACTGACTGGTGTACCCATGTGGTGGACACTGGTGACAGTCTGCCTGTAAAGAACAAGCTTTACAGACAACTTGACCACGTCAGGGACTGTATAAAGGCTGAGGTACACAAAATGCTGGAATTAGGTGTCATTGAACCCTCAGAGAGCCCCTGGGCTAGCCCAGTGGTTCTGGTCCCCAAACCTCACACCAAAGATGGCAAGAGAGAGATGAGGTTCTGTGTGGATTACAGAGGACTCAATGCTGTCACCAGGACAGATGCACATCCTATTCCAAGGGCAGATGAGCTCATAGACAAACTAGCTTCTGCTAAGTTTTTGAGCACATTTGACTTGACAGCTGGCTATTGGCAAATCAGATTAGCTGAGGAGTCTAAGGCTAAAACAGCATTCTCAACCCCAGGTGGGCACTACCAATTTGTGGTGATGCCCTTTGGTCTGAAAAATGCACATGCCACCTTCCAAAGGTTGGTGAATCAAGTCCTTACTGGGTTGGATGACTTTTGCGCAGCATATCTTGATGACATTGCTGTCTTTAGCTCCACCTGGGAGGATCACCTGATCCACCTGAAGAAGACTCTGGAGGCTCTGCAAAGGGCAGGCCTCACTATCAAGGCTACTAAGTGCCAGATAGGGCAGAGTAAGGTTGTGTACTTGGGCCACCTTGTAGGTGGAGGCCAAGTTCAACCACTGGAGAGTAAGATACAATCCATCAAGGACTGGTCTCCTCCAACCACCCAGACTCAAGTTCGAGCTTTCTTGGGCTTGACTGGGTACTACAGGAAGTTTGTTAAGAACTATGGGTCCATTGTGACTCCTCTTAATGATCTGACATCCAAGAAGATGCCCAAAAAGGTTCAGTGGACAGTAAGCTGTCAAAAGGCATTTGATGACCTGAAGGAGGCCATGTGCTCTGCACCTATCCTGAAAAGTCCTGACTACTCCAAAGAGTTTATTGTCCAAACAGATGCTTCTGAGTTGGGTGTGGGAGCTGTGCTCTCACAACTTAATGTAGATGGTCAAGACCAACCCATTGCTTTTATTAGCAGAAGGTTGACCCCCAGAGAGAAGAATTGGTCAGCTATTGAGAGGGAGGCCTTTGCTGTGGTGTGGGCCCTGAAGAAGCTGAGGCCATACTTGTTTGGCACTCACTTCAAGATTCAGACCGACCATAAGCCCCTCTTGTGGCTAAATCAGATGAAGGGTGAAAACCCCAAACTGCTTAAGTGGTCCATTTCCCTACAGGGGATGGACTTTACAGTGGAGCACCAGCCAGGTACTGACCATGGGAATGCAGATGGTCTCTCCAGGTACTTCCACTTAGGACATGAAGACGAGACTGGTCAAGGCTAGTTTAATGTCCCTGCGTTTGGGGGGGGGTTGTGTAGGAGAGTAGGGTCTGCTATCCTATGGTCACCCCAAAGTTTGGCTTTTTGCTTCACTGGTTTTTGACATATTGAGGCTGTGGGCCTGCCAATCAGACCCCCAGCCTGCTGTTCTCTCTACTAAATTTACACTATGCACCCTAGGTGCATAACCAATTGGAAGTGGATCACCCTGTGAGCCCCTGTACCAGTGTACACGAGGTACCCAGGGCATTGGTGTATCTAAGGCCTGCCAGAAGCTGCAGCATGTATTGTGCCACCCCAGGCCTGGCCTAACAAATTTGACACAACTGGCTGATCACTCAGCTGGGGTAAGTTGGTGTAACCACCTCTTACTTAGGTGTAGTATACCTATACCTAACCTTAAATGGGACACATGTTAACCTATAAGTCACTCCTATGGCAGGCCTTAACAATCCTGAAGGCAGAGTGCTTGGTTCCATGTGAGATGGTGCTCTGGCATGAGCTGAGCCTGTCTGCAGTGGTCGGAACAACTTCCTTCTACTGTTTCCAGATATCGTCATACCATATACTCTTAAGTGCATTATGAACCTCGCGGTTAAATGCTATCTTTGGTTTGGCTTTATCAAAACATGTCAAGTAAGGTGTCATACGAATTGGAATACTAACCCCTCGCCAATTCTGGCGACGGGGTTAGCATTCCACCCTTCTAGAGGGACACGACATGTACAGTACCTGAAACCCGGGTAAAATCAGACATAGCCTCAGCTCCACAAAATGGATGCTGCCACCACAGACACAAGTCTGCCCTCCTGCTGCTGGGAGTCCTTCCAGCTTGGGAGGTGTGGACAAAGGGTTTCCTGCCAGGGGAGGAGCGTGCACCACCCCAGACAGGATTTTGTGTATTGGTCAGGTAGGGCTTGAAAGAAACCAGACATGCCTGAGGCTCACAAGGAGCCTCGGTGCATATGCCAGTTCAAACCGGTCCTGGGGCACACCAGCCCTGGACCTGGGGCGAGCTGGACAAAGGATTGGGGGTGTAACCACCCCCCTTCCTGGTCCCACCCTTAGGGAGGGACCTAGCAGGTAGTCCGCCCCTAGAATCCGAATAAAGGTAGGAGCTGTGTCCTAAGACTTTAGACATCCTGAAATCAACTTAACTACAAGAAGAAGACGGGAACTTCGACGCTCTGCCGCACAGAGGACTGAAGCCAATCTCCCCTGTGGTCAGGGAGTGACCACCTTGCTAACACAAGCACCATCCAGCGAATCAACATCTGCTTTGCCGCCGCCTCCCGCCGGAGCCCGAGCCCAGAGACTGACAAGACCTGGACCTCCAGACCTCTCACCGCCCGATCCACAGTCCGTGAAAAGAAGGAACCCGTGGAGGCACCGAGACACGTGGAGCCAGCCATCTTGAAAAGACTACGACAAGCTGCAAGCGCAACAACCGAGGCTCCCTCCAAGTTGTGCTTTGGGATCTGAGAAGCCCAACACCCGAGCAGCATCTGCACCAAAGGTGAGCCCTCCAGCATCTCCACGATCTGCGTGGTGCCCTTCTGCATTTTGCCACTCGACGCGCCTAACCGGTTGCTGGCCCGCTGGCTAGTGGCCATCTTGGTGATGAACTTCAAGAATTACACCGCTGGTCTGGTTGCTCCAGACTGGCCCTTGCTCCCCTCCAAAGGAGCAATCCCTCTGACCTTGCTGGTCAGAACCATCAGCTTATTTTGTTTTCCACAACAATTGCTTTTGCCAAGGCTTGTTTGCTTCGATCAAGTCGCCGACACCGCCGACAGCGAGAGCCTGCGTGGGACAGCTCGTGAACCGACTCCTGGACATCGTTGACCTTCAGGGACCACGTGGCTGCAGAGACAAGCTACACCTTTCCTCCTGTTTGCACCCGACATCGCCTGGTACCCACCTGGTGCCACGCTAGTCACTGGCTAGTGACTGTGAACACTGTCCCCTCTGCTTACAGGTCTTCTACAACTCCGATCCATCCTTGGATCCACCGCATCCCTTCCGGACCGACCGCCTGCAGCATCTTTGTCTTCAGGCTCCATTGAACAGATAGAAGAAACCCGACGCACTTCGAGACCTATGCACCCGCTTCCTGTGGGTGAGGTAAAGCTGGCACTCCGGTGCCCAAGTGTAGAGTATCATCTCTAGTGTCTGTGTTTCCAATCTTGAGTTCATAGTCCATCCGGAAGATCCTTTTTGCAGTAACTTTGTAACTTTTACGCACCCATTGAAAACCTATGGGAGCACGCGTGTGACTATTTGCTCTGCACACGCAACCCGTGGACCTCCTGGTCACTAACTAAAGTTAGCTCCTTGTAGGCCCAGCGATTCTAGAGGCCCTAGGCCTTTTCCCTTTTCTGTTCGTGGTACTTATACCACTATTTTAGTATATGGTTTGAGCGGCCACCAGGGCCTATCCATATAAAGTGCAACTTCTGTGTATTCTAACGTATTCTTTTTTAACGATTTGTGCTCCTGTGCTCATAAAGAGTCTAGGGGATACTTTGAGAAATAAATACATATATATTTTCAATATATATCTGTGTGGTGTCCTTTCATTGGTATAAAAGGGGGTTACATTTGGTAAAACAGCCTGCTTAACACGCTTCACGAGTTTAGCCTCAAAGACTGCTTAGCCTACGCTACCACTAGGGCAGCTAGTCCGAAAAGGTTGACTTACAACCACACCATAAGGGTTGCTTGGCATGGTACAAGGTGATCACTTTAACTAGTGAGCATCATATACCAGGCCAACTTCTCACATGCCTGTTGACCAAATCTGAGATCATGTCGCTAGGAAGTATATGCTTCCCATGAAACAGCTGAATGTGAGCTCTACATTGAATACATGGTTAACACTTTTGTTCAGTCATTGTAGAATTTGACTAATTGGAAAAGTCTGTGTGTTGTGTTCTTAGCATGGGTTAATGTCAGCCATACATTATTGTTTTTTTATTTCTCGGTGATTAGAATTTTTGATTGAAAAGAATGTTTTCATAAATATATTGCCATGGCGACCGCATCCCCTTGTTCTACTCATCTTCAGAATCCAGCACAAGTCCACTTGACTCTATTCTTGTGGCTATCAAATTAAAGAATGTCTTTCTTCGAGTTTTTCTCTAGCGTACTGTGTATATAAAGAGTATTGCGGTAGATAGAAGTGGTGTTGACTGAAGTGAACTCGTTCCTTCAAACTTAAAACATTCTCAATGGTAACAACTACACATACTTCATAATATTTTATGCTATAACCAAGAGAAATTTTTGGAAAGTATGTAAAACACTTTGCTTTAAATATTCTAGGACCTAAGTTACATAGCCCCAGAATACAGTAGATGAATGTTTGGCAACATTTCTAATAAAGGGCCAGATATACGACCTGCCAAATAGCACCTCACAAATTGTGTGGCATTTGCGACTCGCAATTTTTGAGATGCTATTTGGCAAGCCCTACAGTGTGTTTAACACTGTTTGCGATTCCCAATGGGTCGCAAATTGCAAGGCTCATGAATATTAATGAGCCTCTCGCAATTTGTGTGCCCATTGGGAATGACAGGCCCTCCCAGGGATGGTGGCCTGCTGGGCTCAGCAGACCACCATGTCTGGGACTGCTTTTAAATAAAGCAGCTTTTTTTTTAATGCAGCCTATTTTCGTAAAAGGAAAACAGAATGCATTTAAAAAAAATAAAATGAAATGTTTTTGTTTCATTTTTTAAGGGCAGGCAGTGGTCTCTGGGACCCTTTCCCATTTGCGAATGCATTACCGACTACTTGAAGTAGGTGGTAATTTGCGAGTGTTTTGCCACCGCAATTGCGGTGGCAAAACATTGGTACATAGTTTTGCGGTTGCTATTAGGAAGGGAACGCCCCTTCCTAATAGCGAGTCGCAAAACAGTATTTTGCGAGTCGAAATTTATTTGCGAGTCGCAAAATACTGTTTGTTCATGGGCCCATGCTTTTTAGCATGCGCAAACGGGTCTAACAGCTGTTTGCGCACACTAAAAAGCATCATACATCTGGCCCTAAATGATTTGAAACAAAAATTGTCAACCAAAAGAACCAGGTATTGTAATTGGTACTATTTGAAAGACTTCTAAAAAAGTAATTTTGAACATAGATTTCACTACAAACATATGAATCCCAGTAGGCATTTTTTTTAGCTTCAGGGGGTGGTTTCATAGACGGTTTTTGGAAAACAAATCTTATTCTTTGAGTATATGTCATCTCACACATCTATTAAAAAGGCATTTGTACCACGAAAAACGCAATACAGTAAGTCCCCTCTTACATCTCTACTGATCTTTTACAATCATCCACTCCTCTGCCTGACAACACATCTTGGTTTTAGGAAAAGCATCCACACGAGGGTTATAAAATGGGTGGTAATCCTACTCTCATATTTGCCTTGTTAATATGTCTGTGACATGGGGTACACAATGATAATGTTGTCAGATATGTTTTGTGACTGTCAAACTGAACTAATTCATAAAGCTGTACTTTTGTCACGTTCACAAATCTTTGCCTCAGGGTGAAATTTCCCACAAAAACGTTTTTGCAAAAAGTAGATTTCCCATATTTTGGGTTTTTTAACCTGCTTCTGTTCGGATTTTCACACATTTCACAAAATTGCCAATTTTGCACGTTTTGTACACCATGGCGAGTTCAATTATGTAGTGCAGAAAGTGGAACAAGTCACCACATATATGTATAAAACTTTCCTTGTGATGTGTGGTGTTTGGGCTTGGTGTTATAGTTTGGAGGTTTTTTCAGTTTTATTTAGCATGAACTCGACCTGAAGGTATTGGAGCGCCTCACATGAGCACCAGTTGCTTTACACAAGCACACATTAATTTTGTGTAATCAGAGGGAGATTAAGTGATTCGCCCAGAATCACATTAGGTTGAGCTGACACAAAGACCCCAACCTGGAGTTCCAAAGTTGGCTGCTCTGGCAACATGGCAACACCCCTCACCTATAGTATTTCTTAGCTACAGGTTTACTAAGCTCTTTTTTTGCCACCAAAGTTTTGTTTAGTTTAAGATGTAGAAAAGCACACCTGTCTCTCTAAGGTCTCCTGGCACTAACAACATGGAAAAGTCAGATGACAGAGCACAGTATGAACAGAAGAGCAGGGTTTCAAGAGGCTTCAAAAAAAGAAAGGTTATTGGAAATCAGTTCTAACTCAGGAAAGGTTTTTTCCAGAGAGTGGGATCTTGGGCTGGGAATGATCTGCCACCAAGGAGAGAACTACAGAAGCATTAAATGAGGAGATAGACCTGTTGGAAGAAGGAACGGAAAATCCTATTAGAAGAACATCTTTGGTGATGTTTGGATATAAACTGAGGCGCCGCACGTTAAAGATCACGATGAGCTATAGGTGGGATTTTCAAAAACTGAACAAATGTTGGGCTGGGAGCCTATTCAAGCTTTGCGAGATTCCTAATTTTCACGCCATTTGTTCTCCATTACAAGAACATTTGGACAAGGTATGACCACTTCATGAGATGCCTGTAATCTCAATGGGGCCAGTAACAGTTAAAGTTTTTCACCAGGCTCATAGGGAACTCTGAAGTACACAGATGTGGCAATGGAGCTGTCATATTTCCCTTGACGAATTAATCAGCTGAAAGTAGCTAAGATATGGGGGTGAAATTGAGGGAGAGAATTGTGCTTTATCAGCAACATTAGACACAATTCACAAAGGGCCTGTGCCCTTGTGGCGGGAACTCCAAGCTGCAGTTTCTCACTGTGAAGGTCCCGCCACGAGTGAGGGCTCTCAGACCACGACTGCAGGCCTTCACCATGAGTGTGGAGGCCCTTTGTGAACAGGGTGCTGAGTTACCAATCCCTCCATAATTTCTCATTTTTCAGCAGGGGCGCCCCCTCCTTTATGCAGAGGAGCGTTGCCCCACTGCTGGATAAGCAGACATATGTAAAATAAAACGATGATAAAGCAGTTATAAAACTGCTTTATCCTTTTACTCCCACAGCCGAGACTTGAGGGCGGGCCATTCGGAGCAGGAGGAGGGGTGGGCTCAAAGCACTGCCAGTGCACATGTTGGATTGGCTGGCTGACCACGGCCGGCCAAACCGACATGTGCACTTGGATATCTCCAGGCTATTACTTGGAGATATTGGCAGGCTCAGGAGCATAGGCTCCCAGGCCCTGCAGGAGCGTGGAACCAGCCCGCTCCAGCCAATCCCTACACTCATGCTGGTGAATACCAGCATGAGAGTAGCGACTGGATTGGTGCAGCGTAGTCTAGGAGCCTGTGTGAGCATCGGAGCTGAAGAGGCAGCAGGGAAGCGGACATCAGGCGCTGCCCTACCGATTTCCCCTGCTTGTGCCCGCTACTGTCTTTTAAGATAGGCTCGAGGCTCAGCTCGGCCTCCATTAATTCAAAACCATCTGGCTTCATTGAACCAGCCAGGCTGGAAAAGTTCTGAAGAATATTCTCTGCAAGGTTACTTTTTACAAGAGCTGTTATTTGCACAACAGCCAAGGTTTGCATATTTTTTTGAGGGTAAGTTTAACTTTTGCTGATTTTATCGATGCACAGTGGCAGTGAGTAGGGAAAGAACACGAACGCCCTCAGACACAAACAGTATTTTTACCTATTTCTTGATTGTGACGTAGGCAATAATTTGCTCCAATTGTGTGACTTTAATATGCAAAAATTCTTCAAGTACAACCTGAAGATATTTCCTTCGGATAGACTTCTATATGGCAAGAGTGGAAAAAGCCACGACCCGGGAAGGTAGAAGCGGTGGTGCCAGGTGTGGAGGGAGGGTATTGACAGACGATGGAAAATTAAATAAATAAATCATTTTCCCGCGTCTTTGTCTGTCCAAATCCCCCCCACCACGCCCCACCGCTCTTAACTGCATCGGCCGCGGCTGAATGGAGAAAATTTGTGGATTCAACTTGTGGTGCAACCATATCCGCAAATTATTCCTCAGGAAGACATTCAACACTCGGAAGGAAAAGTTAAAATCACTGCATAGATAAACTGGTACATATAGTATCAGTTTTTACCATCGGAAATTCTATCACCCATTTTTCTCCCACTTCTCAGAATTGTGGACCCTACCGCTTTTTTTAACGCCAGCCGTGGCCCATGCAGGTAAGAGGGGTGGGGCCTGGGTGAGGGGGGCAATCAATTATTTATATAATTTTCCCTCGTCATGTTATGTTATGTTATGATTATTTCTAGAGCGCAGCGAATCACCCTGGGGCATCTCGGCGCTGTACCTGGTAGAAGCTAAGGGAAAGGAAATGGAAAAAAAAGGCGTGAGCGGGAAGAGTTAGAGAGATCCAATCGCGGAGAATCAGAATAGGAAGGTTTTCAGTTTTTTCCTAAACATGATGAGAGAAGAGCAGGAGCGAATGGCTGTAGGGAGCATGTTCCAGTAGCGGGGGGCGAGATATGAGAAGGATCTCCCCTCCGAACGAGCAAGGCGGATTCGTGGGATCTTCAAGAGCCCTAGAGTATTTGACCTAAGGTGCCGAATTGAAATTTGTTTCGTAAGTTTGCGTGCTAGATATTGAGGTCCTTTTCCATTTAAGGCCTTGCAAGTAAGACAGCAGGTCTTAAAGAATGCTCGTTTCCCTATTTGGAGCCAATGTAGGTCAGACAATAGAGGGGCCGTTGAAATCCGTTGAAACCCCCCCCCCAACCGGCCCCACTGCTCGTACCTGCCCGGGCGGTGGCTGTTTAAAGTATATTGTATGCAGAACCATTTCATCAGGTTCATATGAGGATATGTGAGTAAAGATTGAAACAAAGTTGAGTTACAGGCTTTTTCACATTCGGCCCATGCAAAAATTCCATAAGGTCGTTGTAATCTTACATAATTTAGTGTTAGGGGCAATTCCCAAAATTACGCTATTACACCTCGTCATGTAATTACGTGCAATTCATGGCAAACAATTAGTGCAAACGCATGGCAACAACTCAAATGATTACAACAGGCGAGGCTCCTGGATGCTGCTGTTGCTTTTTCTGTGCTTTTTTTAGTCCAACATGGACACGAGGATACATTTTGTGCTACAACACAGCACCAAATGCCACTTTTGTGTTTTTGCATGATTACGGGTAATTTCGTGTAATTTTTCAGAAAACTTCTGTAATTACACAAAAGCAGATTACGTGAATTTCAGACACCCGTTGATAACATTGAGGCTTGCTTTCAGAATCCATAACTGCAAATTCAAATGTGACTGTTGACGCGCAATGTTATGTTTGTTCATCGTCTTTTCTCGCTGTAACTCAATTACTCGACTGCCCTAGAATGTCACTTAGAAGCAGGGTCTCTAGGCAACACCCTAACGGACATACTATTTTTAACTGATGTCTTTATTGAATTAACCCTTTCACCCCATACTTCATCACCCCACTCTCGGACTTTTTCTTACTCGCGACCAACCTGAGGGGGAAGTTGCTACGTCTTTAAAAGCTCTGCATTCTTTTAACGTGATTATAGCTAATTCTCATCTCCCCTGGGTAGCTCAGCTGCCTCTGCTGGGCCTTGTCGAATTGTAAAGGTAACCTAGCAACAGCCTCATTTCCAAAATGAACCCGGGAACCTAAAACTGACCCACTTTGCATCCTCTTTCTGCATCAGTCACCGCATCGCCTGCCTTCGGGGGGACAAGAGCGCTGTGCTCTGAGGGGAATGTCTGGTGGGAACAGCAGGAGCTGTGAGCACCACACAGGCGGCTCTCCTACATCGCCTGCACCTCACCCACAGGGGGCGCTGCTGTACCTTTGAGCACATCACATCTGAGGATGTGAATCACGGACATGGCTTCAGGCGTCTCAAAGCATCTCCTAGCATCCTTCACCCCAGGCAGACAGCACCCTTGCACCTCTGTGAGCATGTCCCCGACAGGCAGCTGTTTTTCACTTCTAAGCACTTCATCGCCCACAACCAATCCTTTCAAACCTCTGTGTGCATACTGTTGACTTCCTGATAGGTTCATCTCTCCAGAAACCTTGTCCACAGGCTCCTCTTGTACAGCACACCGGCATCTAGTGCATACGCTTCGCGGCCTCGCTGACTGTTAGCACCTGTCCATTCTCCTGTGATGCACCTGCCAGGGTCTTCACTATAAATCCTTCAGAGTTGTCTTGTTTGATCCATACCACCCCACACAATTTAGAGATTTCTCTGGTGCCATAATGCACGGTTAAAACCTAATGATTTCTGTAGTGTTGTGTGATCATGCGCAGTAGGACACTTCTGATCCTTGCCGGACTCCTAGCAAAGTTACATAATCGGTTGGGCGGTATCTGGGTGTGGCTGAGTGGAGTCAATAAGGTTTATGACGTAGTGCATTCAGTTAACACTTGTATGCTGAAGACTAAAAGATGTGCATTACAGAGCTCCGTGTGTGGTGTGCTCATTTGCGTCTTCCAGAGCTGGGGTGGATGCAATAATTTCCACCCACATTAGATTCCAGCTGAACGCAGGGGAAATTATGTGAACATAAGGGACAGTAATCAGGAACTGAATGCAAGTAGGAACTGATGGTCTGGGTGGCTACAGGAGCCCAGATCATTTCAAACTGTTTTGGCCCTACAAATTCCTCCAGGCAATAGATGGGAAAACCCTAAGGACTGTGTCAGTTTCACATAATAACTCAGTATCCAAAATCCAGCACAAACACTGTTTGAGGCTGACTTTTAATTTTCCTATGGCGCTAGGCATCAGGACCTAGGTGTTTCAGGTCTCCACCCATATGTGAGTGCTAAATCATTATCCCCTGCACATATATCAATCATTCTAATGTCACATTGTGAACCAGCTCCAATATTTTACTCCATTTGGTGTTCGTCTTCCCGATGAGGATTTTCTACAGCACTCCCTTTACACAACGCAACCAACACTCCCGTCCCATTTCAGCTTCTCATCAAGAGTCAGACCTCCTAAACAACTGCTTGCACCTGTGGTTGATCTAAAAATAAATAATAATAGGTGTGGGAGGGACAAAGTTTTTTAGGGGCCTTCCACCAGCACTTCCGAATTAAGGCGTTACAGAATTACAAGGCTGCCTAGTTTTGATTCCCCCTCATACCTCTTTCTTCCACCTTCCTCAACGTCCTGTCTCTTTATCTCAGTTTCAGTTCTCTTTCATTCATGCTTAGTCCAGTTGCCACTTTTTTCCTATATTTCTCTCTTTTATGACTATCTCTCGCTTCCTCTCGGTTAAATTCCGGAGCTGAAAGGTTAGTCTCATTCAGCAAAAATGAGTGCCAGTGGCCACCACCACTAGCACAAATGAAGCATTGTTTAGCACCCTCTGTCCCTGAACCCCTTGCCAGCACTTCTGCACTGCTCATTGGCATCACCTGGAGGCAGATCTTCCTCATCACTCTTTTTGTTCCTGACACCCAGCTCACCTACACCATTCCATGCAACTCACCTGGAGACCGAGCTCTTACGCCACTCAATACAACTCTTCTGAAGTCAACACTACAGCATCAGTGCTCTGTCCCCCATAGCATTTCCAAAGTCATTCTGCTCCATTTGTAAGAAGTAGGATGGAAACCTGGAGCTTGGTGGGACCTCTATATATGGCCATACATACCCTCATCCATGTTGCTGTCCAAAACAACTACATTTATTATATGACTTAGTTTCTCATACATCAAAGGTATAGTCATAGTAAAGTCAGGGAAGGTCACTCTGTGAGGCTTGTCTGCCCAAGAGAAAACCAGTTATGTATTAAATATAATATAGCCAAACGAATGTTCATCCATTTCATCTGGGCACTGATGAGTGCAGGCTAATCTCCATTTTGAAGTACTAATCCAAATAGAATACATGCAGGAATTGCCACCTCTATTTGTATGAGAGTGAATGTGTTATCCAAATTCCACCTCTGTTTGAAAGTGAATATATTGCCCAATCTCTGTCTCTAAAAGAATCAATACATTATCCAGTCTCTGATTCTGTCCTTAAGAGAGTGAATGCATTATCCAACCACCTCCTCTGTTTCTATAAGAGTGAATATATTATCCAGCCTCCCCCTGTCCAATCTGTCTCTGTCTGTAAGAGAATGAGCACGTTATAGAAAGTCCTGCTCTTTCTTGAAGAGAGTGAGCACTTTATCCACAATTTCTGCCTTTGTCTCTAACTGAATTAAAATGTTACCCTGTCTCCTAATCTGCCTCTAGGAGTGAATACATTGTTACATTTCTACATCTGTGTCTAACAGAGCGAATGTCTTCTGTTACTCTGTCTAGATGAGAGTGAATCTATGCTCCATCCATCTAAAAGTGAGGCTAAGGGAAAAACCTTAGCCTCTGTTTTTAACAGAGTGAAAAGCTTATCCAGCCTCCATTCCTAATAGAATGAATGCATTGTGTGACCTCTGCCTTTGTCTTTAACAAAATGGATGCGTAACTAACTACTACATCTGTCTCTGGAAGAGTGAATACATTACGTAGCCTTTGTCTCCAACAGAGTGAACGCATTATCTAATCTTTACTTTTGCATCTAACAGAGTGAACACTTGATTTCATATTTACCTCCATAAGTTAAAGAGTGAACGCATCATCTAATCTTTGCTTTTGTATCTAACAGAGTGGATGCATTATCTAATCTTTACCTTTGTATCTAACATAGCGAATACCTTATCTAATCTTTGCCTCTGTATCTAACAGAGTGAGCACATTATCTAATCTTTACCTCTGTATCTAGCAGAGTGAACCCAATTCCTAATCTTTGTTGTGGTATGTAACAGAGTGAACAGATTATCTAATCTTTGCTTTTGTATCTAACAGAGTGAACACATAATCTAATCTTTTTTACCTCTGTATCTAACAGAGTGGATGCATTAGCTAATCTTTACCTTTGTATCTAGCAGGGTAAATGCATTATCTAATCTTTACCTCTGTATCTAACAAAGTGTACACATTATCTAATCTTTTCCTCTGTATCTAACAGATTGAATGCAATTCCTAATCTTTACCTATGTATCTAACAGAGTGAATGCATTATTTAATCTTTACTTTTACATCTAACAGCATGAATGCATTCTTTAATCTTTACCTCTGTATGCAACAGAGTGAACGCATTATCTAATCTTTGCTTCTGTATCTAAGAGAGTGAGTGCATTATCTAATATTTAACTCTGTATCTAACAGAGTGAACACGTTATCTAATATGTACCTTTGTATCTAACAGAATCAATGTACTATCCAATTTTCATTTCTATCCTGAAAGGAGTGAATACTACCTAACCCTCGCCCTCTATTTCTAATAGTGAATACATTTGCTAGCCTCTGTAGCTAACTGAGTGAATGCATAATTCAACCTTCACTTCTGTTTTTAAAAGAGTGAATGAATTAACCCAATCTCTACCTCTGGTTTTAACAGAGTATATATATGACCAACCTCTGAATCTGTGTCTATCAGAGTTAATACAATATATATTATCTACCTCTGTATCCAAAAGAGTGAATACTATATAGACGTGTTTCTAGCAAAGCAAATGTATATTTCATCACCATATGATATCTTTCTTTAACAGAAGAGATGCATTATCTGATCTCTGACTCTATCACTAACAGAGTGTATTTATTACCCACCGTCTGGCTATTTCTCTAGAGAATGAATTATCCAACCTCTGCCTCTCTATCACTGAGTGCATGCAACATACAGTCTCCCTCTCTGTCTATCACCATCTGTAATATTGAATGAATTATCCAATCTCTTTCTCTACATCTGAGTTCATACATTATCAAGTCTTTGTCTCTGTCTATCTCTATCTCTAAGAGTGAATGAATTATTCCATCTCCACCACTCTATCTCTTAGTGCATGCATTATATAGTCTCCATCATTGTCTATTTCTATCTATAAGACTGAATGAATTATCGAATCTCTCCCTTTACCTCTGAGTGCATGCATTATTCAGTCTTCATCCCTGTCTATCTCTATTAGCCAATTAATTTGACCAAATGTCTGCATCTCTAACTGAGCTGATTCATTATCCGCTCTCTGACTCTAACAAAGTGACTGTATTATCCAACCTCTTCCTTTTACTCCAACAAAGCACATACACAGGCCATACTTCTCCCCGTCTCAAAATAACTGGACACACCATTACATTACATTCTCTGGGGCTTATTTACAAGCTCCTTGCGCCACTTTTGCATCATTTCTAACATGGGAAAAATGACGTATGGGTGGCGCAAGGTGCTTGTAAATAAGCCCCTCTGTATTTAACAGTGAGTGTACAATTCAATCTCTACCTCTAGACAACTGGGGTTCATCATGGAAACCCAACGCCCATCTCTAGAAGACTGTTAATCGTCATATACAACCAACCCCCATCTCTAGAAGATTGGGATTCGACATAAAAACTCTACCCCTGTCTCACTGGATTCATTATGCAAGCTTTTTTCCTTCTTTCCCACTGGATTCATCATTATACCCGAACTCCTCCCTCAATCAATTGAACATCCATCTTCCATCTCAGTGTCTGATATAATGACTGCTCCATCCAATCGAACCCTTTCCAAAGTTGTCTTTTCTAGAAACAAAGACGTGTGCTGGTAATTTTGTTATGCACAGTGCTTCAATATACATTTTTTAGGATTGGGACTCTAACCTCCTCACCCTCTAAGGATGAATCTTTCCCTTCCCATGGAGTTCTGTTACTTCCAAATCTCTCCTTTAATTGTTATCTCTTTTATCAGTTCACTGACAGGCTTGTGACATTTCTCCATGGGGTCTCAAGTATTTGGAACATTGACCTTCACTGCCATCAGAGGCTTTATAAATTAGTATTTTTCTGTGCATAAAATCATTCTCTAAATCACATCATTTCATTTGCTCTCTCTCAAGTGCAATTGTTAAGCTAATCCATGTATTACCCAAAGGCCTAGCTAACCAAGGAGCTATGCCAATGATAAAACACCTACAACACAGAGTTACTTTTATAATATTTACTATGTACATATGTATATATTGAATGTGTGTCATTCACATGTGATGCCCAGACATACTGAAATGGAAGACCCACTGTGCTGGCCTGATGCTTTCAAATGTGTTAATTGATTTCCATTTTCCTTATACTAATACAACAAAATATTGGTCAACTAGCTACAGGTTGCACAGTCTTAGTTCAGGGAGTTTCCAATTCTATTGGATAGTAAAAGGGTTATCCTTCTTAACTTATGAACCTATTTGAACGTGATTTAAGGGCAAGATGGTGGCACGTTTGAGAAAGTGGTGAGCTTGAATTCAAAAACCCACTCATCTTTGCACTGGTAACGTAAATGGCCAGATTACGTTTATCAAGTTCACAGGTAGTTTACCATCATTTCAGTGGAAGAGGCAACACTTCTCCCCACCCTCCGGCGTTGACAATATATCACCATGATACAGCAGATATCTCCTAGGAACTATGATTTAGTGAATTACCTTCACTGTTCTTTTTCCTTCCCCAATTTTCATCAAAGTACTGGTTTTCGTTTTATGTTTCTTCTCACTCCAGCACTGTTTCTTTTCTAACGTCTTTTTTCTTTCTGTTTTTTACTTGCTGTCCAGGTCTGTGTCCTTTCTTCCCTCCCTTCTCGTTTTATCTAATTAATCCATTTGGTCTCAGATTCCATCCCCTTTGTCTTTCTCATTAACCTCCGCTATCCTTCTCCTATATTACCCCTAATCTCTGAATTTTACTTAATTCTATGGGTTTCTCTTTGACATTATAGAATACTGTTACCAAAAATATTTTCAAGCATAAATATTGCGTCCTAGTTTACAAAAATTGCGTGTAGATTTTAAATTACTAATTGCAGTGGGGCCATATTTTTAGAAACTAAACTCAGGACACAATATTTCTGTTAGACAATAATTTAGTTATGATATTCTGCTTTCATATAAAAGAAATTACAGCCTGCCAAATTGTACACTTAAAATATAGAGCCTGATTCACACAGGTTACTTCCACTTTTGGGTAGATTGTTACTTATTAGGAAGTTTGAATCTGGAGCCCTGCTGAATGCGTGAGACCTGCTGCTGGTCGGGGGTTGTCATTGGTGCTCTCCCTACCTCATTGTAATCCTGCTGTTCCTCTCCTGGGCTGCTACGCTGACATCGCCGCAACGCAACGCCATCTCGCGGCCTGGAAAGCGGAGCGTACTACAGCTCCCAGCTGCCCTAGCGACCCGTGACGCTACCTGCGCGCCCGGAGACGCTTAAAAGGACGCTGATCTCTCGGGAAAGCGGGAAGTTTGAATCTGGAGCCCTGCTGAATGCGTGAGACCTGCTGCTGGTCGGGGGTTGTCATTGGTGCTCTCCCTACCTCATTGTAATCCTGCTGTTCCTCTCCTGGGCTGCTATGCTGACATCGCCGCAACGCAACGCCATCTCGCGGCCTGGAAAGCGGAGCGTACTACAGCTCCCAGCTGCCCTAGCGACCCGTGACGCTACCTGCGCGCCCGGAGGCGCTTAAAAGGACGCTGATCTCTCGGGAAAGTGGGAAGTTTGAATCTGGAGCCCTGCTGAATGCGTGAGACCTGCTGCTGGTCGGGGGTTGTCACTGGTGCCCTCCCTACCTCATTGTAATCCTGCTATTCCTCTCCTGGGCTGCTACGCTGACATCGCCGCAACGCAACGCCATATCGCGGCCTGGAAAGCGGAGCGTACTACAGCTCCCAGCTGCCCTAGCGACCCGTGACGCTACCTGCGCGCCCGGAGGCACTTATAAGGACGCTGATCTCTCGGGAAAGCGGGAAGTTTGAATCTGGAGCCCTGCTGAATGCGTGAGACCTGCTGCTGGTCGGGGGTTGTCATTGGTGCTCTCCCTACCTCATTGTAATCCTGCTGTTCCTCTCCTGGGCTGCTACGCTGACATCGCTGCAACGCAACGCCATCTCGCGGCCTGGAAAGCGGAGCGTACTACAGCTCCCAGCTGCCCTAGCGACCCGTGACGCTACCTGCACGCCCGGAGGCGCTTAAAAGGACGCTGATCTCCCGCGTCGCGGGACGCGCGCGGGCAGTCGCCGGGCTAAGCCCGGGCAAAGGGCGGGCCCTCTTAGGCCCTCAGAGGCCGATAGAGGTTGGGTTGGGACTGCCCTCTTTAAAGTGACTGCTGTTGAATTGCCCTCCCATCCTCGGGACTGTACAGGTGATTGTGAGGGGGAGTATATAGCACGAGTTATCGTGCCAATTACTATTTGGTAGGATTGTGCTTTGTACTGCTCGGTGGAAGCATGTCGAAAGGGTCTTCTAAAGCATGCACTAGGGTTGCGGGTATGGGGACTTTGGACAGTTATTTAAAACAGGCAGAATCTGCCATTGTGAAAGAGATCGCTTTGGTCGAACGAAGACTGTCTTTGGACCCCATTAGATTATCTGTTCCTTTATCACCCGCTGTGGTTTGTTCATCAGATAACGTCCCTTTGGATAGTGTGCATCTGCTTGAGAACATGAATGGCTCTTGTATTAATGTTAGTCCTACAATTGTGTCACCCCCCTCAATCATAGTGAGTCCTGCACAACCCTCACTGGTTGTTCGCACTAGACAATTAAGGATTAGGCCTAATCTGAATGTTGTTGGTGGTAAAATTGCCACGGGGAAAAGAAAGGCGAAGGATAACCCTCAGGGTAGTAGAAAACCGGCAAAATTATCTAAATCTAGCAATCCCGCTCCTGGATTGAACAAAGTCAATATTGAGGCTCCCCGTTCAGTTAGCGAGACTCTGGGAGTGGCAGGAAATGTTTGCACTAAATCAGCAACTGATAGTATTACCGATAGAAATAGCGAAAAATCTATGTCAGACCTTATAAATATTCTCGATGAGCACCTTAAATCATTTACTGCTCCTTTATTGGTCACCTTGAGGCGCATTGAGGAGCGGCTGAATATAATTGAGTCACACCTCACTTCTAAGGTTTCTATTCCTGGCCCTAGTACCCGGGCAATTAACTCTCTTAGTTCAGTTACTGCCTCGGTCAATAACTTGCTGGATACTATAATTACTGTACCCCAACAACCAGTACTTCACGGTCCCACCTCGGCCACTGGTGTAAACCCACCACCCCTTGCTTTAAATCCTACGGGTATAACTCAAGGGGCGGTTTCGGGTTCTCAGAATATTGAAGGGAGGCCCGGCTTTTTAGCTAATTATGACAAGAGGGACTCCCTACACCTACCTGTTGAGGCTTGTCCATACACTATTATTTTAGCTAATGTCCCAAAATTGGAAGGGGATACAAGAGAACACTGGACTTCCCTGAAAACCAAGGCCATCCACTTCTTATCTAATAAAACTGTCTTGGGACAACATCTTGCCAACACTTTTATGATGATTAGAAGGGTCCCTTGGGTGGGCAGGACATACAAGAGTCTGACGGGTGATTGCATTGTCGTAAGTTTCAGATCTCCAAGGTTGGTTGAGGATATACTGAAACAGGCGGGGACAGTGAGAATTCAGACGGATTTTGTTAACGTCCTTCCCTTGGGCTTCTTTTATCCTCCATTTCATGCTGGGCCGTTATTTAGTGACTCCACTAGGGGTATTGGTTTAAACAACTATGCTGTCCCTATTTCTAACAGATTCGACGCTCTTTCAAACCTAGATGATAATGAATGACTAGGGACATTGGTAGAGCGCAATACTCTAGATAGTTGGGTAGCTGGCCGTGATGAAAACATATTGCAGCCATTGGATGACAGTCATGCCGCATCTACTTCTGGTTTATTGGGCAATCTATTTAGATTGGTCAGTTGGAATATAGCTGGTCTGAAAAACAAAATTGATGACCCAGCTTGGCGAACACTTATAGGTTTAGGACACATTATTAGTTTACAAGAAACATGGGACATAGAGAATACCCTGTCCATTGACGGGTACAGGAGTTTTTTTGTTCCAGCCGTACCATCAAATGCGGGGAGGGCAAAGGGTGGGCTGGCTACCTTAATCTCCGCTAGTATACCGGGTTAACAGACCCAAATAGATACAGGTTCACAGAACAGTTTGGCTGTACAAATCTCCCTGTTAGAGGGAGGTGTTTTTTTAATCGTAAATTTTTACAACTCCTTTGATAGAGTCACCACAATTGATCATCTCTTAGCTTTAACACGCTTTTTGGCGGCTTACAAGGACGCTAACCAAAATGACTGTTTTATTATAATTTTGGGTGATTTTAATATCCACGGCTGTCCAGATAATTGTTTGTCTTTTGATCCTCTAGGTTCGTCTGCACAAGGTGATGCTCATTTTGAGCATTCTGCTCAGGGAGACTGTCTTGAGTCAATCTTAGCAGACTATGGTCTTATACTCCCTTCTTTGACGTCTGAGGAAATTCCTACTTTTAAGGGGAATGGCAAACATTCTGTCATTGATTACATTTTTATTAGCTTTGCACTTGGTGATATGATTCACGGTTATAAGGCGATTTGGTCACATTTCAGTGACCATAACCCTGTGGTCCTTAGCATTTCGGACACTTTTATCATCCCTACTAAAACTTTGGGCAGGACGGACAAATCTAATATCCGCCCCTCTGATCAGAATCGCAGGATTAGATGGAACAAAATAATTCCGGAGGACTTTCATTCTAATCTAAAAAGGAAGGTGGGTCCTGAGATAAATACTTGTTTGGATTTGGACGCCGGTAATAAGGAAGTACTAGAGGCTTACTCGGCAATTTGTTCCCAAATCTCTGCGGACCTTAGTTGCCCTGCCAAGGGTAATGATAATACCGATTTAGGTTGGTTTGATAGAAATTGCTCTTTGGCTAACAGAAGGCTGAAGGCCGCTCTATGCTGTAAACCTATCAATAGGCCGATTATTGCCATGCTTAGGAAAGAATATGACAAAGCCTTGAAAACGAGAAAGCAAAAGATTAGAGAGGATGCATGGGTTGAACTAGCTTCCGTGGATGTTCTTAGAAATAGTGCAAAGTTTTGGTCTGTGGTGAATAAACCTTATTTTCGCGACGCTTGTAACGGCCAATTAGATTGTGGCATAGGGGAAGACTTGTGGTGTACCCATTTTAAGTCAGTCTATGAAGGGGTAAGAAACGGGGCGTTGACCTCGTTGTCCCCCATTGCAAACCAATATACTTTATCGGTTACTAAGACCGAGGTAGTCGAGGCCATTGAAAAGATGACAAGCAATAAGGCCCCGGGCCCGGATGGTGTTCCGGTTGACCTATATAAATCTGACCTTGAGACTTGGTCTGTGGTTTTAATGAATGTTTTTAATAGGGTTTGTGTTTCAGGCATCCCGGACACCTGGTCCGAATCCGTGATTATACCCATTTTTAAAAAAGGCTGCAGGGGGGACCCCAGTTGTTACCGCCCTATCTCCATTATTGATTCTGCAGTCAAAGTCCTAGGGCGTGTAGTTTTGGGGAAACTATCAGCGTGGTTGGAGGTTAACGAGACCCTTTCTTGTTTACAATATGGGTTCAGAGCAGGTCGAGGTACTATAGACCAAAGTCTGAACCTATATTTATTAATAGGCAAATACACTATTGCCAAAAAAGGGAAGTTATATCTTGCCTTTATGGACCTGTCCTCGGCATTCGACCGAGTGAACCGGTCGAAGCTGTGGGATTTGCTCCTTAAGTGCGGCATTGACGAAAACATTGTATTTTTCCTGGCTGATTTACATAGGGATCTCTCCGCCACCGTTAGATACGATCGCCTGGGTAATTGTACTGGTAGGATTGAAATTTCGAATGGTGTTAGACAGGGCTGTATTTTAGCCCCCCTGCTTTTTACTTTATATATCAATGATTTAGGTGCTGTTTTAACTAGGTCGTGCAAGGACATTCCAAGAGCTGGCAAGTTTTCTATTCCGGCATTATTATATGCCGATGATGCCGCCTTGTTAGCACGTACACCTGTGGGTTTGCAACATTTGCTGGACTCATTTGCAAATTTTATGAAAGCACTCGATCTTAGTGTGAATTTTTCTAAATCACATGTCATGATTATGGGTTGTAAAGCAAAAAAAGTTAAGACCTTGTACTGCGAAGGGCATGTTTTATCCCGCGTTAGCAGATTTCCCTACTTGGGGGTTATCTTTGATGATAAGTTCAATTGGTAGCCGCAATTGGCAGCTAAGCGTAATGTATTTGTTAGGTCCACTTTAGCTGTCTTGGGCTTTGCTCGCAAATTGGGGGTGAAGCCCATACAGGCCATTTTGAACATATATGTTGCTAAATGCCTTTCTATAGCAATGTATGGGGCTGATTTATGGGGAATTAAAGATGTTAAAATTCTTAAAATAGTTGAAGATAAATTTTTAAAATCCATCTTATGTCTACCTCAGTCAACCCCTGCTTTTATTGTTCATCAGGAATGCGGGATAGATTATTTAGTGGACCGTATTGCTCTAGCTCCATTGTTAAAATGGATTACAATTTGGTTAAACCCTGATTTGGAATTAAATCATGTGATTTTAAAGGATTGTTTATCTCTTGAGTATGGCAGCTCCATTCCTTGGATAAATTATATTAAGAACTTATCCAGAGAATTAGGTCGTCCAGAATTATTCGATCTACCTGGCAACTTAACTAAGGGGGACCTAAAATGGGTGAAAGCTGAATATAAACAGCGGATAATTTTAGAAAGAGAAGATAAGGAGCTACTTAAACCTTCAGTCAGGGCTCATCAGTTGGTAATTACTTCCAACAGTATTGAACCCTACTTGGTCACTGTTAACAATATGAACCATCGTTTTTTATTGACCAAGTTTAGACTGAATAAATTCCATCTTTTGCTCACCGATTCCCCAGGGTGGTCTAGGGAGAGGGACTTGGGAATCTGTTCTTGTGACGGATTTTCCCTCAAAGACACGGTGCACTTTGTCTTCTTCTGTAAACACCTGTCTCCTATTCGCAAAAAATGTATTATCCCCCTTATTAAGGACAAAGGATTTAGGCAGGTTAAACCTGCCCTTTTATATTTACAATTGCTGGGATCCGCGTGGGAGATTTTTAATATTGCCAATTTTTTAGCAATCTCAATGAGATTAAGGAAGAAAATTTCTTGGATATAATAATTATTCGGGTAACTCATGAATTGAAACCAAGTGTCTTGTATGCCTTTTTAACTCAATTGTAGTGTTTATTGTCAATGTCAATGTTATTTATATTGTATGTTTTTCATATTTATATGCTTTTATGGTTTTTGTTATGAACCGAATAAAGTAATTTTAACTGACTGACTGACTAGTACTTTTGCTACTTTTTGGTATTCCCAAACTTTTGTAGTAACTTTCCCTTTTGTAGTAGTTTACATTTGTGTAGGAAGTTCAGCACTACATATGGTCCAACCACTGGTGCTGCAATGCCCTTTCATAAAAAATAATGCAGGGTTTGGACTTAAAATAAAGAGCAATAAGAATACTGTTACATTAAATTAAATGATTTAAAATAGTTAAACATATCAATTCATACAAATTAATGTTACAAAATATTGGACGGAAGTGTAGGAAGGATTCGCCCTGCTGCCCAGATTTTACACTGTGCAGCAGGGAGAATCCCTCCTACACTTCCGTCCCATTTTTGGCCTACTTCCACTACTACCCCAGTGATTCCCAGTGATATAGTACGCAATCTGGGAGTCATGTTTGACAACGAATTGACACTAGAAAAACATGGCAATAAAACAGTTGGTAGCTGCTTTACCCTGCTCAGAGCTTTTCGGAAAATGTTCCCGATGTTCTCCAAACAGGCAAGAATATTAATAGTCCGAAGTACCATTCTCAGCAGACTGGACTACTGTAATTCTCTGTTTCTGGAATCACCTCAATATCTGATTGAGAGATTGCAGAGAATTCAGACCATGGCGGCCAAACTGGCACTACGGAAACCTCGCCATTTCTCCACCTCACAGGCACTCTCTGAGCTGCACTGGCTTCCGGTCTCGCAGAGGATACAATTCAAGGCACTGTGTATAGTGTTTAGGGCCTTGCTTGGACAAGGACCCAAAGTCTTGCAGGAGAAGTTCACATGGCATGTGCCTCCCTAAGTGTTGCGTTCCTCTTTTCGGCCAATCTGGTGAAGGTGGCCAGAATCAGGAAAGTCAGATCTGGAGGCAAGGCATTTGGTACGGCAGCCTCTCGCCTCTGGAATAAAATTCCATCTTACATTAGACAAATAGATAATATCCTGCAGTTTAGAAAAAGGATCAAAACCAGTATCACAGCGCCAGGTTACCCGTAGGGTGTCAGATGCGCTCTATACGCATTAATAATAATAATAATAATATAAATAGTACATATGGTAGTATATATAATATTTTGAAATACAAAATATTATGATTAAATAATAAATATATACTATTTTTATATGTTTTAACATATTTTTAAACTATTTTCAATAATATAATTTAGCATGAATTCCCATGGGGTTTTATTTTAAGTCTGCACCTCCAATATTTCTATAGGATGGTGTTGCAGTCCAGGTGGTTCGCCATTCATTGTGCTGGTCTTAGTATAAGTTACTACAAAAGTAAATGTTACTACACAAGTGGAAATTACTACAAAACTACAAAAGTCTAGTTTTTGAATACTGAAAAGAAGTGAAATTACCAAAATGTTAATTTATTCAAAAAATGAAGTGTGTGAACTAAGTCCATAGACCACCAAAATACACATAAAATCATGTCATCTACATAAATCAATCTTGTTTTGAAATCCAAAATCTTGACAGACTCACCTCCCCCTTGCTGTAGAATGGGATACTTCTTAAATCTAACTGCAGACATGTTTGTGTCCAAGTGCCTTATTTATACAAGGATAATGTGCAGACCAATTCTATTTTAAGCAGATATGAATGTGTAGTCCACATTTTGTGAGTCTATTTTTTTTAGTCTATATAATTAATGGTTATATATTGTAACCTGTGTTTTCTTCTTTCTTTAAAAAACAAATCTTTTTATTCATATTATAATATTTAAACAGACATAATGATATTGTGGCACACATAATCACTCATTACGTAGAGTGTGCAATATTACCAGATAGGGTTGTACGGCATCAGGAAATTAACGAACACAGCAGACACTTGTCAGAAAAAATAAAAACTGAAGACACGGTTTTGCAGCTGGCTGCACAGTATTGTGGACACCTTTTTGCAGCTGGCTGCACAGTATACGTCCTTGGCTAGCGACTAATGTTATGTGTGCTGTGTAGCCTGGTCCATAGCAGGCCTCTGGATCCTAGTCTGCTCAGGGTTTAGGCAATAGGTATCATACACCAGACAAGATGGCAGTCATATGTGTTGGTTTCTATATGGGTGGGGTTGTTTGATATGCTGCCAAATAGCTCCTAGGTGGCCCCATAAGTCTTCAGCCCAAGCCTTGATTGGTTGTAGCATAATACATGGTCCCGCTGTTTCGTTGACCATGGCGCATCCCTCAGCCAGTCTTGACCTATCAGGGTGGGGGACCTTTCATCAACGCTTTATCTAGCCTGCAGTTCACCAATAAAAGCAGTGCAGTGCAGTGTGGTATTGGGGATACATATCCCAGCAGCACAGCTTGGGGTGTACATTCTTTGCACGGCTACAATTTCCCCCCATTCCTGAGTGCTACCTCAGTCCAGTATGTGTTGATCAGGGACGGCACCGGCCAGGTGTGGAAAACATGCCGGGCCATTTGAGCATCTAAGGCAATGTGATGAGTGAGATGTGCCCATCCTACGTAGAAATTTGGGAAAGCAGTATTTACTATTTAGTATTTGAAGTGTACATTGTAGCCTGTGTTTTCGAGCTCTACCTTCTAATTTTTTCAACCTTTTCCAGTATAAAATGTGGCCGCCCATCTACAGTCTCCCGTTGTGTCTTTCCTCCTTTGTATCTTGCCTTTTCATTTATTGTCGTTCATTGTTGCTCTCTTTCTGTCTCTCTGTCTCTCTACCCAGTGGAGGCTCGCATAGGGCGTGCTGCGGGCGGTGGGGTGGGGTGGGGCGGTGGGGCGGGTGGGGTAGGTGCAGGATGGGGGGTTAGTAAACTCGGACATACGATGGAGCGGAGGAAAGTCATTATTACGTTCCTCCGTTCCGTCGTAAGTCGGAGTTTACTACCCCCCATCCTGCCCCGCCCTTTAGCACACCCAATGCGAGCTGCCACTGTTTACCCATTGATGGTTTTTATTGTCCCTTTCTCTCTTTCCTATTTTGTTTCTGGCTTTTTCATTTATTGTCACTGTCTCTGTCTCTCTTTATGTTTCTATGTTTCTCGACCCTTCGTTCACTTTTATTGGCCCTTGCTTTCAGTCTTCCCTATTTTGTATCTGTCCTGTTCAGTTATTTTTTCTCTCTCTCTGTCTCTGTATGTCTGTGTCCCTCTCTCTCTCTCTCTCTCTCTCTCTCTCTCTCTCTCTGTGTTTCTCTACCTATCGTTCCCTTTTATTGGCCCTTTCTCTCTTCCTTCCCCACCTTCTATTTCTGTTATTTTGGTCTCTTTCCCTTTCATCCCTTCCAGTCTCTTTCTACCTTTTTCATCCTTGCACCCTCTCTCCTTCTAGCGCTTAGCTTGTATTTCTCTCACCCTCTCTTCTTGAACGTACTCTTTGTCTTTACTTCTCTCTCTACCCCTCCTTCTCACAGAACTCTCATTTACCCCACCCCTCTCTCTCTCTCTCCCCTCTGAGCCCCCCCCACCCCCACGCCCATCTCCTTGCTTCCCCTCTTAATAGAAATTCAGGGTCAGCTCTTGTTAGAAAGCTGAGTACGTGTGGAGATCTATTTTAGATATATGACGGATTAAAGGGAGAAAAACAGATTTAATTAAGTTGCTAATATTTAAGGGAAATTGATGAACTCCCGTTCTGTGAGATGAAGCGAGTGAGATTTATTGAATTTTCATTAAGCAGCCAGTTGGGCAACACGAGATTTCGGCTTTTTAAAACTGTAATTTGTTTTATTTGTGTGTCAGTCTGTTCTTTCAAGTCCCTAACAACGGAAATGTGCAGCCATTAACATTTGGTTTGTGTTTAATTAGTATGCAGTAATTAATGTCCGTCTTCCTTAATCCCAGATCTGCATCATTCCAAGTGGCACGAGCAATTACCCAAACAGTTGTTATTCGTGCGGCGTGTTGTACCCATCCATCTCCCCCCCCCCCCCACGCTCTTTGTAGAAGATATGCTGTCTGTCATCTCTTCCTACAGAAGGAAAGGAGAAGGCGTCCCTTACTCTCCATGGCCAGTGGCTCTCACTCATTACTGCACTGACATGGGTACCACTCTCCTCTGGCTCAATTCGTTTCTTTTTTTTGCAGTTTTATATAGTGCGAACTCGACCCGAAGGTATTGGAGCGCTTTACATGAGCACCAGTTACGTTACACAAGGACACATTCATGTTTTTTGGTAGGCATGGGGAGATTAAGTGATTTGTCCAGAATCACAGGATGTGGAGTCGACCCCGAGGCTCGAACCTTGGTTTCCCAGCTCCAAAGTCGGCAGTCTAGCCTTGAGACCAGATCCTCATCAATGCCTCGCCCTGCCCCTACACTGGCATCTCTGGTGTCTGCCCCAGGCGTGTCCCTTCTCGGACAATGGAATGTGTCACTCGATGCCTTGTCATGACCCAGATGGGCACTACTCACCTCTGGCTAGGGTGATCAACGGTCCATAAATTTCATGGACTGCCCATTATTTGTGCCTCTTGTCCTTTGTCTGTGAGGATTTTTTTCAGGGGCGCCTTTTGTCTGTAATTTTGGGCCGTGCTGTTTCCCTGCGATCCATGGTCGGAGCCAGCTCGCACTTCTCCTTGGACTCTAGAGGCTACAGCAGCCCCTCCCTGACCCCGCTCACTCTGTGGACTGGCCCATTGCCATTCTGACTCTGGACGATTATCACATAAAGAATGACAATGGTGAAGCACCCCCTATATCTGCTTATGTGGTGATGACACAGGTCAGATACAAGTGTTTCTTGGCCCTTTCTGACTTTGATCCGTGGCTCTCAGGTCAGCATAAGACAGAACAAATAAACACAGCAGAATGATCACCATGATGCAGCTGCCCCTAGGGGGCTAAAGGGGGCCAGAGAAGCCAAAAGCAGCGACAGAAAGGCAAGTGCACCATTGTCGCAACCTAATATAAACTTATTTTGATGTTTACTTATGTTGGTTGTCTATTTACTTCCTTATGTTCTATTGTGTGACCTTCTCTGATGTGCCTGTAATACGTACCTTTTGCCCCGGTGTTTTGTCCTGAATTTTGACCTTCTCTCCTGAATTTTTGTCCTGAATTCTGACGCTTTGTCCTACATTTTTACACTTCCTGTCCTGAATTTGCATCTATGCCAGTTGCTCACCCTACCTCTGGCTCATTGCCTCGAACTGATCAGACAGTGACAGCTCATTCTGCCCCAGGCCAGTCACTTCCCCGGACACTCAGACTTCGCACCTCTGACTCACTGCCTTGTCCTGCCCCAGCACTGGCATCTCTCATCTCTACCCCAGGCATGTCCCTTCTCTGACAATGGAATGTGTCACTCAATGCCTCGTCATGACCCAGATGGTCACCTCTCACCGATGGCTCAATGCCTTGTCCTGCCCCGACGGTGACAGCTCTCTCTGGCCCAGGCCAGTCCCTTCTCTGACCGTGGAATGTCTCACCTCTGCTTCACTGCCTCGTCCTGCTCCTGCCCCAGCACTGGCATCTCTGGTGTCTGCCCCAGGCGTGTCCCTTCTAGGACAATGAAATGTGTCACTCAATGCCTCGTCATGCCCCAGATGGGCTCCTTTGCCCCAGGCCAGTCACTTCTCTGACATCAGGACTTCGCACCTTTGGCTCACTGCCTTGTCCTGCCCCAGCACTGGCATCTCTCATCTCTTCCCCAGGCGTGTCCCTTCTCTGACAACGGGAAGGTGTCACTCAATGCCTCGTTATGACCCAGATGGGCACCTCTCACCGCTGGCTCATTGTCTCGTCATGCTCTGACAGTGACAGCTCTCTCTGCCCCAGGCCAGTCACTTCTCTGACCACAGAATGTCTCACCCCTGGCTCATTGCCTCATCCTGCCTCAGCACTGGTGCCTCTCTCCTCTGCCCCAGGCCAGTCACTTCTCTGACACCTTGACTTCACACTTCTGGCTCAAAGCCTCGTCATGCCCGCCGTGGGCACCTCCCATGTCTGGTTAAATACATCGCCCCGCTCTCTCACCCTGGTGCTTTTCTGCTCTGGCCTCCGGCCTCTTCCTGCTCTTTCACTGGGGCTTTGCTTGCCTGGCCTCCAACCTCAGCTTCCTCTGATACTGTAATTGCATTTTACAGCGCTTAGCCTCCCTGATGAGGCACCAAATGGCTTTTTGCCATGCAGCACGCTGCTCGGAACCAGGGTCAGCGTTAGAGCTGTTGGCGCCCGGTGCGGATATCTTTTTGGGTGCCCCCTTTATGACCATCTCCTCGGATTCCCTCACTACCTCTGAGCAAAAGTGCCCCACATCTCTCTAGAACCCTTCTCGCACATACATTTCATTTGATTCAAAGCACTGGTAAAGGCTGACTTTACTAATTAGAATTGGTATCAACCCAAACAAACCCTTTTTAGCAACACATGCATAGATAATAAAGGACAGGGGAAAAAACATAACCTCCTGAAATATTTTATGCACTTTGCATGCAGCTCTTTGATGGCAGTTCTTAACAGTCATTGTTCTACTGGTATATTAAACCTCTGCGCTACTTTATGATGAGTTAAAACTACCACTAGACAAAGCCTCCATCTCTCTCTCTGGCAGGAACATTAACTACAAGAGTTATCTTGACATTTTTATTGCTGCCTGAAAGCTGGAGGATGGAGGAACTCTGCTGCAGGTGTTTTTAAATCATGTTATTGCTAAACACAGCACCCACTCCCTCCGAGGTCAGCACCCCCTCCCCAGGTCAGCGCCCAGTGCAACCTCACCAGTCACAGTGCCCTGAAGTCAGCCCTGCATGGACCCCAAGGTTAGTGGTTAGTCCATTTATTATTAGTTACTGGAATTAATCTTGTGCGTTCAGCAAATCATTCCAGTTTCTTTTTGTTGGACAAAATGAATAGTGATTGGTTGGGGTCATTAGTAGGGGGTATGTGAGCTCAAGCACATTAGAGAAGATTAGGTTTTGCAAGGTTACATGGATATGACTTTCAGAGAAAGGAGGAGAGATTGTAATCTTGTAAATGAGTTGTGGGCAATTTCCAGAAATAAAATAACAGAGAATAAGACAAACATACATGTGTCAGAGTAGGCTATGTTCAGAGACAGGGAGCATTCACAGGATAGAAGGGAATAAGAGGGCCAAATAACAGAGAATAAGACAAACATACATGTGTCAGAGTAGGCTATGTTCAGAGACAGGGAGCATTCACAGGATAGAAGGGAATAAGAGGGCCATTTGAAAGTAAAAAAAGGAACAAAAAAGGAGAGGCAATAAGCAGAAAGATTTAATGAAAGGTTAGCTTTTCATGATGGAATTTAGGGACGTACAGAATATTTTTCAGATAGTATGCAGTTTGAGGATGCAATAATGTAGAACAGGGATCTCCATCCTTTTCTGCAATAAGAGCTACTTACATTGAGTTTAAATCATGCCGTGCTACTAATATTATTAATGTTGTACAGACAACATTATGTTAGTGGCCACCCCATGCAAGACTGCCGCAATAGCCTCTAATTTAGTAGGATGAGCTGCACACAGTAGAGCTACTTATAGGTAGCAAGAGAGTTAGCAGTAGCTCACTAGCTACTCGTCGGAGATGCCTGATGTAAGAAACAACATTATTTACTTGTGAAGATTGTGCTATGTTCTGTATTTTTTATATGCACCAGAATCAACCAAACTAGCCTCTCTATGCTGCAAAACTATACTGCTCCTGCCCAAACACTGAGCATTCCCTCCCCTGGGCATCTTCCTGCTCTGACAGGGAGCGTTGGTGTACCATTATGACACTGTCGCCTCTCTGCTATGGGCCTAGCCTCTTTCTGATCTGACACTGGTGTTCCATTATGACACTGTCGCCTCTCTGCTATGGGCCTAGGCTCTTCCTGATCTGACACTGGTGTACCATTATGATACTGTCGCCTCTCTGCTATGGGCCTAGCCTCTTTCTGATCTGACACTGGTGTACCATTATGACACTGTCGCCTCTCTGCTATGGGCCTAGCCTCTTCCTGATCTGTCATTGGTGTTCCATTATGACACTGCCGCCTCTCTGCTATGGGCCATAACCTCTTCCTGATCTGACACGGGTGTTCCATTATGACACTGCCGTTTCTCTGTTAAGGGCATGGCCTCTTTCTGATGATCTGAACCTTGTGTACCATTATGACATTGTTGCCTCTCTGCTATGGCCCTAGCCTCTTCCTGATCAGACACTGGTGCACCAATATGACACTGTTGCCTCTCTGCTACGGGCCTATCATCTTCCTGATCTGACACTGGTGTACCAATATGACACCATTGCCTCTCTGCTATGGGCCTAGCATCTTACTGATCTGACACTGGTGTTCCATTATGACACTGCCGCCTCTCTGCTGTGGCCCTGGCTCTTCCTCATCTGACACTGGTGTTCTATTATGACACTGCCGCCTCTCTGCTATGGGCCTGGCCTCTTCCTGATCTGACCCTTGTGTACAATTATGACACTGCCGCCTCTCTGCTATGGGCCTGGCCTCTTTCTGATCTAACCCTTGTGTACCTTTATGACACTGTTGCCTCTCTGCTATGGCACAGGCTCTTCCTGATCTGACACTGGGGTACCATTATGACACTGCTGCCTCTTTGCTATGGCCCTGACTTCTTTCTGATCTTACCCTTGTGTTCCATTATCACACTGTTGCATCTCTGCTAAGGCCCTAGCCTCTTCCTGATCTGACACTGGTGTACCAATATGACACCATTGCCTCTCTACTATGGGCCTAGCATCTTACTGATCTGACACTGGTGTTCCATTATGACACTGCAGCCTCTCTGCTATGGCCCAGGCTCTTCCTCATCTGACACTGGTGTTCTATTATGACACTGCCGCCTCTCTGCTATGGGCCTGGCCTCTTTCTGATCTGACCCTTGTGTACAATTATGACACTGCCGCCTCTCTGCTATGGCCCTGACTTCTTTCTGATCTTACCCTTGTGTTCCATTATCACACTGTTGCCTCTCTGCTAAGGCCCTAGCCTCTTCCTGATCTGACACTGGTGTACCAATATGACACCGTCGCCTCTCTGCTATGGCCCTAGCCTCTTCCTGATCTGACACTGGTGCCTCTTTGATCAGGCTACAGGCCTGCCACCGGTGCCTCTCTTCTCTGGTCTGACACTGGGACCTTTGTGCTCTGCCTTCAGACATTTTCTATGAGGGTTAGGAATTGAAACAGCACTATCTTGCACACATAACAGCTGCAAGTAATACTTGGAGTGTAGTTGAGAAGGGTCTGTAAACCAAGGAAAGTTCTGGTAAAAGAGGAACCGCAGTGACCGGGCAGAATGGAATGGCAAATGACTAAACCATTTGGAAGTAAGCAACTTCTAGTTAACAAAAAAAGGCCATATTTGTTCATTATTGAAAAGGAGTGATTTAGGTAAGAAACAAATTCACTGACAAGAATACCACACCTCAAAATTAACTTCAAACTGAATTCAAATAAATTGTCATCTTTCGGTCTGGAGCTTATCTATACTAATACTGTAACATACCTTGAAATGGTTAGAGTTTAAAGCAGAAAGGAGCTACAGATGGGGGAGTGGTTCCTTTTTTGGAACAAGATCCCTCACACACCCTTGCAGGTGTCATGCTTTATCATCGGGCTTGCTCCTCGTCGGGCCGGCCTTGCAATACCCGATTGGCCCCCTCAAGGGGGCCCTTTATCGGAGATCTTTATCCAAAGCTGTGATGTGAAGTGCAAGTTTGGGGCTCTTTGTGTAGATTGCGAAAAGTGGGTGTAAGTGTGTGATGCATGGTGAGTTAAAAAAGACTAGGCAAATCTCAAAATAGTTTTGATAAGTGAGTGTGCCTGTCTCATTAAAATTGTGCTGTGTCGCCAGTAGAGGCAATGATCTCTGGTGGCTTAAAATAGGTTCATAAGGGCCCCAAACTTGAACTTCACATCATGGCTTTGGAAAAAGATCTCCAATAAAGAGCCCCCTTGAGGTTTCCAGTCGGGCATCTCAGCGCCGGCCCGACGAGGAGCAAGACCAATGATGAAGCATGACACCAGCAAGGGTGTGTGAGGGCCCTAGTTCCAATAAAGGACCCTCTCCCCACCTGTGGATCTTTTCTGCCTGACCTGGTCCCCCTCTCCCGGGAAACTGCATACTTCATATAATCTATAATTACGGTAGAGCATGTATGCTGGACCTTATGCACTCTGGGTCCCCCATGTTTGTGACTGATTAGAGTTGAATGCAGTCATATGTCAATTATCAGAAGGGCCCCAGGCACATAGGTTAGAGACTATTGTCTATGTTGCTCATGCACAGAGACTAAGCTTTGCTCACAGAGAAGAGATGGGCGCCACTATTGAGCAATATGAATCAGGCGAAAATTATCATGGACTGCAGACAACACATAAAGAATTGTAGGACCACTCTGCAATATGCAATGCTGACTCCTTACTAACTTTGATTGGGAGCTATTAGAGACATTTCAAGTGATACATGGCCTTGTTATAAGTTGGATGGAGTGGTATT
Organism: Triturus cristatus; assembly: GCF_964204655.1. NCBI lineage: Eukaryota > Metazoa > Chordata > Amphibia > Caudata > Salamandridae > Triturus > Triturus cristatus. The sequence goes on from NC_140590.1 coordinate 1,554,751,234, forward strand.
CCTCAATTGGATACCACTCCACCAAAGTACAAGTGGTGTGGTGGTACTGCTTCACATTTCTTGGGTGCTGGAACACCGAACCATATTTTATCAGGCGGAAAATCTTATGAGACTCATGTTGTAAATGCTGCCAGCAATGCCCCGACCCCTGCACAAACCTCTCCCATGGAGCCCTAGCCCTCACCAGCCCACAGTCTCTGCTGTCCCTTGATGCCTTACCCACTCCCAGCCCTCCACCTCCTGGCCTCCACCAGCCTTCCCATTTTGATTTATCATCTGCTCGGAACAAGTGGTAATTAGAAGCGGATTTTCCCCCAAAATTGGAACACTGCTTGTGGATTTAAACTCTGTAATTTGGATCTGCGTGTTATTTCCAATTAAGAGGAAAAGACTCATAAAAGGGGGATTTATTTTCAGGCATACTGGCAGGAAACATTATTTGGAAACAATATTTCCAGCTTCACGATGTCCCACCCCCCATATAAATCGAGCCGCCTCGTATTTAGGACCTTGCAGTAACATAAGGTTAAAACCAAAGGAAATGATGGACGGAGTGTTGAACATTGCAAGCACTCACCTCCAGTCAACTGATCTGGGTTTAATCCATCACTGTTCTTTAGCCCACTCTGCCACCCCAGTTCAGACATGGCCATATGCAAATCAGTGTGACCCTGTGCCTCATGGGAACAGTCCAGCCCGAACTGCCAAGCCATGTCTTCCCTGGACCGGAAACAAGCTTCCTAGGACCGGTTTCTGGCATTTCAGCCGTTTTCAGCCAGGCTTGCTTGAATCCAGTGGCAAAGTGAGCAAGGGACTCACGTCTGAGCATACCCTGCCAACTTATGGCGAACAAAGCAAAAACCAAAGGAAATGATGGACGGAGTGTTGAACATTGCAAGCACTCACCCCCAGTCAACTGATCTGGGTTTAATCCATCACTGTTCTTTAGCCCACTCTGCCACCCCAGTTCAGACATGGCCATATGCAAATCAGTGTGACCCTGTGCCTCATGGGAACAGTCCAGCCTGAACTGCCAAGCCATGTCTTCCCTGGACCGGAAACAAGCTTCCTAGGACCGGTTACTGGCATTTCAGCCGTTTTCAGCCAGGCTTGCTTGAATCCCGTGGCAAAGTGAGCAAGGGACTCACGTCTGAGCATACCCTGCCAACTTATGGCGAACAAAGCAAAAACCAAAGGAAATGATGGACGGAGTGTTGAACATTGCAAGCACTCACCCCCAGCCAACATAAGGTTAACATTACAAAAGTAGGATTTATTCTTTCTTGGTCCACATTTACCGCACCATAACATGGTCCACATTCCCAGAACCCTATCATACTCCACATTTCCAACACCACAGCATTGTCCACGTTTCCAGAACCACAACATGGTCCACATTCCCAGCGTCCTGTCATACTTCACATTTCCAGCACCACAACATGGTCCACATATCCCGCACAATAACATGGCCCACATTCCCAGAACCCTATCATACTCCACATTTCCAACACCACAGCATGGTCCACGTTTCCAGAACCACAACATGGTCCACATTCCCAGCATCCTGTCATACTCCACATTTCCAGCACCGCAACATGGTCCACATTTCCCGCACCACAACATGGTCCACATTCCCAGCACCCTAACATGGTGCACATTTCCAGCACCACAGCATGGTCCACATTTCCAGAACCACAACATGTCTACATTTCCAGCACCCTATCATGGTCCACATTTCCAGCACCTCAACATGGTCAACATTCCCAGGACCACAACATGGTCCACATTTCCAGCACCACAACATGGTCCACATTTCCAGCACCACAACATGGTCCACATTTCCAGCACCACAAAATGGTCCACATTTTCAGCACCCTAGCACGGTCCACATTTCCAGCACTACAATATGGTCAACATTTCCAGCACCACAACATGGTCCACATTTCCAGGACTCCAACATAGTCCACGTTTCCAGCACGCCAACATGGTCCACACATCCAGCACACTAGCATGGTCCCCATTTCCAGCACCTCAACATGGTCCACATTCCCAGCACCCTAACATAGTCCACATTTCCAGCACCACAACATGGTCCACATTTCCATCACCATAACATGGTCCACCTTTCCAGCACCACATCCTGGTCCACATTGCTAGCACCACAACATGGTCCACATTTCCAGCACCACAACATGGTCCACATTCCTAGCACCCTAACATGGTCCACATTTCCAGCACCACAACATGGTCCACATTTCCAGCACCACGACATGGTCCACATTTCCAGCACCACAACAGGGTCCACAACACTTTGCAACTTCCCTATGTTTACCTTCATAGTTCTTTATTTGATACCACACATCTCTCCAATTCCGGAAAATGTCTTCTACTAAAAGCATTATACATTCTGCAACCATTATAGCTACCATGAAGTAACATAGCCTCCTGGCACAGTGTCTCTAACTCCACAGAATGTTTTTGATCTTGCACTGTGTCTTTAACTGTACACAGTGTATCTGGACCAACAAAAACTCAGATTCATCACATCGTCTCCACATCAAACAACATCCAAACAACCCACCACAAAGTGGCCATCCAAGAAAAATCCCTGAAACTCCATCTATGTCTCCATGTCCCCAAACGTTTTCTGCCATAAACAGCCTTAATTCTGTGCCAAACTCTACAGCCATGTAAAGCCTACCAGAGACCCACAACACATATTGTCTTGCACAATCTCTCTGAGCCCACACAAAGTCTATGATCTTACACAGTAGTTTCACAACCTGAGACAATGTAACTGATCCAATAGCCTGTCTGAATCCTCACACAACACCTCACCCATTGTGATTCTCATATTAACTTGACTAGAGAATTTGGATATCATTAAAGACAAGGAGGCTGACATTATGCATTTTCCTTTAATGCAGTCCAAGCAGCCGCATACATCATAATAGTAAAATTCCAAGGAAGAATAAAGGCAACACATAAATGCCATGGGAAACTAACAATCAGCCTCTTTTAAATGAAAGATAAGTAAGAAAGTCCATAAAACTTGAGGCGTTGAACATCAGGATAATCTTCAGAAGATCTAGTAGAACGAAGGACGGAGAAATCCACAGATGAAAAGGAAAGACGAAGTAGAGGGCTCCATCGATAACAAGGCGGTAAAATCAGCAATCAAGGATTACCTGAAAGGAGAAAGCAGTCAGTACAAGAGAACTGAAAGTGGTAAAATCAACAGAGTCAAACGGAGTAAATAAATATAAACAAGCATTTTAATAAAATGTGACAAAGAATAATATGAATGAAATACCACCAAAGGGTGGGAAGGGAGGGATAATGTCAGCCTCCGTGTCATTAATGAAATCCAGATTCTTTAGTCATGTTAATATGAAAATCGCAATTTCATTACAAGACCGGAGGCTACATTATGAATGTTGGTAGCTTTCTAAGACAACATTTGACATATGTTCAATAGATTTACAATAGTGACGTGCAAAGGTACTGGCATTAGACCAGTCAGCAGCTTTAAGGATGTCATCCAACTTACCTCTAGACCAAAGGGATTTACTTGCCATAGCACCTCTGAGGGAATGAGCTTGAAATTTGTTTAGGTCAATACCAGCTAGACTCATAGCAGATTTAATCCATCTAGCAATAGAAGGAGAGCTTATCCCTTTGTGGGGTTTAACAAGGGAAATAAGTAACTGATTAATGCCTTGTGGACGAAGCTGAAACATTCTGCAATCGTATTCTTTCATGCATTCCACAGCACAGAGGTTGGGACAAAGCTCAAAACGAGGATAAAAAATAGAGTCAGACATCGTTTTAGTTCTCTTATGAATGTCGAATTTGACACCAAACATATTATAAGAACGGTTAGTAATTTCCGGAGCTCTAATATCTGAAGCTCTTCTACAAGAGATTAAGCATAAATGTGTAGCTAATTTAATAGAAAGGTTTTTAATGTTAAGAAGAGAATTGGAAGGCTAGTTATTGAAGATCAGTTTAACTTCCCACAGTGTTTCATATCTGGCTTTAGGAGGTCTCCTTAAGCGAATACTTTTCATAATTCTACAGATAGTGATATTTTTACCAATAGTCTTCCTGTTGATGAGGGCATGACCAGCAGAAATAGCAGATCTATAACAATTGATAGATCTGTAACTGAGCCCTCTTTCGAATTGTTCAACAAGGAAGTTGACTATGTCAACAATAGGGGCCTCCAAGGGATCCAGGTTCCTTTCCAAGCACCAACATACCCATAATTTCCAGATATTGATATATCTGTAATGTGTGCCTGGTGCCCAAGATTCTCAGAGGAGAGCTGCAGCCATCTCCGAAAGGCCTGAGATTTCATTGGATCTCCTGACACTTTCCAGGCCAGAAGGGATAAACTCCCGTTCTGAGTTAGGAGATGAATTTGACTGTCAACGTCTGTAAGAAGATTCTCTAGGGAAGGAATTAAAAATGGAAGACTGCAGGTCAGTTCCAGAATGGTCGGGAACCAAGCTTGAGAAGGCTAGAAAGGGGTTATCAAGAGAAGGTAACACTGTTCTTGTCTCACTTTCTGTAAGACTCTCTGAATCATGGCGAAAGGAGGGAATGCATACCCTCGTATTTCCTTCCAAGATTGAAGGAAGGCGTTGACTGCCAGAGCACCTGGGTCGGGCATCCAGCTGAAGTAATTCTCGAGTTGAAATGTCAGTCTGCTCGCGAACAAGTCTATCTCTAAGGGGCCCCAGATCTTGTTCAGGGTAATGAAAACGGAAACATTCAGTTTCCAATCTCTGTAATCTATGAGCCGCCCAAGCGATTGATATAAGCCACTGCTGGGGAATCATCGTTAACATCGCAGTCAGTACACCGCGATGCTGTTACATCGCGGTCGTTACAACGAACGCGATGTAACCACGCGATGCCATTACAACGCAAGTCTTTACATCGACTTGCGCTAGATGGCGTTCTAACATTACAAATAGTGTAGTTTACTATCCCAACACCTTCCCTACTGTTAAGTGGACTGGAGTTGGAATAGTAAATTACGCTTTTCTAATGTTAGCACGCCATCTAGCGCAAGTCGATGTAGAGACTTGCGTTGTAATGGCATAGCGTAGCAACATCGCAGTCGTTGTAACGACCGCGATGTAACTGCACGTGTTGTGATGACTCGCGTTGTTACGTCATACATCCCACTGCTGACATGTTGTCCATCTTTAGAATGACGGACCTCCCCTGAAGAGAATGTTTGAAACTCATAAGAGCGTAGAGACCAGCAGTCAATTCCAGGTAGTTTATGTGGTGAAGAGATTCCTCTCGAGACCACAGGCCACCAGTGTTTTGATTGAGTAGGCAGGCTCCCCAACCATGAAGGCTCGCATCTGATTTCAAAATGAATTCTGGTTTTGAAACAAAGATTGCCTTCCCATTCCACGCATCTAGGTTGTTCAGCCACAAAGTTAATTCTGAACGTGCTTTTTGGTCTAAGCAAATCCGATCTCCGTACCATAGTCCAGATCTTAGGGCTCTTACTTTGATCCTCTGAAGGGCCCGATAATTTAGGGGTCCGGGAAATGGCTCGGATGGAAGACGAGAGAAGGCCTAGGAGTCTGGCAAGCTCTCTAAGGGATAGGTCTTGACGTTTCAAAACATACCTTATTTCTTTACTGATTTTTGAGATTTTCTTTGAGGGAAGTAGAAGAAGGCAACGTATTGAAACTACTGTGAATCCAAGAAATTCCATGGACCTGGAGGGAGTCAGACATGATTTTTCTTTGTTTATGATGAATCCTAGACTCTCTAGGAGATTCATCGCGAAGTTCAGATCCTGGACTAGTTGAGAGGCATCTTGGGACATAATAAGGATGTCGTCCAGATAAATGATTAGACGAACACCTCTTGATCTTAGATAAGATACGACGGCTCTCATAACTTTGGTGAAGCACCAAGGGGCGGAAGAGAGTCCGAAGGGGAGTGCTTGAAATGGGTATAGGCTATTTTTCCATAAAAATTGGAGAAAGGGTTGATGAATCTGTGCCATAGGAATAGTGAAGTAGGCATCTTTCAGATCTAGTTTGACTAGCCAGTCCTTCTCTAGAAGTAAATCTCTGAGAAGATGGATGCCCTCCATCTTGAAATGTCTGTACGTCAGAAACTTGTTCAGATCTCTCAAGATTATGACGGGTCTCCAACCTTTGTCCTTTTTTTCCACCAATAAAAGGTTGCTATGAAGCCTAGTTGTTCGATTGGGACTTCTAATAATTGCACCCTTTTGAATCATGGAGGAAATCTCCTCCTCTATAATGTTTTGTTGGTCCGGAGTCAAGGGAATTTCCTTCGGCAAAGATGTCTGAATAGGTGTATGTGAGAAATCTATCATAAAACCTTTTACAGTATTTAGGACCCAAGAATCTTGAGTAATCAACTTCCAATTGTTTAAAAAATGTCTGAGTCTGCCGCCCGCCTTTAAGGGGGAAGAAGGAGAAGGGAGAACACTGACCTGAGGATGTATTGGAATTATTTGTTCCACGTGATCTGAATCCTCTGCCTCGTTGGCCTCTACCTCTTTGAGGGTAGAACTGAGGAGTATTGAATTGTTGTTGGTATCCTCTGCAGTAGCCACGGCCTCTTGAATATGGCCTTTGATTGAAGCAGCCGGAATAGAGGCCCCGTCTTCCGGCCCGTCCAAAAAGGTTGTTATTAAACACTTTGCGCATATTATGTTGCGCTTTATCAAGGGCAGTGAAGGTGGAAACATATTTCCCCAGTGACTTGATGAGGTCCTCACCAAAGAGCAGCCCTTTAGGGCTCTGTGAGGGTTCTTTGTCGGCTAGATCACTTAATTTGGGGTTTATCCTCATAAGGACAATCCTACGTCTTTCAGAATTTATGCTGGCATTAGCATTACCCAGGAGGATAATAGCTCTCTGGCTCCAGCCTCTAATCATCTCAGTATCCAGCTGAGTATCGTTAATGTGGCTCTCTTCTGCCGAATCTAGAATTCTGGCTAGCTGGCCCAGAACATCCAGGAGACGATCCTGACAACCTTTGAGTGACTTCTCCATTCCCTTTCTTGGGTCGCGCCCAAGTTTAAAGAGAAATTTGATAAGTTCTGGGTCCAGGTTGGGGGTATAACATGTTTTATCTTCCAAGGAAGGTCTTGAGCACTCAGCTCTAAGCACGTTCCGAATTTCTCTCTCTAAGAGGTTTCTAATCCACTTTTTAATAAACTTGTCAACATGCTCTTGCGGGAGCCATTCGGAGCTTCTGGGTGTTTTAAATTCAATGGGGAGAACATTTCTTCTCCTAGTGGGTTAAGGATGATACTCTTAGAGGAAGAAGGGAGATCTTCTGTCAGTTCATCGAATCCCTCTTCGTCATCGTTAAGATCAAGGACATATTCGTCCAGGAATTCAGAGGAATCATTTAAATCGTCATCTCCCAAGTTGTAAGGAGCTCTTTGAAACTTTGTGCCGCCATGGGCACCTGAATTTTTTGTGCCACCAGGGATACCTTGGAGATTTAAGGTGCAAAGACCTCCATTGTTCGTTGAGGTGCCAAGACCTCCATTGTTCGTTGAGGTGCCAAGACCTCCATTGCTCGTTGATTTGCCAAGACCTCCCAGATTGCTCCTTTCAAGGTTTTTGATCTTTCTTAATCTCTTGCCCCTTGATTCTGGGTCAATCTGAGAATGGGTTACTGTAGACTCAGTGACGTCTTCTAGTGGAAGTGAACATTAAGAAGCCATTATTTGGGACAAGCTTTCCATCATGCAGGATTTTACTTCCATGTGGATCATTTTCTTAAATGCTTCATTGTCCAGATTGGGAGTGGGTGCAGAAGCCCCATCTGAATCTGAATCATACATAATAATGATATGTCAGGTATGAAAAAACTCAAATGAAGAGTTAAATTAGAAAGTGAACAAAGTAAAGATTTATAACTATATTAAATTGGATTATAAAAAATATATCAAGGTAAATACTTGTTCAATATAATAATAAGGATAATATCCTTAATAAGGGAGGTAACCACTCAACAGGGTTGAAGAGTAATAAACAAATGCCAAGTCCTAATATAAGCAATGTTACCTAGTTAGGCCCTCTTCTTTTTTTTTTATGAGAATAAATGAGACTTGCGGTTATCTTGCGGAGAAAACGGCTCTTGAAAACGATAAAAATGCGCTCGAGCGCTGTGTTGCCATGGGAACCCCCCGGTCTCGGGCTCGATCGGCTTCGCGATCAGCTGGAGGCCGGAGGGGAAGAGGAATGACTCTAGGCAACGGGAGGACGAAGCGCTCCCGTTGCCAAGGTACTTTCCTCGCTTCCCCTGTTCTCCATAATGAAGATGGAGGAAATGGAGGAATCGGGCCGTAGATTGAGACGGCGAGCCCGTGCGGGGAAATACGCTCGAAGGAGCGGTGGCAGTGAGGATAAGCTCGAAGGAGCGGTGTGGGGAAAAGATGTCAGTGGAAATATTTGGGTAGTTATTTCAAGGTTAAAAACGCTGTAAAGAAAGGATTAATTCATAATATAAGGCACATAACCAAAATACCACAAATCACTTTAAGTATGATAAGTATACAAAAAAACATACGCTCGGGAAAGGGAAATTTCGGAAATCTCCATAAATTGGAGATTGGTAGGAAGCGAGGGTGTGGGAAGGGTGGGGGAAAAGCCACGCCAGAGACTCACCCTGAAAATAAAGGTTAAGACAAGGTAAATACAATAGAATAAGAAGAAGTAAGGTTGACTTATCTGCTTGGAGCCACATTTAAAAGAGGCTGATTGTTAGTGTCTAATGACATTTATGTGTTGCCTTTATTCTTCTTTGGGATTTTACTATTATGATGTATGCGGCTGCTTGGACTGCATTAAAGGAAAATGCATAATGTAGCCTCCGGTCTTGTAATGAAATCACACATTAGGCTTTCAGGCATAAATTCTCCAACCAATCAAAATGGCTCCTCCCATCCCTCACAAAGTCTATATAATCCCATAAACCGTCTTAGTTCCTATTTCCATGGGCGCAACAGTAAAGACATGAGTGGATTAACCCCCACCAGAAATATTACTTTGAGGATGAATTGTCATCCTTATTTCATCTAGCGGGAGTGGGGTATATCAATATTAATACCAACCATTGCAGTTGTTAATATCACATTTTATTGTTTTAATAGCAATAGATTCCAAAAACATGTAAAAAAGAGCACAGTATCAAAAGGACTGCACGGTATTTGCATCGATCATCAATCGCAATTACAGTCATAAATAGTCTACAGAAGGCCGAATGGGCTACAACAAGCATTAACCCAAGCCATGTCTAGAGGTCCTTGAACCCCAGATAATTTTCATGTGTTTTTTCTCACTTCTTCTCCAATCGCACACTGCTCGTTCTGCAAATACACAGTAATCCATACCTCTCTGCCATTTACCCAAGGATGGATATCCTGCTAGACACCAATGGAGGGCAATAAAACATTACCACATTTTAATAGAGAACGGCCCTGTGCATTCAAAATGGACCCGGCCTCAAATAAGCCACATATCTAGGAAGCTGAAGTAGGAACCTGAGTGAGACTGTCTTGGACGTGAGCCATTGATGAGCAGCAGGGCTATGATGAAGCATGTCACCTCGTGTGAGTGTGGGTTTGCATCCTTTTTAAAACAATACACTAGGGGGCCGATTCACAGAACTAACTTAAGACAAAATCCTAAACTTACTACTTTTGGTATTCACAGAAGTTAGGATTTTGTCTTAAGTTTGTCTTAAGACATAAGACAGACTTAAGACAGACTTAAGACAGACTTAAGACAAACTTAAGACAAACTTAAGACAGACTTAAGACAGACTTAAGACAGACTTAAGACAGACTTAAGACAAACTTAAGACAAAATCCTAACTTAAGTCTGTCTTAAGTCTGTCTTAAGTCTGTCTTAAGTTTGTCTTAAGTCTGTCTTAAGACTGTCTTAAGTCTGTCTTAAGACTGTCTTAAGTCTGTCTTAAGTTTGTCTTAAGACAAACTTAAGACAAAATCCTAACTTCTGTGAATACCAGAAGTAGTAAGTTTAGGATTTTGTCTTAAGTTAATTCTGTGAATCGGGCCCCAGGAATACTGCATAAAGTTACTTTCCAGTCCTTAGGAGAATCTTCTTTTCACCCAACTCTCTTTGGATGAGTTATTTTAATTCCTATGAGTTTAAACTAAAAAGTTGGCCTCACTCAAGCACATGAATTATGCTGAATGCTTGGGGCCAGATTTACCACTTTTTCATGCAGCGCAGTGCAGCAGCCGCAAATTCTGTGCTGCGCAGCTTGAAAAGGAGAGAGGAGGAGAGCGCCAAATTTACTGAAATATGGCACTCTCCTCTCAATTACCTAGTGCCGGCACAGAAATCAGCTGCCGTGCACCACAGAGACACCTTTGAGTCATGGTGCAAGGGTGTCTCCGTGAGTCTAGCATAGGTTTTGTACTGGAAGGGTACCCTTCCAGTGCAAAAACTATGCATAGACTGACTTAAACCATTTTCCCTCTTTGAATGTGTGCTGTACAGTGCAGCACACATACAAAGTCGGGAAAGGAAGGAGAAATGAAAGCATTTCTCCTTCCTTGCGCCTACTTCAAAAGGGTGAGGTTTTCTGACGCTAAACCGTGTCTAGGTTATTTAGTAAATTGGGTTTAGCATCAGGAACCTTGGGTGGTTGCATGGGAATGCTCATGCTCCACCCATGGTACACCATCTTGGTGCTAAAGCGCTAAGTAATGCAAAGCAGTGTCATGCGCTGCTTTGCGTCACTTTCACGTGATTTCCAGTGCTAAATAAGTTAAGTGCTGGAAAATAAATCAGAAAAAAAGATTTCAAGCCAATTTGTATCATTTTTGTGATGCAAACACGGTGCAAAATCTTAGTAAATATCCCCATTGGGGTGTTATTCTGCGTTTGGCAGATGGGGGATTTCTGCAAAAAGTGATTGCTAGCCTGTCCACATTATGGAGATTATATAGCCTTATACACACTCTAAATAGACATGGCATATGTTACTTTTTGGCAGATGCTCCACAATCACCAAAGACTAAATAATCACCTTAGTTGTTAGCATGACAAGGAAAAGTAAGGAAAACATGATAGTGAGCTATAGAGGGACTTAAACTCTCTTTGTCACTCTTATTAATTTTCTTCTTAGGAAAGTGGTAAAGCCTCACATGCAGTAATAGACCAGGTGCTTCATGTAACCTGCATCGAAGGTTTCCCCTATACCTCTTTCTCAGTTAAAAAGTGTGTGTGTGTCTGCGCGCGCGTGCATGTTTGTGTGTGTGTGTGTGCTCACGCGTGTTTGTGTGTGTGGTGAGATGTGTGAATCAGTGATGGGTTTATGCAGGTCCCAATAAGTCTCTGCTGAACTTGAGGTTTTGGAATATGCTTGGGAATGTCTTCGAGAGCCGGTATTGTTTACAGACAAATTAGGTTGCATAAAGCTGTGAATGGTGTGTAGAATTCAGAAAGATGACTGGAACTGGGGATAGGCTGTTTATGAAGTTCAGAAGGTCACGTGGAGCAGAAAGGGGTTGTTTGCACTTGTAATTGTCTTTTGGAGTTTTGAGGGTGTGTATAGATGTGTGGCATTTGTTTGGAGCTGGAGTTGCGGCATGTATGGGGATTTGAGAGTTTATTGAGAGTCTCCCAGGTTGTGTATCGCTAGGTTTGGTTGTGTGCAGTGTAAGTGTGGTAATATTGAGCAGGGAGGTTCCATACACCTGGGAGTAGTTATGTGAAGCTCGGGACGGCTGGGTGGTGCTGAGACAGATTTGCGTGCGATGTGGTCATTAATTGATGAGTATTGGGTGAAAATCCTTGAAAAAGCTATGTGCTGACCACTTAAGCAATCTTCGTTTGTGTTCTGAACTCGTCAAAAAGTCAAATGCTCATTTAACGATGGTCCAATTTCGGCATGGCATTCAACTTTATTTGTCATTTTTTCTGTCAAACTATGAGAGGTATGTTTTAACTAGATTTCGGTTTGATGTGTTTTATCGCCTTGTCTTATTGCCTGTACCCTTAGACTGGTCACGGGAACCAACAAACTGTCCCTGTGACGGTCTTACTCGCCAGTCAACTCTGCATGTAACCTTTTTCTGCGGTTTCTATAAGTCCCCGCGGAAACGATGGCTGGTTCCATTGCTCCGACACTTAGGACTGAGAAGATGCAGACCGGCTCTTTTGGCACTTCAATATCTAGATACCCCGTACGTTGCCAAAACCGTAGCCTGCTTTCTCAAAGCCTGCTTGAAAATTCATTCCCTACTATTGGCAACTGTTCCCTAAGATTTTATTGACTATTCTGTTATTATTCTTGTATATAGAGTGTTAGCGTTTACTTCTAAATGCCTGCTTTCCTTAACAGCCACTGAGCAAACCGAATTTCTACATTTTTACTGACTACTGTGTTATTATCTTTGTACTTAGACTGTTAGTGCTTATATATAAAATGCCTGCCTTTCATAGCAGTCAATGAGCAAACCGATTTTTATAATGTTGTACTGTTTTAAATGTACTTTTTATGATTGTAAATTCAATCGAAATAAAGAAACATTGACTTGGGTGAAGTGGACGAAAACTGCAAGTAACTGTGGATGTTCTCTTCAACTAAGAAAGAGCAGCAGCATTGCAACTGGGAACGGTGTGTTTAGCTGGGGTGATTATGAGCAATGGGCGAGTTTGTGTGGAGTTGGAAAGCATTGTGTGAAGCTGTAGAACATTGTTCAACATTGGCCGTTGGTTGTCCAGAAAGTGAATGGAACTGAGGGGGTTGCTTTTGGAGAGACTGTGGGGCATATATACAACGAAATGTCGAAACGCGGACCTGCACCAAATTTGTCAACGCCACACTCTGATATTTCCAGAATGCCGAGATATGCCCTATTTACAACAATACGGCACACCCCTGTGTTTTCCCTAGCGCTGGTGCTAAAATTAGCTGCCTAATGCCAACGGAGGCACCCTTGCACCATGGTTTCCCTTCCTGCACATAAACAATCCATAATGGCGATTTGTTAGTTCTATGTGTGCTGCAGAATGCAGCACACATAGAAGTAGCAACATTTTCATTCTTTAATGATTGTTTAAGTGCAGGAAGGGACTCCTTTCCTGCACATAAACAATTATTAATGACGAATGCAGCACACACAGAAATAGCAAAAACGAGGAGAATTAAAGTATTTCTCCTCGTTTTGCTATTCGACCGCCTGCTCTTGCACGGCGGCCTCAGATTTACACATCCTTTTAAATCCAGGGCAACATCAAAAAGCAAAGGGTGTTGCGGTGGAACCCATAGTGCACCCCTTTCACAATAAGTGATGCGTGTAAAGGGGTCGTATTTACAATGAGGCGTTAAGCAACAAAAAGTGGCTTAAGGCTGCTTTGTAAATATGGAGAAGGACATGGTACCACTAAAACGTTGCTAAAAGTGATGTTCTGGTGGCGCTATCCCCTTGTATATATACCCCTGAGTTGCTTGTCTGGTTGTCGCAGGGAGCTTGGAGGATGCATGGAGCTGGGAGCTTGTGTGCCAGTGAGGGTGATTGTGGGGTGCTGTGGAGTGTGTGTGTGTTGTTGGAGATGTTAAGAAGGCTGGTGGGGCCTTGTATTGAGCTAGAAGCTGGTTGTATGAAGCAAGGGAAGTGTCATTTCTCACATGGCAAATGGAACACAATCTCTGTGATACATTTCCAGGCCTGCTGTTTGTGATGCCCTCGGTGCACCACATTCCCAAAGAGTGTGTTTGTTTGTAAAAAATTAATACAGCGTTCACAAACAAGACGGGCCTCGGAGGAGGAGGGGTGGCGGCCCCCAGTGGTGTAAATTCCGCGGCGAGCAGCGCGATGTCTGGAGGTGAATCGTGGAAGGCGCGTGCGGAAGATTGAACAGGCTATAAACATATTCATCTTTCATTAGACGATTAATGGATGGCCGCCTTTTTTCCGAACCGTGCTGATTCTCAGCAGAATTGCCGAGCAGCAGCAGGAGACGGCTGACGACACACTTCTCGGGGTCGGTTCTCTTATAGATGTTCACAATGAAGGGCCCCCACCCTCGGATGAGGAGACGTACTCTTCCTGTCCAGTTACCGCTAATAGATTTCTCATAAGTGGCTGGACTGTAAAAACCCCATAAGTCAGTTTAATGCCGCCCATAAAATGATCCGGCTCTGGCTGGCCTGGATCACTGGCAGGGCAGCAGGAAGAGGCCTGTGGGGGTGCCTGAGAGGAAGAAACCTCAGAAACAAAGAGCCATTGGGGGCGTTGTGCGAGGCACAGAAAAGGGTGGGAAATGGAGAGTTCGAAGAGGAGACAGAGCGGGTGGCGATGAGGGTGAGGGGAAAGAAGTAACAGAGTGGCAGAGAGGAAGGGGCAATGTGAAAATGGAGAGACCAGGGAGTGTAAGATCAAAGAGAGAGTGGAATAAGAAAGTGGTGGAGAGGTAGAGATAAAATACGTGCTATGGCCTAGCAATAGTAACTAGACACAAAGAGACATCAAGGGTTGAGGGGGGGGCGCAACGGACAGGCAGGGATGGTACATGTAGGAACAGTCAGAGGAAGGGAGAAAGGACAAAGAGGGAGTGAGGAGAGAGTGTGGTAGAGAGGTAGGGTACAAGAAGTAGGATCAGACAGTGATAGTGAGAGCATAATAAAAAGGCAGCAGGGAGAGAGTGTGAGAGAAAGAAAGTGCACAGGTACTGGAAAAAAGTAGAAAGGTGGAAGAGAGAAGACAAAGAGTGAAAAGAGAAATTTGCGGGTAGAATATCTGCTAGAAATAGCAAAGGTAGAAATATACAACAGGGCATTTTTATTAGCATCTCGACGCCTTTCAATACTTTAAGGGTTACCCTCCAGGGTGCTGTGCCTGGAGCCCAGCGTCTGCTTATTTTCTGTGGGGGTGAGCGACCACTAGTGTGGGTTTTTTCAATGAGCTAGTGAGATTCAGGTGCAAGGGTATGGGGAAAACACAGGGAGGGAGTAGCGTTCTAAAGAGGAAGAGATAAGAGAGGTAAGAACAGATATGGATAGCGAAAGAGGACCAAAAAAAAGGGAATGGAGTAAACAATGGGAAAGCATGGCTATTGAGAGGAGGACAAGTCAGTGAATCTAGGTTATGGTGGAGAAATAAGGGTAAAAGGTAGTAATATGAGGGTACGGAGTTCAATGAGGCAGTGAGTCAATAAGGTGACGGAGAACCAGGGACCTGGGCTGTGGGAAATGGAGAGGGATGTGAAAGAGAGACCTGAAGTGAGAATGTTGTTAGACATAAAGATTCTAGAGACAGGAAGATATGGGGCGACAAAGAGAGAGGGTTGAGTGAGGTGGAGAGGCATGGACAAATGTAGTGGGAAAATGTAGAACTATGTGAAAGATCTCAAGGCTGGTGTTTCTCCATTTGTGCTCCTAAACTCTGGAACTGTCACTCAGACAATCTTATGGAGGAATCCAACTACATTTGCTTCAGAAAAACATCGAAAGTTTCTCTTCAAGCAAGCTTTTAGCATTTAGTCTTGCCTCTCTATGTTACCTACCAGGTAGTGCCATGAAACCTTAGGGTGTGGGAGTGCTTTACAAGTAGTGATAACATAACAACAAAGTGAGGACATAGGACAGTAAGGTGAAACAGTGGGTGAATGGTAAACATAGTAGAAATGCGTAAGATAGTGAGATGTGACAAAGAAGTCAATGGAAATGAGTGACAACTTTGGTGTACTGGGAGAAAGATGGTTGTAAGATATTGTCACAAAAAAGGCCTGCATACAATTTATACTATACCAGAGAAATGTATCAAATTTCTGGGATTTCGCTTGAAAATGTCTCACATTACGCTATTATACCACTTCACATAATTATCTGTGATTTGAGATAAAAATTTACCGCAAAATGCGCTTACCGCAAATGTTCGTAATTAATGGAACACAAGCGGCTGTTGTCATGGTGCTTTAATTCAATGATCTTCGCACCAAAATTTGATGTGAGGACTTATTTCTCTCTAAAATATAGAATGAAATGACTGATTTGCACTTCATGTAATTTGCAAATTACATGGATTTTTCACACCCTCAACAAAGACAGCAAGGGGAAAGTGTGGTGGAGATGTAGGAATTTGAGAATCAGAAACAAATATGTTTAGTGAGAGCGGGCAGTGATATGGTAAGGTGCGATGTAATTACAAAAACAACAGTGAGATATGATTGGTGTGAGGAAGAGGGCAAAGAAACAGTCATGAGATGTGTGGTGGAGAGACAGACACTTGAAATGAGGTGAGATTGCTGTAAGAGACAGCACAATAAGGCAGTAAGGAAAGAGTGTGTTGGATAGACACCCAAGAAAAGGGAGCTAAACAGATGGATGCATGACAGAGGGTGGACAAATGAAAGAGTGGTGAAGAGAGAGGAAGGTGTGAGAGATATCAATGGTGAGGGTAGAGAAGATTTGAAGGCAGTCTGCCTTTAGCTTTGGGAAAGGAGTCACCGTATAAGGTTCCTGAAGAACTTCTAAGATCAATCACTTTTCATTGATGGCAGCCTTATGGTTTCAATCTTAATAATGTGTCCCACATTATCAGGGAAGTGCTAAAGAATGTGGCTTTCTGAGTCAAATTTGAGCTTTAATAAAAATCTAATGTCTATTGTTGCAGCTGATGGTAGGCCTTGTCTACGCCCTGCATTTCCCACTATGCCTTTGTTTCAGGAGACCTTACATCTAAGTCAATTACAAATACACAGCAATCTGTCTTTCTCCTCCCACCCATCGGCTCCCTTCTGAGACACATAGGGAACTTTGGATGATAAAATCAATTTCTCTCCCTTCATGGTTTACTGGTATACTCCGACAAGAGGCTTCTTACCAGAAGTGTAGTGTGCGCCGTCTCCGGGCATGATGGATGGAGTGACACAGATGGTGCCCGAAAGATTGAATCCTCATAAAGATGTGACTGAGACACGAAATGGGTCAGATAGGAGGCTGCCAATGGCCAGCTCCCTGTCTCTGACTTGCTAATTAATGGGCATCAATGGACTCAGGTGTCTTGCCCTCAGTCCATAACTCTGGGACTTCAGGGTAATGAGAAGTTTCTATGAGAATTTTGTCACCTTCATTAGGAATGCAAATGCTTCCCTTTTTGCTTTAAAAGCCTTATCCTGGCTATATCCTCTGACAAACAAGACCACAGGCTTTCCAGAGGCCCAGAAACACTATGGGGTCCTACCCCTTTCGGCTCTTTTTTGACCTTTGTGTGCCGAAGGTGACTGTAACATCAGCCTACCTTTTCCCCCCACAATACTGTTATACACGTTGACTTATGCACCTGGGGCCGTATTACACAAAGTGCCACAGGGGCACAACTGGCATTTGTGCCCGCTTTGTGCGCCCCGGGGCACTTTGGTATTACAGAAAGGGCAGCAGATGCTTGTGCGGCCCCTTCTGTGGTGGCGCACATAAAGCTCGTTACAATGACGCGTTGTTAAACCACATGCCATTACAATGCAAGTCGTTACAGCGAATGCATGATGTTACAATCCATACATTTACAATGCAATGCCTTTACAATGCAGTTTTTACATCGCAACGTTCTTTACAACGCATTCTTTTACATCGCATGCCATTGCATTGCATTTTCAGAAACTACCTTTACAACGCATTCTATTACATCGCATTATACCTTTACAACGCATACCATTACAATGCATACCATTACATCGCATTTAAGGTAAGTGTTGGATAGCGGAGGGGTAAAAATTACTATTCTACCTCTAGTGAGTGCAACAGTAGGGTAAGTGTTGGATAGTGTAGGGGTAAAAATTACTATTCTAACTCCAGTGAGTACAACAGTAGGGTAAGTGTTGGATAGTGTTGGGGTAAAAATTACTATTCTAACTCCAGTGAGTGCAACAGTAGGGTAAGTGTTGGATAGTGTAAGGGCACTATGCGTTGTATTGGTATGCATTGTAATGACTTGCGATGTAATGCCTGCGTTGTACTGACATGCATTGTAATGACATGAGTTGTAGTGACATGCGATGTAGAGGCTGCGTTGTAATGACATGCAATGTAAAGGATGTTGCGATGTAATGACTGCTATGTAAAGGTAGTGCGATGTAATGACTGCGTTGTAAAGGTTGGTTCCCCATTACAACTACTTGCTGTAGGGGGGCGCTGGAGTTTGGAATAGTATAATTTACTAGTCCAACTCCAGAGTGTGCAACAGTAGTGAAGGTATTGGATTAAAAACTCCAACAAATCCAACACCTTCTGCCCCCTTACAGCAAGTCGTCGTAACGACTTGCTGTACAACAATGGCATGCAATGTAACAACGCATCATTGTAACGACTTGAGTTGTAATGGCATGCGATGTCTGGCATGCATTATAAATGATGTTTCCCACATAAAACTCCAGCGCTATCTCCAGGGGGCATTCCATCATTTGCATGGGGGCACGCCCGATGCAAATGAAAGAATCTCTTTGCCTCTGCGCCGTGCCGTATTAGAGATGCGGCGCAGATGCAAAGAAGCTCTCAGGAGGCATACTGACAGTGTGCCACCTAAAAGGTGGTGCACTGTCAGCGCGCCCCATGAGAGCAGCCCTCTGGATGGGGGAGAGGGGGTCCTATCGACCCCCCAGGCATCCCCTTGCAGGCCATTGCAGTCAGTGCAAGGGGATCTCTAATACCGCTTCAAAGTGCAGGCGGGTTGCCGCCTGCACTGTGAAAACACGAAGCAGTTTCAAAGTAGCCACTCCATTTTTCACATGAATGCACTACCCCAGGGCCAAATAAGTTCACGGCTGCCCTGGGGGCAGCGCATTCATCATAATACGGCACATTTTTCCTTTATTGCGCCTGGGGCACCTTTTGAAAGGTGCGCCCAGCGCAATGAAGGAATATGTGCTGCAGTATAATGTGGCCTCCAGTGCTCAGAATACCAAATAACAAAATATTCATTGCACTGAGTATTTCTTACTCAAGACATCTGCTCCTTAAAGTAGCTACTCCTAGAGATTGTTTTTAGTTTTTACATTATTGCGGTGGGAGACCCCTGTAAACTTCCCATACCCACTCCCCAAACTCCACCCCTCTCACTTTATTCTTTAGGTATTTTCTGAAGAACTATATTTGGCAGAGCAGAGGAACTCATTTGAATGTGTCACAGCATAATAGTAGTGCATAGGTGACCTGCGTCGTGATCAACACAGTTTATTGCTTCACTACCCATCAGTCTTCAATCTTCAGATGCTGTTAAAGAGCAATAGGATGATTTAAACTCCTCTACAAGACATTTGTGCTGCTCAACAAAGAAAGTGACTCCTAGTAATGCATGGCGGATTGTACTCATGGGCCAAGTAACTCTTGACCTAGTCTTCATGTCGCTGTTAGGCTGTTGCAGATGATGCTGACATGACCTGAGCATCCTTCTTGGGGAACATTTCTTGATCAGGAGTATCATTAACCTTCAGGAATGTGCTTCATCCTATGCCTATGTCCCCCCGTCCTGGTGAAGGTGTATCTTCCCACTGATTAGAATGTGCCACTAGCAAGGGTGTGCTTGATCCTTGCTTTCTTTATTGTCATATTTGAGGCAGCTGTATTGAGCCTGCATTTGGTGAAGTCCCAATGGGGGAAGTGTCTTTAATATTCCTTTTGGCTAATCTCTTATCAAATGTTTGGGAGGTGTGTTTGGTCCTTCAGTGGGTGAATGCCTCCTGTCCTTTGGGATGTGTGCTCAGTTCTGCAACTGGCAGATGTTGTAACCCACCCATGCTGTTATTGTTACTCCTACATTTGTTGAATGTTCCATTTGAGGTGTTGAGCTTTCATCATGAATGTAGTACACTGGGAAGCCATACCTTGCTTCATTTAGTGGGTGCTCCCTACCTCTTGCAGGTGTTTTTGATCTGACACATATAGAATGGCCAATTTGAGGACATAGATTTTGAGCACTATGCACATAAACCTCTGTACACAAAATGTTTATATTCTGGACAGAATATCTTTTTTCATTTTAATATTTTAACATTAACTTTTATCAGATGAGAGGTTGTTTAGCCTTGGAGGTCCTTATGCACTCTTAAATTTGACCCGTTAATCAAGAATCAATGGAGTGATTCCAGCAGGGGAGAAGTTACACCTGTATGTTTCACGCTTGAGTTATCCATGTAGGTTACATGTTCTTTCAAAGTTACCCAAAACTTTATCTGGTAGACCTCTGTATATTACATTACAGTATTAAACCTCAAGATGATCACTTCTTGGACTTGGCTCATCCTTTGAGGCTGGAGCAGAAGCAGGATTCTATAAAATGTACTTAATGGGTTATTGAAAGTTTGGCAGATGTGAGGAAGTCCAACCAAACAATGGAGTATAGTGTTCCCATAGCAGCAAGGCTTCAGTCTTGGCACCCTTTATCCACACCAACACTTCAACATCCCGATTTAATGAAGTGTAAGGCATTCTAAGATTTGCTGACAATTACTTGATTCATTATGTACTTTGAAGTGATTCCAGGCTTTATTAGCGTACATTGTGTTCGGCTATATTGTACAATTTTTATAATGCTTCATAACCTTGATTAAGCTGCAAAGTGCTCAGATTTCCCGTGGGTTTCTGGCATGCATTCCTGTTGAAGATTTAGATAGAAGATATTTGTTCCACCCCATCTTGGGAGGCAAGTTCCATTCTGGATTTAATGAGCGCCACATGTGTCTTTCATCCTGCATATTTTGAAGATCTTATTAAGGAAGGTGTATTTTGTTGCAGCATGTGGTGGCTTTCTATCCCATTTCACTTTGAGCCCTCCTTTGCTCAGAGCTCCATCCTAATGAGGACGATCCCTTTCAGTAGATATGTTTGATACCACTTTTTTTTTAATGTCTAACTTCAGGATGTGTATTTGATCTGGCATTTGGTGTTTACTCAGGAGCGGCCCATGCAGGTAAGAGCGGTGGGGCAGTGGGGCAGGGTGGTGGGGGGGACTCGACAGATAACAACGAGGGCAAATTCAATAATTAATCAATTTTCCCCCATCCTCGTCTCTCGAATCCCCCCCACCCCGCCACTCTTACCCGCACAGGCCACTCCTGTGTTTGCTGCATCTCATGTGGGAAGTGCTTTATGGAGGACCCATCTTATTTGCTGAGGTGTGTTTGATCCTGCATTTGGTGAATGTTCCACCCGAGGAGGTATGTTTCGTCCATCAATTTTGCGGGAGTGTGTTTGATGAATTCTCCATTTATGGATGTAGATTTGAACATGCATTTAGTGAGTGTCAGTTCTCATTTGAGACAATCTGTTTTATCCGGCACCTCCTGAGCACCCATACTCATTTTTTTGCTGTGAGTGTAAATGTTGTGGTGAAAGCGATACCTAAAAAATTTGATTTTATCCCATATTCTGTTTATTTGAGGGTGTGTGTCTGTCTGGTGTGTGGCTCATTTGAGGGGGAGTGTTTCATCCTCGATTTGGGGAACCTTCCATCCCATTTAGAGGGGTTTGTTTAATTTTGCATGTGATTGTCCTTTCACAAGGAAATGACGGACTGGTCTTAAATACCCCAAGGAAGGATTCCTTTGTCCCAGTGCGTCAGAAGGAAGGTCTCACACTTGAGTGTTAATTTTCTGGATTTTAATTTTCTAATGTTTCATCACCATTCTGTGGACCTCAGAACTTTTAGAGCTTCCAACAGTAACTGATGGTGTATGGTGACATGGAGCAGCTGTGGTGTGACAATGACATTGCAGGGCAGCATTCAAAGTGCATTAAAAATATGGGAACTGTGATCCTGAGTCCAATGAGGTAGGGGTTCAGGGATATGGGGATGTACATATTCTGTAACTATTTTGTTGGCCTTTCACCTGCAGGTGACTTCATATAAAATAACACATACCTTAAATGAAAATGAATGCACGTTAAAGTAATTCATGGGAAATGCACTAGTTATAAAATCTCAGTTGATTAATGTCATCATTGCAAATGTCCCTATGTGAAACTAGAGAGCCACAGAATTGAATCCTGGATGATGCAGCAGGGAATAGCGACTTGTGGATTTTTAGTGCTATGAGGTCTCAGTCTCCAACAGAAAGCGATATTAATATGGAAGCCACTAATTTAAAGTTGCTCGTCATACAGTATAAGAAAGGCTGTCACACATGTGCAAGAAAGTTAGCTTTAAGACGAAAAATAGATTAAAAAATATAGATTTCAGTAATACCAATCAGACAGCTCCAAGTGCAAACATTTTTTCCAAGTGTCTATTAAAAGCACGCACTCCACAGCTCACTTTGTAGCATCCTTGCAGTACCTCTCCAAAAGAATAAATCTTTGCCATCAGAAGCTTCAAGTGACTCCCATCAATTAAAGCCAATATCAGCTTCCAAGCCATCCTTAAGTGCACAAATTAACCAATTACGCACATTTACATCTCTTTCAGGCAGTAAGCATCCTTGCAAAAAGGCGTATTTCTTGTTTAGCTGTCTTCCCCTCCCTTCACAACACAGTCGACTCCCTTCCATTTTAGCTGTAGCATCTCAACTCTCGAAATTACCCATCCTGGGATGCTGTTTTTTCAGCAAAAAGTAAGGGAACTGTTTTTGTTAAATTGTAAAAGTGTGTGTATCATGCTCCCCAGATCCCACCCACTTCGACCTCTGTAGTGCCCTTGACGGTTACACTCTGCAATAAAATGCACCAGTTCCATACTATAATTCACTTTAGATGCAGCAAATCTTGAACTGCTTGGAAATCAACACCTCTGCTGAGCACCGTAGGAGGCTTACAGAGTTGGTGCACTAGTGCAGAATTAGTCAACTGGTGCAAAGTTGTACCTCTGGTGAAAATGTGGTGCACTGGTGCATAGTTGGTGCACTAGTGCAGAGCTGGAACACTACTGCATGGTTGGTGCATAGTTGTAGAGCTTCAGAATTAATGCATAATTGGTACAGCAGGGGCAGAGTTGGTGAACTAGTGCAGAGTTGGCACACTGGTGCACAGTTGTTCCACTGGTGCAGCGCTGGAACACTACTGCATGGTTGGTGCAAAGTTGTAGAGCTTCAGAATTAATGCATAATTGGTACAGCAGGGGCAGAGTTGGTGAACTAGTGCAGAGTTGGCACACTGGTGCACAGTTGTTCCACTGGTGCAGCGCTGGAACACTACTGCATGGTTGGTGCAAAGTTGTAGAGCTTCAGAACTAATGCATAATTGGTACAGCAGGGGCAGAGTTGGTGCACTAGTGCAGAGTTGGCGCACTGGTGCATAGTTGGTGGACTGGTGCAGTGCTGGAGCACTGGTGCATGCTTGATACACTGATGCAGAGTTGGTGCAATCTTGCAGCGTTGGCACACTGGTTCAGTAGTGGTGCATTGGTGCAAAGTTGGTGCACTAGTGTAGAGCTGGTGCACTGTTGCATTGCATGAGACCACCCCCGCCAAGAGTGTGTTATTACCTAATAGTGCCCATTGTACCTCAGCTCATTGAGGCTATAGTCTGTAGTCACAATGCCTGTCATTTTTCTTCAGTGGAGTTGGCTGTCAGCTGTTATCTCTTAATAGATCTTCCTGAGGGGGAGCTGCCTCCCTCTCCCCTCCCCTTCCTAGGATTCTGACCCTCTTGGGGTTGCCTTCCGTCTCTGCTTCTCATTCCTCAGTTCCCTTATCCTTGTGAACCTCCCGCCCTTACATGGACCTTGCTATGTCCATGAATATTTATAGCGCGAGACATGCTGGGGAGCAGTGGGGCCTGTAGTATCCGGCTGGATACAGTCTAGTGTTCCATTGTGCCTGTAACCCACACTGAACAGCCACCCACCACAGGCGTCACCAGTCAGGTGACCCTGACAATAAAAGGGGCCGAGCGCACGTGCTCGTGGCCAGTCTACTGCACCAGTAATCCTGTGTCCTGTGTCAGTCATTATCTGCATGCGGGCCTGAGGGCCCAATTACCACATTGGCGACGAGGGGGCTGTGCCCTGGCGTGCAGCAGCCCAGCAAGATGTAAGGAGGGGTGAGAGCTGCCTGCGTGTAAACCCCAGCAGGCACGGACGGCGCCTAACTGCCTGCGGGCATGTGGAGAGCCCCAGGCCGAGGACAGTGACCGGGAGCCCACCCCGCACCGTCGCGAGCCCTCCGAGGAGAAGGCGAGGAAGTCGGGTGCCCACCCCGACCCCGTCGCGTGGCTGCCGTGATCCCGGTGGGGGGGGATCACCCCGAACACAAAGCGGACCGATCGGAGCCCACCCGCATCGGCCGCGACCTGCCTGGTGGAGGAGGAGAAATGCGAGCCGTGCGGAGCCCACCCGCATCGGCCGCGACCCAACAAGTGGCATCGATCCACGCGGAGCCCACCCGCGTGGAAGAAAAGGCCCGCCGGCCAAAAGGTGAGGAGCCGCGAGGGAAGTGTGAGCCGAGCGGGAGCCCACCCCGCATGTGAGGAAGGTGAGCCTGGAGCGCGACTGCAAAGGTGCAGCGAAGTGGAGCTGCAGCGGGAGGGCAGAGTAGTGACCCACTCCCCAGCCCTGTGAAGGAACAAGAAGAACTCGACCGTGGAGCAAGCGGTCTCCGGCGCAAGTTACAAACAACCCCCCCCCCTTGTCCCCCGCAGTGAGGTGAACTGCGTGAGGAGAGCAGCGGATGGCCGGCGGCGAAGTGAAGCACATTGGAACCCAAAGCGAGCGCGCAGAGCGCGAGGTGCTTCCCCCCCCCCAAGAGGGGGCAGAATGTACATAACGGTATGAGCGGAGCTCATCCGCCGTGCCAAGAGTCCCTTACACCGCCCGAAAAGGAAGAGGGTCTGCCGCTAGGAGCCGTGGGCAGAACGCAACTGTATGCGGCCAACGCCGCTCCCACTAAGCAATAAATAAAGCGGTGAAGAGCTCCGTGAGTGCACCCCTGCCCCCCCCTGCCGCGCGAGGACTGCAAGAGGCTGCCGCGGGCAGGGAGGGCGAAAAGAAAGTGGGAAAAGGCCGCCGCCGGCCACAGGTGTATGCCACCCCTACCAGGACCCCGGCAGCGTAACGAGGACTGCAGGCAAGCGGCCAGCGCCGCCAAAAGTAAGCTGTACCCGAGTGCGTGATAGCACTGACTGCCACCATGCCCCAGAGGCCCCAAATGTGCTGGGAAACACAGCGTGGCAAAAGAGCAGGTCTCACCCGACACACACACACAGAGCAATGCCTTGAGCTCTGCAGCATACCAAAAATGCCTGTGCCCCCCCTCCTGCCTTCAAAATATACAACAGGAAAAAGACTTACCTGCTGTCTGGACCCGTGTCCTACACTCCACTGCCTTGCTGTGGCCCCAGCCCTTCTGCACAGCCTGCCGAAGCCTGAAAGTGGAAGAAGAACAAGGAAGAACAGGTTTGCAGCAGAGAAGGTTGCTGCTGAGGGAAGTAAAGAGAATACCCTGCACTGCCATCTAGTGGCCGGAGTGCAGTATCGCACCAGCTGCTAGAAACAAGAATTGAAAGGCTAGAGAAGAGGCAGCAAGGCATGCACCGCAAGGTCAGACTGATGCACAATGGCGAGTGCACGGGAACGTGACGGAGGCGCACAGGAATGCGACAGAAGCGCAAGGACGAAGAGACAGTGTGCCACAAGGATGCAGCGCCATCCCGCAGCGACAAGAAAGAAGAATGGTGTCAAGCCACATCCACCCCAGTAAGGACTGCGCTGTTGCCGCATCAAGTGGAGCAAACCCTCGAGCAAACCAAAGGACTCAGCGCAGATGTACCCCGGACGCGGAAGGTACACAGCAGCGCCTAGAAGAGAGGAACCCACTGAAGAGGATGCGCGCAGCAAGTATCCGACGCTGGTGGGCAAGGATGCAGAAGCACACCCAGTGGCGCCAAGAAGCCACCACAACAAGAAACCCCACGGCGCAAGGAGCAACGCGACACTGAAGATGTACCACGACGGTACGAAGAGTAGCACGCACCAGCGCCCGAGAAGTCAAAAGACACAGGTAGTCACACGGCGTGACGCACCTTGTGAAACCGACCAGGCAAATGGTCGCACCACAAAAGCAGCCGACCAGCAAGATGGTCGCGCGGAGGAAGCAGCCGACCAGCAAGATGGTCGCGCGGAGGAAGCAGCCGACCAGCAAGATGGTCGCGCGAAGGAAGCTGACCACCCAGATGGTCGCAAGGAGGAAGAAGCTGACCACCCAGATGGTCGCAAGGAGGAAGCCGACCACCCAGATGGTCGCAAGGAGGACGACGCTGACCACCAGTTGGTCGCAAGGAGGATACAGGCCTACAAGAGGTCGGAGAGCACACTGACCTGCCAAGGGTCAGAGCCGGAGAGAAGAGGAAGTCCGAGGGGACATCAATGAAGAGGACCCCATGAAAGGTCCGCAAAGAGGACCAGGAGGAGAAGGACAAGAGGTCCAGCAACATCCACATCACTCGAAATCAGAAGCAACAACGAGACAGAAGGTCGCGACGACCGGTCCAGTCACAGAGTGAAAGGAAGACAGTGTCCTAGTGGCGGGACAAGACCAGAGGGAAACGCGTAGAGTGCACGCTACACGAAGAAGCCTGGTAAGGACGAGCAAGGAGGCAGGAAGACTGGATCACGCCGCAAAGAAAGGAAAAGGAAGACAGATCCTGAGTGGCATGATGCCACGACGAAGGAGGAAGAGAAGAGGAAAGGAGAAGAGCAAAGAGGTGTGCGGGACAGATCAACACACACACCAGAAGGGGAACACCCGAAGAGGAAAGTAGAAGAGCAAAGAGGTGTGCGTGACAGATCAACACAACACACACCGGAAGGGGAGTACCCGAAGAGAGAAGTGAGAAGGTGCATGGACACCCAGACCCAGTACCTGGAAAACAACATCAGCCCCACTGGGAGTATACGTCGATGCGTAAACCCGAAGGTCACCCGGGGACGACAGACACGAGCAGGCCGGTCCGTTGGTAACAACCACCTCTGGGACGTCACGGAAACAGGACCGTGGACATCCAAGGGGCAGAGGCCTCAGGGACACCGGTGGCAGCGGATCCCCAAGACGAGAGATGGACTGTTGAAGCTGGCTCTGGAGCTCCTGGGAGAACAAAGGCAGAGCGCGAAGGACCAAGTGCCAACAGCACCCTTTCAGGCGGAACTTCGGACACGGAAAGAGGACCCGTAGTGACTCCCCCAACGCGAGTGGAGCGACAAGGCGGCGGTCCACCGGTCCAGTGGAAACCTGGCAACAAAGGGCCTCCGGGTCGTCCAGTGAGAGGGGACACCCACGAGAGAGGGGTATCCGTGAGAGGGATATCCTGCAACGGTGAGTCCTGTAAGAAGACAACTACTAGTTGGAGGAAACACCTCTACCAGGGCATACAGCGGAAAGCTGAATAACGATGGTCCACCATCATTCCACCCACACTTCCACCGACGGCGGTACAGGAAAGAGACTGTGAAGCGCACTTCCACGGTGTAAGTCCAAAAGAACACATCCGTAGAGCACTTGGACATCGTGCCAAAGAGACAGAGTGGTCCCGGCTGTCAGAACACCCTCGCCGGCAGTTGACCATCAGCAAAAAGACTACGTGGAAGTCCTGATCACCAATCTATGGTTTATTTGTAACTTGTGTTTACTCCCACAGGTTCGGACTTTTCATTTGGTTGAACTTTCATTAAAGTTTGGGAGGGATGTAGTATCCGGCTGGATACAGTCTAGTGTTCCATTGTGCCTGTAACCCACACTGAACAGCCACCCACCACAGGCGTCACCAGTCAGGTGACCCTGACAATAAAAGGGGCCGAGCGCACGTGCTCGTGGCCAGTCTACTGCACCAGTAATCCTGTGTCCTGTGTCAGTCATTATCTGCATGCGGGCCTGAGGGCCCAATTACCACAGGGCCCTCTATGTTGTCATGGTATTGGCAGACAAATAGAGAGTGTACGTGGCTTGCGTAGAATCACACGACTTTCAGTTACGTCCCCACGCAGGAATTCGTGCCCAGATCCTCGGAGTCCAAAGACGTCAGCCTGGCCACTAAACTGTATCTCCTCCAGAGCGGAAGCTTTACTGACAAAGGCGCCGCGCTTTCAACATACTTCCGGCTTTTATTCCAGGAGTTTTTTGTGTTCCCTTTCTCGGCTCATTTGTCTGTGTTCCGGTCTCCAAATCTCTCTATCTCTCTCTCTTCTCTCTCTCTCTCTTCTCTTTCTTTCTCTCTCTCCCCCCTCACCCCTCCTCCAAATAATTGGAGTAATTTCTGAAACTATCCATTACTCTGTGATGCGAAATTGGACAATTACACCATCTTGAGTAAATTGGGGCTAAAATCCTACCGTAGGAGTACAGGAACAACAAATCAAGGGGTATATTTAAAAGCCCCTATTGCCACCAATGAAGTTGTGATGGCGATATCGGCTTCGCCTTATTTACAAGGCAGCGTTAAGTCACTTAATGTGGCTTAACGCCGCCTTGTAAATGAGTTACCCATTCACGCTGAAAGGGGCGGGTAATGGGTGTTGCAGTGGGTGTTCCACCGCAACACCCATTCATTTTCACGCTGCCCCCTATTTACAAGGGAGGTGTAAATAGGAGGCAGCACCAAAATTAAGACCAGGGAAGACCTGATCGTAAACAGGCGAAACAAGGAGAAATGCTTTATTTCTCCTTGTTTTTGCTGTTTCCTGTGTGCTGCGTTGTACAGCACACATACAAACAGCAAATTGCCATTGATTGTTTATGTGCAGGAAGGTGACCCTTCCTGCACATAAACAATCAAATAAAAGAAATGGCAACTTCTGTATGTGCTGCATTAAGAAGCACACATAAAAGTTACAAAAAGTAATTTAAAGATTGTTTATGTGCAGGAAGGGAGACCTACCTGCACATAATCAATCTTCCTTTGCACACAGACACCCTTGCAGGGGTGCCTGCGTTGGCACTAGGCTGCTGAGTTTAGCACCAGTGCAGGGGAAAACGCAGGGCTGCATCATATTTTTGTATATATGTTGCAGCCCTGTGTTTCTGAAGTGGCAGAGATAGGAAGATAGGAAGGCTAACGCCGCACTCTGTCACTTCATTGTCAATATGCCCCTAAGAGCGCGAGCGGCTGTCGGCTGTTGCTGTTCATGTGCTGTAGCCTTTACCTCTATTTTCTTAGTGCAAAATAAATCCATGAACATTTTGAATGCAAGGGTGCATTTTGCACTGAGAAAATAGCGCTAAATGCTGGATTATGTTCTCATGTAATTACACATAATTATGATTCATTTTGCAGTTATTATGAATAATTACTCTAGAGAGGATTACGCCAGTTACGCCCACCCCTAGTTGACAGGTGCGGGTCGGATTTATCAAAGACTAATGTAAAGCCACAGTTCATTTCTTGTTTAAAGCTCTGCTTGTTGGTGCGTGTACTCTTGATGGATAGATGAAAGTTCCAGAGGGGCAGTTACAAATATTTTCTGATGACGCCTGTTACTGGCATCTGTACTGAGAACATTCGAGTTGAGCTGGAGTATTCTGTGGAATTGTGTAAATTGTTTTCAGCTGGTATTTTGATATAAAGTGAATTTGTTTTTCTGCTACAAGCATGTAGACCAAAAGCAAAAATCCTATCCATTTCTATTAAGCACCTAGAGGCAAACATTTCACCTGTCCCCGGGACAGACATTGCCCGACAAGAATGATGATCTTCCTCCAGGTGCGAGAGTCATTTTCGGACAAATGTGCATGGTCCAGACCTCAGTTGTCCCTTCTGTTGGAATTCTTCTCTCACCATATCTGAGGGATTCGTTGAGTGTCCACTGGCCCTTGTATGTGAGTGTTTACATTTAGTGTGATTTGACTGCCTTGTTTTTCGTGGCATTTCTACCTGTGTGTCTCTTTATTGGATTTGTCCTTGAGTTTGCGTTGTACAATGAAGGTGGAGTGTTTGATCTCAGGTAGTTTTGTCTCTGTGGATATTTGACTTACTCTGAGAATATCCTTGCAATGAGGAGGTCTTGGCTGTGGTTTGACTGTTTTTACTGCTCTACGTGGTTGACAGCTGAACGTATTTACTTTTAGGGACGTTTGCAATCTTTTGTGTTAGTGTCTAACTTATGATGGATCCTTCAGAATATTGAACTTGGGGTGCTTTGCAGGCCCATCTCTTTTTAGAAAGGCACTTGTTGGCCTTAACTGGTGCCATCTCTATTATGAGGTCTTGCATCTCACCGTGTGAAACTCAAAACCTATACACTGAGTGCATTGCAGCAACACTGCTATTTTTCCAGTTGTTCCTGCTTCAGTCACCTTATTCTTCTCATGTCACCCTGCAAGCTTTGATCAAGAGACCCGGCAGTGTGGTGATTCTGGTCGCATGCCACACTACACTCAGTTTTGAAGTTGAGGAGGGAAAGCAGTCGGAACACCACAGTCTAAACAATGAGTGTTCCGACTTCGCAAGCCCTACCACGCATGCCTTAACCACGCATATGCCTTTACCACACATATGCGTGGTTAAGGCAATGCGTGGTCTATGTGTAGGCTGCTGCGGACGGAAGCAGGAAGACCTCGCAGGAAGTTGTGAGGTAAGTGGGGCTGGGTGTAGTTCTGGGCTGGGCGGTGGGTTGGGGGTTGTTTTGTAGTAGTTTAGTAGGCTGGGGGGTTGGGGTACTTTTATGGGCTGGGGGTAGAGGTAGTTTTATAGGCTGGGGGTAGGTTGGGGTTGTTTTCTGGGCTTGGCAGTTTGGGATAGTTTTGTGGGCTGGGGCGAGGGGTAGTTTTGTGGGCTGGGAGTGGGTCGGGGTTGTTTTGTGGGCTGGGGTGGGTCGGGGTTGTTTTGTGGGCTGGGGGTGGGTCAGGTTGTTTTGTGGGCAGGGGGTAGGTTGGGAGTTGTTTTGTGTGCTGGGATGAGACGGGCTAGTTTTGTGGGCGAGGGGTGGGTCAGGGATAGTTTTCATGGCAAGGGGGTTGGTGGTAGTTTTCAGGGCTGGGAGTTGAGGTAGTTATCAGGGCTGGGTGCAGGTTCAGGACTAGTTTTCAGGGCTGGAGGGTCGTTTTCAGGTCTGGGGGATCGGGGACGTTTTCAAGGTTGGGGGGTCAGGGTAGTTTTCAGGGCTGGGGAGATTGGGGGATGTTTTCAGGGCTGGGGGTTTTGAGGTAGTTTTCAGGGATGGGAGTGGGTTCAGGGCTAGATTTTAGGGCGGGGGTAGTTCTCAGGGCTGGGGGGTAGGCAGTAGTTTTCAGGGCTGGGGGTTGGGTAGTTTTTAGGGTATGGGAGTCAGGGATAGTTTTGAGGGCTGGGAGGGGGTTGGGGTAGTTTTAAGGGCTGGGTTGAGGTAGTTTTGAGGGGGTGGGGGTATTTGAACCTCAGTTTGTAGCTAAAGGCAGGGGAGGGGCGCAACCTTGGCCATGCATACCCCTTTACCTTTCAAGCCTTAAGCACAAAATCATGTGGTAAAGGTATGTGTGGTAAAGGAATGTGTGGTTAAGATGCATTCGTTGTTTGAGTAAGCATATGTTATCCGGTGCACTGTGCTTCAGGGTGGAACTTGACAGCTTGTCAGTCTTCTTGTGCAACAAGGTCACTGCCTGGCAAAATTCTGGACGAGAAGAGCTACAATTTCAGTTCATTTACCTAATGACTTTTTCTTTTCTTGTAGCATATTCATTTGTGCTCTTTCTCTAACTCTTCGTGTTTTTTGTTTGTTCACCTTAGTACCCTTCATGTAAGTGTATCACTATGGGTGATGACAGTCCAAGGATTTGGATGTTTTTTTCTCTATGGGGGGAGTATACTTTACCCTCGATGTCAGTGTTTGTCTGTTAAGGCTGTTTGTTGGTGATTTTTATGATTCTTGGGGGTATATTTACAAGCCCCTATCACCACTACACCGTCACTTTTCCTGACGTATGTTGGCGATAAGGGCTTCCCTTTATTTACAAGGCATCGTTAAGCCTTGTAAATAAGGCACCCTTTCAAGCAATGCAAAGCGTGAAAGGGAAGGGAAATGGGTGTTGTCGTGGGCATTCCACCACAACACCCATTGATTTTGACGCTACCCCCTATTTACTAGGGTGGTCTAAATATGGGGCAGCACCAAAATTAAGACCGGGGAAAACCTGGTATTACCCTGGCGCTTAATTTCTCATCGTTTTTGCTGTTTCCATGTGTGCTGCATTGTGCAGCACACATAGAAACAGCAAAACGCCATTGATTGTTCATGTGCAGGATGGCGTCCCCTCCTGCACATAAACAATCTTTAAAAAAAGCCATTTTGCAACTTGTATTTGTGCTGCATTAAGCAGCACACATAGAAGTTACAAAATGCCAAGATGGTTTATGTACAGGAAGGGCCACCTTCCTGCACATAAACAATATTCCCCTGCAATGGTGCCTGCGTTGGCGCTAGGCAGCTAAGTTTAGCACCAGCGCAAGGTGGAAATGCAAGGCTGTGTCATATTGTTGTAAAAATGGTGTAGCACTGTGTTTCAGAAGTGGGGGAGCGCAATGTTAAGCCAAGGAGGCTAACGCCGCGCTCCGCCACTTCTATTGTACATATGCCCCTTGGTTCCAATATCTCTCTGAAAGAAGTGATCGGCTACTAAATCACTCTGCAAGGTGTCTGGCTGTCATTTTCAGTGTCTTCTTGGGAAGATGACTGTGCCTGGGCGTCTGCATCTCTCTGTAAAAAGTGTGTGCGTCTGGGTGTCATTGGCTGTCTTTGGATCCAAGTTGTGTGCATGTCTTCGTGGGAAGTGCCTGGTGCTCTTTGTTTGAATTGCACGTCCCAGCTGGAAGTCAATGGTTGTTGTCTCCTAAGGAAGATGTCTGTCCCACGGTGTTTGCATTTCTCTGTGAGAGGTGTCTGGCACTATTTGTCTGTCTCAATAGTGTGGAAGGGTGTTTTCGTGACTTTCCATGTCTTTGTGTAGTGTGGGAAGTGTCCACTGCTCAGTTTCACTGTCTCTCTGTGGGAAGTATCTAGGTGTTTGTATCTCAGTTTCAGTGCGTCTCCCTAGGAGATGTCTGTATTTAGGTGTCTTTGTTTTTTCATGATGGGAGGGATCTGGCAACATATTTCTCTGACACTATGTTGGAGGTGACTGGTCTTTGTTTTTGGTGTGGGTGTTGGTCACTAGCTGGGCCTTTTCTTGCTAATATGCTCCACTCAGTCTTGAATCTCCACTCTTCGTTCTTGCTTAAGATCCTACGTGTGACTGTCCATTCTGGGCAGTGTACTTCACTCGAGGCTTCTATGTTGATTCTGTGCATTCCTCTAGCCCCTGTTCCGATGTTGTATAGAGTGGATGTTTTCTCAGCTCGTTATTTGGTTGTCTATTCCGTGGAGTTTTTCAGGACCTGAGTTAGACCCTGCATTCTGGTGTTTTTGCTTGATTCTGGTTTCTGTTTTTTTGGTCCAGCCTGGGCACCACATGCGCTGCTCTGTGGGGCATGCTGTATTCAGGTAGGGACTTGAAGCTCTGCCCACCCTTCGTCCATATTTTTCATTGGCTTGTGTCATTGTCCACTGTAAACTGTGGCTGTTCATTGGTCAATAGGCTTAGTAGCCCCTCCTTAATACCACGTTGTCTCATTTTGTATCCTCCACATGGCGACACTCATGTGTTGTTACTTGGTAGGCTTTCATTACAGCCTCAGGGCATTATTTTCTCAAATAGCTTTGTCCTGCCTGATGTTGCAGGCAGGACACGCTCTCTCCTAATGCTTAAAAAAAAAATATTTATCGCACAGGCGCCAAACACATTCGCAATGCAAGAGGTCTCGCATTTGCGAGAGTTTAAGCTATTGCCATTGTAAATGACAATGCCTTTTATTTATCTGTTTTAAAAACAACACATCAATAAAAGGCATTGTCATTTACAATGCCAATTGCTCAAACTCTTGTAAATGCAAGACCTATTGCATTGCAAATGCTTGTTAGTCTAGGGGAGGGTTGGGCTGGCCTACTGTTTGGATTTCCTGGGGCTCACTGTACCCGACCCTACTATGTTTTGGGCAGATTTAGTTTTACCCTAGGCTTGATTGTTGACAACTGGACAGTTTAATTACTCTTTCTTTCTTGGGGGCTACACTCAGTTATACTGTGTGTGTTTTCTTGAGGGGGATTGCTCTCATCCTTGGTTTGATCAACCCCCACTGAACTGCAGACCTAGAAGTACTGTGTGCTCTTCTTTTGTGGCTTTTATCAGGGTCTAGACTAATTTTTCCCCTACTTGACACTATAACTGTCCCCAATATGTCTTTCATTTGGGAGTTTCTTTCTTATCCTAGACTTGAGTATCCCCAAATGGACCACATAACACACACTGCTGTGCTCATTTCTCGGGTATGCTAAGTGTGGCCCTCAGCTTGATGGTTTCCCACTGGGATGTATAACTGGCCCTCCGCTTTGGTCTAGCCCTGCACATAAATGTCCCTCTACCAGCCCATGGATTGTTTTCTGCTCATGGAAAACCAGTGTCTGCAGATGTGCGTGTCCAACCCCCTCCTTCTTCTTCCCCTCATTGTAGATATTTATTTGATTTCACCTCCTAAACGCATTGAGTGATTATTTTTTATACAAAATTAACTTGTGTAATCCCCTTGGAAGAAATGTGTAAATGTATGTTTGCTTATTTTAATTACGCATATTACTTTTATAATGTGAGCTGTAAATCAGATTTGTGGCGCGTTGGAGTGCCAAATGGTTTTAATAAACATATTAAATCAGCGGGTATTAGTGGGTGTGCTCATGCGTTTGTACGTGCAGTCCTTAATATTGATGGAAGACAATCTCTGAAATGTGAACGGGGATGTCCTAAAGGCAGATAGATATAATTTGTGCATGAAGAGAAATGTCAGGAGGATGTGTGTAGGTCTAGCACAGCTCGTGACATTGAGGTGTAAATGCAAGTACCACTCATGAATGCTAACATTAAGGTGGGCTATTGTTAGATCATGCCCCAGTAGCATCTTGAGTATCATGTACATTCATATTAGTGGTAAAGTGGCGGTCTTAGAAATGCTGTAGTTATGGTTAGTGCCGCTAGTCAACTGGTAGCAGTTAGTTACTAATATGATGGTGCATGTGAGCAGTTTTGCAGGCTAATAGCTCACCTTATTGAAACAGGAGTGCAGACTATATTTGTGTGTGGGTGGCTTCGCTTTTGCACCATGCAATGGGGTGCATGTGGGAATCAACCCTAAAATGTGATTTATCAAGCCACGCAAGCAGGGCTGGACTGGCCGTACCAGGTGTTTCCCCGGCAGGCTGGAAGGGTGGGGGCCAGTTTTGTAGCAGTGGGGGCTAGTTTGTTACTGGGAGCCAGTTTTGCTGCAGTGTTGCAATATCATCCCCAGTAACGAAAGCAGTAGGCAAGCATTTCCATCCTCCCAGGGCCAGGCAGTGCTTCCCCAGGGGCTGGTCAGAGAAAATTGCCTGGACTGCTTTATGTTCCCAGTCTGGCCCTGCACACAAGTCCACCTTTCATGGCACTGAATGGCTTGATAAATCCAGAGTAACGCAGAGCAAATCATTGCGTTGTGTTGCGCTACTCTTCCTCAAGGAGGCATTCCTTGGGTGGTGCTTGGGTATTCCCATGCAAAGTCCTTGGATTTTGATGCATTGCCAGATTTGGTATTACTGGTAGACCTTGGAATGCACCAAAATGCTATGCCTTCCTGGGGGAGGGCGAATAAGGATCAATATTTTTATTTCACCTTGCTATTTCCTCTTTCTATGTTTGCTGTATTTTGCAGCAGACATACAAAGAGGAAAATGCCTAAGGGTATTGCTTTTGTGCAGGAAAGTGTTGCTTCCTTCACAAAAACAATCCTGCTTACAACATAGAAACCCTTGCCCCATGGTGCAAGACTGTCTACTTTGGCATTAGGCAGCCATTGTGCGCCAGCGCTGGTAAAAGACAGGAATGTGCAGTATTGTGTTAAATATGGGGCATTCCTGCCCTTTCCCTGTCATGCAGCGCAGCAAGGCAGATAGAAAAAAGTATTCAGAAAATATTACTATGGGTGCGTTTAATTGGTAACACTTTGGGGAGTGAGCAACTGTCTGTGACTTGAGGCAGATTATTATTGGTTAAATTGTATGAGGATAAATTGCGATTTTTATTAAAGCTCCAATATAGATTACACAGATTGGGCAACTTTGGTTGTTAGTGGTTATCAGTGATGGAAAACTAGAATTGAGACATGTTCCTTTATACGACTGTGGATTGGTGAGTGGGATATTCCTATGAACATTTCTGCTCAGGTGTAAAATGTCTAGAGCTATGGTCAGAAGGTAGGTATTGAGGGGAAACTAGTATTATAAAAAATAAAGTGAGTGAAAGACAGTTAGTGGGAGTAGGTGTCCATTGGTATTGATGGAGAAATATTGTTTGGAGAGATGAAGATCTTTACAGCAGGTCGCCCAATGGTAGCTCAATAATAGTCTTTTGACTTCTTATTCCGCTACCTAACTGTAGCCCACTCAATATCGTTTACAATTTTCTTGTCTTTTCCTCTGACAGATTCACTCTGACTCCGATGAAGGAGACAGTTCCATCAAGTACACAATTTCAGGCGAAGGAGCAGGAACTATCTTCATCATCGACGAGGTCACAGGGGACATTCACGCAACTGAGCGCCTGGACCGTGAGCTCAAGACTTTCTACACCCTGAGAGCTCAGGCTCGAGACCGCGAAACCAATAACCTGCTGGAGCCCGAATCTGAATTCATCATCAAGGTCCAGGATATTAATGACAGTGAACCAAAATTTATGCAGGTCCCCTACATAGGAAGCATTCCTGAGCTCTCTCCAATTGGTGAGTAACCCACAAATCAATTTACGCACTTGACATAGGATCAAAATGCCTATTTGTTCTTTGTTGAACCCCTTCACAAATTGCAGGCTTTTCCTCCCATTCTGTCTTTCTGACCCAACAGCTTTATTCGCCTTTTCTCACCTACCTTGCAAAATGTTTCTATCTCGCCTGCTTCATCTTAAATAATATTACTGGCTGCATATTTGTATAAATCAGTTATAAGACTTGCATGCAACTAAAGCAGGGACCTCTATCACTAAGAAGAGACAACTAAGCCAAGAGAGGGGAAGTCAGGGGAAATACTCACCTCTTTATACCCAACTATCTGGGATGTGAAATCTAGTTGAGAGCTGGTCTTTCTTCTTCATCCTCAACAATGATGTTGTGAGTCTTTTATACATCAAATGAATTATTAGATTCCAGGCACATGATTTTATGGTGCAAGAAGAAATGACAAATGAGAAGCATATGAATCATATAGTTCTCATGCTCTGCATTATCCTTTGTAAATGCCCTCCGCCCACCTTCCATCCCTATTGATTAGTCTCTTTCTACCTATTAAGTCTTCTAACAAGACTATTCTCCTGGCCTAACTTTTCTCTAGCAGATCTAAAATGCATAAACTCTATGGTTGGGACCGAAAACGTCTCGGATAACAATAAAGGAGCAGCAGTGCTCTACTAACCATCTTTCATTTCCTTAACCCTTATTTTGTCTTTGTGGTAGAGGTGTTGCAACTTGATCCTAAATGAAATTTGGTGGTGCCAGTACCTTGGTGGAACAGTGCTCTTTCTTGTATGGCCAACAATTGACTTAGTGAAAATGGAAGATTTATTTTTGATCACTGAATTCCAAGGGATTTCAGAATTTTATGAATTTATACTGACGGCTGCTTAATGTTATGAGGATTCCGCCCCATTCAATCTTTATGGTTTGCAACAAGATGGTGAATCTAGTAACTTGTTTACTGTATGACACACACAGGTATCGCAATATCAAGAGTAATCATGATGTGCCAGGCAAGCTCATTAGCTTTTACGGTCCTGTGGAATTATACACTTTTGGTTGACTGTCCTTTACATATTATACTTTCTTTTTAATTTTCAACATTGTGACAGGCATAAGAATACGGCAGTAGACTATATTGGAGGTCCAAGTGTACCTACTGGGGCTTAATTTGAGAATGTTGCCAATCATACTTACAAGGGCTATATTTTATCTCTTTATCTTTATTATGTTGTGGTCTTCACTTGATTGTGTCTGCAGTGCTTCTTTAGAACAAATATGTGATTTAAGTAATTTTTCATGTTTGACTTTTACCACCTTAAAATGGCTGCCATGTAAAATGAAGTGTATATTTAACCTGTAAGTCCTTTTTTCATTTTCACTGTTTATCACATGTACTTTTTAAAATACCCATGAAGAGAATTGCTTCTCACTTGTGTCCAAGGTGACAGGCGCGCTGAAACGCGTTGGGTGTTTCTTGTACCATACGGCTTGTGGTGGATTTTCTGACATTAAAAGTCTAATTTGAAGCACACTGTCAGAGTGTGCATTTCCTTGTGCCGAGGGTGATGGGGGGAGAGTGTGTACACTATTGGCGGGCTGCCTCACCCGAACGTGCACTGCTGCAGTGAGGACTCTGGGGCAGGAAGCCCCTTGTAAGCATATATATATTTTCACTGAAAAAAACATAGGTTTCAGGGGTGTTATAGTTAGCTGGACATTTCCCTCATACAAAACCCTAGAAATTCCCCTGTAATAGTTAGTTCAGCTAACTATAACTCGCGCCCCCGCAATGCACTGCTGATGACGTCACATATTATATCACTCATGCCATGGTCAGTGACATCACTCATGACATCACTGATGACATCTCAAATGACAGATCTGTTGACTGGGTGTGAGTGTTTGATTGGTTCTGATGCTCCATCCATCACCACCCCCTTTTGCACCGCTTTGTTCGCCATAAGTTGGCAGGGTATGCTCAGACGTGAGTCCCTTGCTCACTTTGCCACTGGATTCAAGCAAGCCTGGCTGAAGACGGCTGAAATGCCAGAAACCGGTCCTAGGAAGCTGGTTTCCGGTCCAGGGAAGGCATGGCTTGGCAGTTCGGGCTGGACTGTTTCCTTGAGGCACAGGGTCAGATTGATTTGCATATGGCCATGTCTGAACTGGGGTGGCAGAGTGTGCTAAAGAACGGTGATGGATCAAACCCAGATCTGTTGACTGGGTGGGAGTGTTTGATTGGTTCTGATGCTCCGTCCATCACCACCCCCTTTTGCACCGTACCTCCAGTATGCGCCAGGAAGCTGCGTTGCAAAGAGGTTTTCAGAGGCCACACCCCTTTTTACAACACTCTGCAACGCAGCTCCGTGGCGCTTAGTGGAGGTACCTGGTGGGCTAGTTGTCCCCTAGGGGACCTCTGGATGGAAGAGGAATGAATTCCCCAACTTAAAACGCGCCACAGGGCGTGTTTGCACAGTATCACCTCAGGCCCCGCCCCCTACCTTCACCACTGTGCAAACGCGCCCGTGGCGCGTTTTAAGTTGGGAGATTAAGTCCCCTTGAATCCTGAGGTCCCCTGGCGGCCAACTAGCTCACCAGGTACCTCCAGTAAGTGCCATGGAGCTGCGTTGCAGAGAGGTGTAAAAAGGGGCATGGCCTCATTAACCCTCTCTGCAACGCAGCCCCCTGGTGCATACTGGATGTTCCTGGTGGGCTAGTTGGCCCCCAGGGACCCCCAGTATTGAAGGGGGATTTGTTCCCCCTCTGCAAACGCGCCAGGGGGTGCGTTTGCAGAGTGATGAAAGAAGGGGGCGTGGCCTCCTCCGATCCCGTTTTTTTTTTGTGTCTTTTTAAGAAGGGGGGCTGTGTAGCTCCCCTTCTTTTTCTTATTTTTTTGCCCTGGGGACCCCATCCCCCAGGGCCTGCCCCCTATTTTTTTATTTTTTTTTAAACTGTGGAGGGGGGCCGCGTGGCCCCCCTCCCGAGGCCTTAATTTGCCCCGGGGACCCCATCCCCCGGGGCATGGCCCTTCTTTGTTTTTGTTTTTTTGGAGGGGGGCTGCCTTGCCCCCATCCTGTGGCCTCTTTTGGCCCCGGGGGATGGGTGCCCCGGGCCGTTTTTTAAATTTTTACTTTGGGGAGGGGGGCCACGTGGCCCCCCTCCCGGGCCCCTACTGGCCCCGGGGACCCCATCCCCCGTGGCCTGGCCTCCGTTGGGGACCATGGAGGGTTCCCCAATCCCCCCACGGCCCCGCCGGCTCCCCGCCTCATGCGGGAGCCGGCATTGCATTTCCACATGGGGAGCAGCTAACATGCTGCTCCCCATGTGGAAAAGCAATCTGCTTTGTTATTTGGAAGAGAGAGCAGGTTTCCCTGCTCTCTCTTCCAAATAGCAAAGCAGTTTGCAATGGCAGGGTGGGAGCCGCGAGGCTCCCGCTCTGCCATTGCAAACAGCAGTGTCCCTGGGTGGTCACCACCGGGACACTGCAGGAGCCGGCCCTGGGGGGTGGCGGTCCCCAGGGCCACGACAAGGCTCCAGGAGGGGGGGCCGCGCGGCCCCCCTCCCACTTAAGTTAAAGCCCCGGGGGTGGTGGTCCCCGGGGCTTGGGGGTCCGTATCTGAGCCCCTACTTTAAATATGTAGTGCCCCGGGGAGGTGGTGGTCCCCGGGGAGTGTAGGGGGGCTCGAGCCCCCCCACACAGGTTTTGTTATTAGGTTTTTTTTTAAAACAAACCCCGGGGGGTGGAGGTTCCCGGGGCTGTGGGGGGCCATGAGCCCCCCGCATACATTAAGATAAGCCCCGGGGGTGGGGGGCCCCAGGCTGGGGGGCCCCTCTGGGCCCCCCATAACTATGAAAAATTGCCCCAGAGACTTAGCCCTCCCGGGGGCTAATTGTAAACGAAGCGCGGGAGGCCGCGCTTTGTTTTTTTTTTCCTCAGGGGGATGCATCCCGCAATTTTATTAAAAAAAACATTTTTTTTGCGCCTTGGGGTCCTTGTGGGACCCCCTGAGCAGGCCTAGGGGGTCAGGGTGTTTCTACCCTGCCCCCTTTTCGTGTTTTGCGATTTTGTTTTTGGGCTTCTTGTGCCTCGGTTCTACCGAGGCACAAGATGGCTGCCAACACTTCCTGATCTGGAGTGTTGACAGCCAATTAGCATTCAGCTTGTGCACGGCAGGGTGCGCGCTGGGTGCGGGAGGGTCCGCGGATCCTCCCCGGCCATAGATATATATGTACTTTTAACTGTAATTTTCTCAGGAACTACTGAACGGATTTACACCATTTAACCAAAAGGCACGAGTCTGAACTGAGGACTACCTCTTTGCCAAATTTGGTGTAATTCCGTTCAGCAGTTCGGGCTGTAGCTGCGACAACAGATCCTATGGGAAATTGCATGAGGAAAACGCATTTTGGGACCCCCCCTTTTTTCTCGGCCCCCGCTTGACGAATCACCGCAAAACTTTCAGGGTACGGTGCGCGCACAGTGAAAAACCTGAAAAAAATAAAAATAAATAAATACATAACATAGCATTTTAAAAAACGAACAAATTCACTTAAAAAACCATAGGTTTCACACACGTTATAGTTAGGAATTAGCATTTAAAAAACCTTGCAAATTCACTTAAAAAACCATAGGTTTCACACACGTTATAGTTAGCTGGACATTTCCCTCGTAAAAAAACAATGAAATTCCCCCGTCATAGTTAGTGCAGGCAACTATAACTCACGCGACCGCAATCCTCTGCTGATGACGTCAGATATTACTTCACTGATTACATATGTGTCTTTCTGAAAAATAAATATTTGTAATATATGTATAGCTAAAGATTAATGGAAGAAGACATGGGTAAATAGGTGTCTAAATACAGTGATGTATTATCTGACGTCATCAGCAGAGGATTGCGGTTGCGTGAGTTATAGTTGCCTGCACTAACTATAATGGGGGAATTTCATTGGTTTTTTACGAGGGAAATATCCAGCTAACTATAACATGTGTGAAACCTATGGTTTTTTAAGTGAATATATATATATATATATACATATACAATCGTCACAGTTTACAGCTACATTCCTTCAACAAAACGGGTCCGGACCACGGTATTGTGCAATATTTTATCCTTTATTGGTGCAAGTTGGCATAACGCGGTTCAGCTCGCACAGGAGCCTTAATCACATGACAAAGTTCAGCGTTATCATTAGTGCTTTTAAAGTGACTGGTGCAGGCGTGGTTGCATCCACGTGTGCAAAATACGCAATGGACATAAAAGAGTTACTTCTTTGGTTCCTCTAATTCTGGGATACACAGGATGACAATATCCACATTAAAATAAGTTTCTGATCAA
The DNA here is from genome assembly GCF_964204655.1 of Triturus cristatus. Classification (NCBI taxonomy): domain Eukaryota; kingdom Metazoa; phylum Chordata; class Amphibia; order Caudata; family Salamandridae; genus Triturus; species Triturus cristatus. Next base: position 1,554,793,371 of record NC_140590.1, read on the forward strand.
TTTACATTAAACAAATGTATATCATTTGATTTGTAATAAAATTGCATTTACATTGCATTGTATCAAATCAGAGTGCAATATTTTCAGTTAATGTGTGTTTATCATATATATCATACCCCGAGTACATTTATGTCTATTGATGTCCTGGCGTATATTTATTACAGTGCTAAAAAAAAGTGGTGTTGTGCTAAAGTACAATGTGCTAAACATCTGAACCCTTTAGTGTTTAGTTGATGTGGTGGTTGACACAGTTGTCGTTATTTTTCATTATTTCTATGTGTCTGCGGTCGAACACATGTGGCTCTGTGCATTTGCTGTTACTGGAGCCCCAGTAACCTACGCCGAGGTTCCTTGCCCCTCTGTATACTGCCCATATGGGTTTGGTTAAAGATAAATTGATTGTATGTTGTACATATGGATTCATATGGATTTGTAATATTGGTTGTCACCTTGTGTTAGCACCAGTTATGTAGGTTAAACACAATCATACCGGTATAAATACCAGGTAAAAAATTCGATTCCTAAATCATCATCGAGTTATTTTGTTTTTGTAGTGCACTAAGTATCTTATATATAGGTTCATGTGCAAAATGTGCAAAATAAAGTGCATGTGCCAGTTTTCTACATGTACCTAATGCAACATAGCTTGTGCAAAATAGCTTCGGTGTCTTCCATAAATTGTTAACAAAGCATTATTGGCAATAATCAATGTATATGAATGTCAAATATTTTCAATACCAAATATTCATGTTAATATTTAAAATCGTGGTAAAATACCTTGATTTAAAACATCATTGTACATAGAAAAACGTACGTCAATAAAACTTGAATATATATATATATATATATATATATATATATATATATATATATATATATATATATTCACTGAAAAAACCATAGGTTTCACACATGTTATAGTTAGCGGAAATTTTACTGATAAAAAACCAATGAAATTCCCCCGTTATAGTTAGTGCAGGCAACTATAACTCACGCGACCGCAATCCTCTGCTGATGCTAATACTGTATTTAGACACTTATTTGCCCATGTCTTCTTCCATACATTTTTAGCTATACATATATTACAAATATTTTTTTTTCATAAAGACACATATGTCATCAGCAGAAGATTGCGGTCGCGTGAGTTATAGTTGCCTGCACTAACTATAACGGGGGAATGTCATTGGTTTTTTATCAGTAAAATTTCCGCTAACTATAACATGTGTGAAACCTATGGTTTTTTCAGTGAATTTGCAAGGTTTTTTAAATGCTAATTCCTAACTATAACGTGTGTGAAACCTATGGTTTTTTCAGTGAATTTGTACGGTTTTTTAAATGCTAAGTTACTTTACGCCATTCGTGGCGTGCGCGCCCACTTAACGCAGTTCGTTCCGTGCGCGCGCGGTGCGCTTCGCGCACCGCGCGCCCACTTTACGCAGTTAGTGCCGTGCACGCACGGTGGGCACGCGGTGCGCTACGCGCACCGCGTGCCCACGTTACGCTGGATGGGCCATGTACGCACGATGCGCTTCGCGCACCGTGCGCACATGGAGGACATATGATGCACTTCGTTTTGAAAGGTAATATTTTAATTTTTCGTATATGTTATAAGCCATGCACAAATGGTGCCCTTCGGGCACCATTTGCACACGGGGTGGAGAGAGTGTGGATAATTTTTTTTTTAATTATTATTATTTTTTTAATTTTAGTTTACCTCATATCTAATAAGCCATGCACTATTGGTGCCCTTCGGGCACCAATTGCACACGGGGTGGGGAGAGTGTGGATAATTTTTGTTTTTTAATAATTTTTTACCGTACGCGTACGGTAAGCGTAATCGGCGAAATTACCGAAAAAATAAAAATTCCGTTTTTGGCCTTGGGGGATCTTTGGGGACTCCCTCAACATGGCTATGTGTGTGGGAGCTGTCTAAACAGCCCCTTTACATGTTTTTGTGCTTTATAGTCTAAACAGTACTCTCAGTGCGAGAGAGAAAATGGCGGCCGCCGCTTCCTGGTTTCGGCCGATTCGAATGTTTACTAAGATCTAAGAGCCAATCAGAATCGCGCTCGCGCACGCCACCTTACGCGTACGGTAAGCGTACCGTAAGCGCACCGTAAGCTGGCTCAGATATATATATTGATTTAAAGGCTATTTTCTCAGAATCTACTGAACAGATTTACACCAAACCTACAAAAGGCACTTCCTTGACCTGAGGAGTACCTCTCTGCCAAATTTCTAGTAATTCTGTTCAGCCGTTCGGGCTGTAGCCCTGTCTAAAGGTCCTATGGAAAAATGCATGGGAAAAACGCGTTTTGGGACCCCCCTTTTATCTCAGCCCCCGCTTGACGAATCCCCCCGAGACTTTCAGGGTAGGAGCGGAGTGTAGCGCCCCAACTATTTTGAAAAATTTGCGAGGATTCGTCGACCGGCGCCAAAGTTATTCAAAATAGAATGTTGCGGATTTCCTATGGAAACGTGGTCCTAACTATAACTACCTACTGGCGACCGCCAGTAGGTAATATATTATCTACTGGCAGTCGCCAGTAGATAGTTATAGTTACAACCTAGTTTCCATAGGAAATCGCAAAATTCTATTTTGAATAACTTTGGCACCGGTTGACGAATCCTCGCGAAATTTTTAAAACTAATGGGGCGCTCCGTTCAGCTCCTACCCTGAAAGTCTCGGGGGGATTCGTCAAGCAGGGGCCGAGAAAAAAGGGGGGTCCCAAAACGCGTTTTCCCCATGCATTTTTCCATAGGACCTTTAGACACAGCTACAGCCCGAACGGCTGAACAGAATTACTTGAACTTTGGCAGAGAGGTAGCCATAAGGTCAAGGAAGTGCCTTTTGCAGGTCTGGTGTAAATCTGTTCAGTATTTCCTGAGAAAATAGCATTTAAAAGCATATATATATGTGGGCGGAGCCTAACCACACATCTCATCCTGAGATCTGATTGGCTGTCAGCACTTCATCCAAGAAGTGTTGGCAGCCATCTTTGGACCAATATACATGATAGCACCTCATTAAAAAGCATTGCAGTTAATAGAAGGTTTTAAGACTTTAGTTACATTATAAATCATTTGTTGATGGTACCATACTCATTTTAGGAATTGTGGTATGTTCTAAGGTGATTTCACCATGTGAAAAAGCCTTCTGCTGGTATATCATGATTGAGAAAAAAATATTTTCTCATGCTTTTACCACAGAGGTTTGGAAGGTGATCTATAAGCTAAACTGAGAGCTTATTTTCTGTAAATTCACATTATCTTTCTCAGTCATGTGAGAATGAAGTCTGACATTCTCAGTAAAACATGTACATCCAACAAGGGCAGAGACTGTCAGTTGATTCCTTTGTGATCTACTGCAGCTTCCCAGAGTGTTCCAAAGAACTACTAGAGCGCTAACAGTCCTACTTTTGATAAACGTATGGCACACCTGAAGCCATCTTACTTGGATTAAAGTGGTTACTCTTAAAACATTTAATTTAAAAAGGAACAAAATGAGGGGGTTCATTTTTCCATAAAAAGTATGATTAGTGCTGCAGAAAGAAAAATTAGGGCACATTTTGAGTGACTTCTCAAATCCTCTTCTATTTCATTAAAAAATTCTGACATGCAGACTGAAACATGCACTTTCAATACCAGCAGCAGTTTTCCCAGGTGAGCAGTAGCTTTACTACAGTGATCTAATAGGCAAAAAGAGTGCTAACATTCTGAATTTATGGCAAATGTGTGACACATCTGAATGCCTTCTTGATGGAATCAAAGTAAAAAACTGAAAGTATTTCCTACTGAGGAGACTGCAGTAAATGAGGAAATTAGGAAACTTCATAACAAATAAGTCTCCCAAGATGGCCACCAGAGACAAAAGAGCCCAAATGTAGCCCAAATATCACCCAGATGTAGCCCAAGTATAGCCCAATGACAGAATGTCCCAGAATGTTCTTAAAAACAACTAGAGCGCTTACTGTCTTCATTATGACAAAAGTATGGCACACCTGAAGCCATCTTGATTGGAATAAACTGGTAACACTTAAAACATTTAATTTAAAAAGGAGCACAATGAGGGGGTTCATTTTGCCATAGAAATTATGATTAATGCTGAAGAAAGAAAATGAGGGCACATTTTGAGTGACTTCTCAAATCCTCTTCTATTTCATTAAAATATTCTGACATGCAGACTGAAACATGCACTTTTAATACCAGGAGCAGACTTCCATGGTGAACAGTAGTTTTACTACAGTGATCTAATGAGCAACTAGAGTGCTAACATTCAGAATTTATGGCAAATGTGTGACATATCTGAATACCTTCATGATGGAATCAAAGTAAAAAACTGAAAGCATTTCCTACTGAGGAGACTGCACTACATGAGGAAATTAGGAAACTTCATAACAAATAAATCTCCCAAGATGGCCACCGGAGACAAAAGAGCCCAAATGTAGCCCAAAATCACCCAGATGTAGCCCAAATATAGCCCAATGACAGAAGTGTGCAAAACACTTATTATTTTGTGTTTTTGCAGTGTTATATAGTGCAGACTTGTCAGGTATTGGAGTGCTTTACATGAGCATTGGTTACATCACACAAGAACAAATTCATTTTGGTTGTAGACATGGGGAGACTTAGTGATTTGACCAGAATCACAGAATGTCGAGCTGAAGCAGAAACTTCAACCTGGTTCCCCAGTTGCAAAGTCTGCAGTTCTGGAAGTAACACCACATCCTCTCCCCTAAGTGCAACATTTAATCAAGTGGTCAACTGGATAAAAAAACATAAAGGTAACAAATAATTTAAAAGTGCTTTCTCGCTATTTGAAAACTCAGAAAATATGTCCTTATTTTAGTCTTTTAGACCACAATTTTGATGCCACTAAGACGCTCTCATATATGTAATTTCTAAAGGAAATGCTCTAGGTATTACAGTTTTGATTACATCAAGATGACGTCAGGCGTTCCAAACTTTTGTAATAAATATAGAATGTTAGCAATCTAGTTGTTCATTAGGATACTGTTGAGAGGCAGAGGCCAGGGGCACGGACTCTGAAAATTGAAGGCAGGTAGGAGGGTGCAAAGGCAACAATTTAACCACACTGAGCAGGCAGGAAGGGCCGTGGCAGCACAACAGACTATGGAGGGCAGTGGAAAGGGGGGCAGGGGCAACAAACCAACAATACAGGACTTGCAAGAGAGGCTGTGGCAATGTAATAGACCATTGTGGGCAGAAGGAAGAGGCAATGGTAGTACAACCATACATGCCAACAGACCCGATTCAGCCAGGAAACGTCCAATGTTTTTAAGCTCAAATGTGCTTTATTTGATCTGTCTCCTGTCTACAATCTCCTCTTTTTCAATGTAACTCAAAGGGGAAAATCAATACCCCGTTTTTTTTTCAAAATCTCCCTCTTACCAAGTTCAAAATGTTCGCAAGTATGGTACATTGGATCATGGAAGGAAATGGGGTAGGGACATGGACTTGGATAACAGAGGACAGGAGGGACATGGAGAGGTGCACCAAACTGACCCTGCAGGGCAGGCATCAGGGTTTGCAGCAGCACAATACACCACACAGGGCATGCGGGACGGGAGTGCAGCACAACAATCCATAGAAAGCAAGAGGGAGGGGACATGACCATGCACATGGACAACAGAGAACAGAGGGGCAAGAGGCAATGGTAGCTAGCTGACCATAATGGACAGACAGGAGAGAAAGCTGCAGCATAACAGACCATAAAGGGCAGGAGGGACGGATCAGGGGCATTACAATGGAACAGACAAGCCAGGAGGGAGGGAGTAGGGGTCTGCACATGTAAACAGAGGGCTGGGTGCAAAGGGGCAGGGCAGGAGCAGCAAGATAGCCATGGAGGTCAGGCAGGATGGGCACTAGAAGCAAGACACACCATGAAGAGCAACAGTGAGACTGTGGTGGAATACACACAGACCATGGAGGGAAGGTGGAAGGGGTTCAGGGGCAGCTAACTGACCACACAGGGAAGGTGGGAGGGGCCATGGCAGCACAGAAGACCATGCATGGCAAGTGGGAGGGTTAGTGGCAGCACAATGGCTATGATGGGCAAGAATGAGGGTGCAGGGGCATGCACAAAGGACGATGGAGGATAGAAGGGAGGGTCAGGACCTGTGCACAGACAAGAAAGTTCAGGGGAAGGGGCCTCACAACAGACCGCACGGGGCAGGCAGGAGGAGCAGTTGCAGCACAACAGACCAGGGACGGCAGAAGGGTGTGGCAGTACAATGGACCATGTAGGACAGGAGGAAGAGGATAGGGGCATGGCATGTGGACAGGCAGGGTGGAGGTGGCAGGGACAGGTTACAGTCATCTGACAATGCTAGGCAGGTGGGAGGGGAGTGGCAGCTCAACATAACACTCAGAGTAGATAGGAGTGGCAGGTCCATGGAACATGGTGGGCAAAAAGGATGGAGCAGGGGCATGCACAAAGACATCGGAGGGCAGGGGGAAGGAGAATAGGGGCAGCAAGCTAAGCACAGAGTTTAAGCAGGAGGTCAATGATGGGGCATAGAATTGGGCAATGGAGGGCAGGAGGAGTGGACTGGTACATCATACTAAATTGAGGGCAGTGGCAGCACATCAGACCATGCACGGCAGGAGGGAGGAGGCTAGTCCATGGATTCACACAACAGAGGATAGGGAGGAGGGAGATGGGGCAGCAAGCTAACTGTTCAATGAAAGCGGGTATTAGGAACTTTATTGTTTTAAAAACGTGTGTCTGTGCGAACTACTTAAAATATGAACAAGTATGCAGCATAATCTCACTTTTATTCAGGAAGAAGAGGACGTTTGTGACTGTGACTCCGGGCTCACTTGGCAGAATCACCCCCTGACCCTCCACCCCCTATCGCAAAATGTAATGCCCGTGAAAAGGGTAGGTGAACACAGTGTTATATAGAACATAGTCCTGAGAGCACGATTGAAAATGAAAACTAGATATAGTGTATGGTATAAACTATGCACCAAAAAGTGTGATATAAGATGAACAGGGCGTGAAATATAATATGCAATACATTGTGCGCAATGACAGATTCATTGGAGAGTGCACGATAGCACAGGCACTAGCGCGTGCTATGTGATATGCGCCTTGGAGTGTAATATGCACAGCGCAGTGTTGTGGAACCTAACTAGTCTCTAAAGTTGTAATATAAAATATGTGCTGGGGAGTGTAACGTTGCATATGCACTGTGACAAAGATATGGATCCCAGATTGTAATATGTATGGCATAGCACTGTGCGTTATAACATAGGCATCGAGGAAGGCACGTTAGATGGGGCAATATAACCCGTGCGAAGACAAGTGTGGCATGACATATTCACGGGGTGGTGTTACAGTGCACATGGGCTAGAGAGTGTCATAGCATATTCACTAGCTGGTGGAATACAACACAGAGGTGTGTGGCACTCAGCAGGCAATGGTGGGTGTAACACAGCATTGGGCTCTGCGAGGAGCGCGCTGTGACTCTCAAGTGATGTTCGTCCCCTTTCCAGAGAGTAAAATAAAAAGTATTACACATCCGGCAGTGGATGTGTGTTTTATTAACCATGAGGGGGGTTTCTTGCATAGTTTTGGTCGAATTTTTGTCGAATCCCCTTTGAATGGCTTGGTGTACATGTGTATTAAATGTGCCCGTCAATAGCTACCCATGTTTGTATAAATAAACGACAAGGGTGTCTACCGGGATTAGGCACGGTAGGGCATCAGACATGTCAGAGCTTCACTAGTGGTGTAAATACATTCCACGTGGATTCATTGTATGCATAGTCGCTTTTCAATGAATATCACGCAAATCGTCATGGTGATAGGTACGTACGGTTTGTCCAGCATGTCCTAGGTGTGTCTATAAATATATATTTTTTAAAAATAATAAAAAACAGTGGCCGGCCCTGGGGATTGGGGTCAAAAAAATATAATTAGGAGACAGGCCCTGGGGGATGGGGTCATCAGGGCCAATAAATTAGAATAAGAAGGGGAACCACACAGCCCCCCTTCTTAAAAAATTAAAATAAATAAAAGACTGGCATCGTGCCGGAGGCCACGCCCCCTCCTTGCAGCACTCTGCAAACGCGCCCCCTGGCGAGTTGTAAGTTGGGGAATTAATTCCTCTTCAATACTGAGGGTCCCTGAGGGCCAACTAGCCCAACAGGCATCTCCAGTATGCGCCAGGGAGCTGCGCTGCAGACAGGTGTTCTGAGGCCAAGCCCCTTTTTACACCTCTCTGCAACGCAGCTCTGTGGCGCTTACTGGAGGTACCTAGTGGTCTAGTGTGACCCTAGGGACCCTTAGGATTCAAGGGGACTTAATCTCTCAACTTAGAACAGCCACAGGGCGCGTTTACACAGTGGTGAAGGGAGGGGATGGGGCCTGAGGTGACATGTGCAAACACGCACTATGGCACGTTTTAAATTGGGGATATAATTTCCCTTCAATACTGAGGGCCCCTGGGGGCTAACTAGCCCACCAAGTGCTTCCAGTAAGCACCACTGAGCTGCATTGCAGAGAGGTGGTCCAGGCCGTGCCACTTTTTACACCTCTCTGCAACGCAGCTCTGTGGCACTTACTGGAGGTACCTAGTGGGCTAGTTGGACCCTAGGGACCCTCAGGATTCAAATGAACTTAATCTCCCAACTAAAAACAGACACAGGGCGTGTTTACACAGTGGTGAAGGGAGGGGACGGGGCCTGAGTTAACATGTGCAAAAACGCCCTGTGGCCTGTTTTAAGAGGTAGTTTTAATCCCCCTGCCCTATTATATACTAGGGGCTTACAGAGGAGGTCATGCTAATCACAGGGGGACCCCAACGCATAATGTTCCCTAGTGTATGTAGGTGTTTTCACTGTATTCTAAGTGTCTTTTAACATAGCACTGGCTCTAGGACTGGTTAGTCAGACTCAGTTACCACCAGTATCCATATGAAAAAGTTGAGGGTACAGGATGATTTTGCAACAAGGCTTCTTTCTGCTCTTCTTTTTGTTCTTTCTGCACGTTATCCTTCTTCCTGCACTTTTCTTCATCTTTGAGGACTTCTGTTGCTTCTTTCTGCACTTCTTTTGTTTCTTTCTGTGCATTTTTTCTTCTTTCTTCACATGTCCTATCTCTGTAGGCATAGTTAGAAATTAGCATTTAAAAAACCTTTGAAATTCACAGAAAAAAACATAGGTTTCAGGCACGTTATAGTTAGGAATTAGCATTTAAAAAACCTCAGAAATTCACAGAAAAAACCATAGGTTTCAGGGGTGTTATAGTTAGCTGGACTTTTCACTTGTACAAAACCATTGAAATTCCCCCGTTATAGTTAGTTTAGCTAACTATAACTCGCGCGCCCGCAATGCACTGCTGATGACGTCACATATTACATCACTCATGACATGGTCAGTGACATCACTCATGACATCACTGATGACATCTCAAATGACATCACTGATGACATCATCCTTGTGATAGAGTGGCAGACCTCCTCTCACCCTAATATAACCTTTGATACACACATTTAAAAATAGAGACTAAAATTTTCAAAACAATGGACATACCAATACCAGTTACAACAACCTCTTTAGTAATTCTAAGATCCACATACACATCCACTCATTCACCAACAGTCCTATACAGTCACTCATACATGTACTCACTCATCATATGTACTCATACACCTATACATCCTGTTACACAATGCCACTCATCCATAGAGTTACTCACACACATAGTCACTCATGCTAATAAAGAATCAAACATACATTTACTTGCATATACAGTTATACACACACCACCACACTTACTTCTACGGAAACGTACACATACTTAGTCTTTTAAACAATCACTTATAGAAACACATACTTATTCATACAGGAACTCTTTCAATCTCTCACTCTCACATATACTCACTTATATACACCAATAGTCACATATACTAGTTTAAAACATATGTAGTTACTCATAAAGACACTATTGAGACAGTCATTCACTCACTAACACACCCATACACACACTCATCCACCCATACAGTCCTGCACACATGCTGTCTTCAACACATACAAACAGTGAGTCACTCATTCGTGCACCTATGCACTACGTAATACCCCCCACCGAACCATGCAGACACTCAGACTGATACTCAAAAAACCAACTAATAACCTATATAGACACCCATGTAGCTACTCACCAACCCATGCAGCCACTTATACACAAAGTGAGAGACTGATACAGATATTTACATATTTAAACATTACTCACTAAGCCATGTATTCACTATGATACACTTCATCATTCAGTTACACAATCAATTTTTCAAAAACAAATCATCCATTTAGACACTTATATACCCATTTATTCTTCCATCGACCTTGAGATATACATATATAAAACATATTTAATTTTCAGAAAAACACACATTCACTGGATGATGTCATCAGTGATGTCATCAGTGATGTCATTTGAGATGTCATCAGTGATGTCATGAGTGATGTCACTGACCATGTCATGAGTGATGTAATATGTGACGTCATCAGCAGTGCATTGCGGGCGCACGAGTTATAGTTAGCTGAACTAACTATAACGGGGGAATTTCAATGGTTTTGTACAAGTGAAAAGTCCAGCTAACTATAACACCCCTGAAACCTATGGTTTTTTCTGTGAATTTCTGAGGTTTTTTAAATGCTAATTCCTAACTATAACGTGCCTGAAACCTATGGTTTTTTCTGTGAATATATATATATATATATATATATATATATATATATATATATATTACTCCTTTTCCAATTCAGTGTATTAAGTTCGCCGAACAAAGTAGGACACAGACCCAGAGTAAGTGCTCAAATATCGTTTACTCCTTTCTTCGCCATGACGCGTTTCAGCTCGTCAAAAGCCTTGTTCACATGACATGTCGGAGCCAATCAACAAACATTTTTAAAGTGCAAAGTGCAAGACGTCGCTACATCACATGGTCTTTCATCCATAGACATACTAAATATTGAATGTACATGACGTGGCATAGAAACCAAAGCTCGGCAACTTTGTAAATTGCTATCGATAATGTGCAAGCTACTCCATTATATATGAATAAATGCATAAATACAATTTATGTAACCAGTGAGTATTGAACAAACTCATTTTGAGTGTGTCAAAAGTATTATCCTCATTATATTCAAAATCCATATAAACAGGATGCACATAATGAAATAATCAGTAAAATACTGATGGTTCCACAGTTATATGATCAAAATTACTTGTCTATACTCAAGCTTGAATAACAATAATTCATCAGATTGAAAATGAGAATGGACGTACTAGCGTATTGCAGTGAAATACCTTAAAACATAAAAAATCACACAGATTAAAAGAAATATGAATCTAACTACCAAAGTTTTGGCAAACAAAAATGTGTAAATTTGTTATGTTCCAACATAGAATTTGTTTGTCCGAGATAATAACATGTGTAAATAAAACACGTAAGATCAAAAGTCGAACATGCATATTACATGTCTAGACAATGTTTGGAAACTCAATATTTAAAACCACCATAATTGCCATAAATCATACTTCGGCACTAACATATCAAAGGAGGAAAGCACAAAAGTGGATGTAATGGAGTACAGTTTCTTCATATGAAACTCTAAAGAAGAAATCCGATCGTGTTAAGTTTCAGGGGATAGTATAGGGATGGTAAAGGGATGTGCAAAGTCGTTGCAGCAACTTAGTAACATTTACATAGATGTATACGCATATATGGATTTGAAATACCAACGGTATTGATAAAGTGCATTGCGCAAAAGGTGGGAGTATCACTTAAGAGATTTAGATGTGATGGATAAGGTACAAAGGAAGTGTTGGTTGAAATGCAATATGTATAGACTATATAAAAATATGTGCAAATGACCATATTATTAACACAGTTGCAATTAACAATAAATATATATATCATAATAAATCATCATAAATATGAATAAATAAATAAATACATAAAAACTACATTTCAAATAAGACATTCCTTATAAAAATCCTAAGTATTTTGAAGCAATAAAATATATCAGTGCATTTTTTCAAATCCAATTTGCCAATGTTGTAGCACCAAGGTGTAAAATAGAATCAGGAACCCAAAAATAGACGTGCTATATTGTAATGTAAACATCATCATTTACAGGCATGTGTAAAGATCTTCTGTGACGTTTAGACCACCTGGAGACTTGGTATCCAACTGAATGATATACCTAGTCTCCAGTTGTCTCAGTTTGTGGTCCCTATCTCCACCACGTCTGCTAGGAGATATAGCATCAATCACATAGTAACTCAAATGTTTAATATTAGACTGATGAAATTCTTTAAAATGACGAGCTACAGGATATGTATTGTCTTGATGAGTAATAGCTCGTAAATGTTGTAAAACTCTTTTATGGACCTGAAGTTTGGTACTACCTATGTATTTGAGATCACATGGGCACGTTAAGACATAAATAGCATATTCTGTTTTACAAGTGAGTAATTTTTGAATTTTATACTCTCTGTTGCAAAACGGGGTCGTGTATGTACTGGTATTTCTACCATGGGTACATGCTTTGCATGTTTTGCATTTGAAAAAGCCCTTATGAGTTTGCAGCCAAGTTGTATTTTCGATGATTTCCGGATTAGTAGTGACTAAGCTATCCCTCATGGAGGGTGCTTTGCTATAAGTAATGGACACACGCTGAGGGAGTAGGGATCCTATTACTGGATCATTGAGTATCAACGGCCAATTATTTTGTATAATTTTTTGTATGGCTTTGTGTTGACGACTATAACCCAAAATCAGACGGAATTCTTTGGCTGTGGGGCTAATGGCAGAAGGGGAAAGGGAAGTTGTCTGTATCTGTTTGTCTCTGAGGAGAATGTCATGAGAGCTATTCATAGATTTGATAATAGCCTGTGAGATGATATTGGGAGCATACCCTCGTTCAAGGAATCTGTTTTTGCACTCTGTTTGGGCTTTCTGTAGGTCCACTTCGTTGCTACATATGAGTCTCAGACGAAGCATCTCACAGTAAGGTATGCTATTAATCAGATGCTTTGGGTGAGAACTCTGAGCATGCAAAGTGGAATTGCCAGCTGTCTCCTTTCTATAGAGACGTGCCTCCAACAAATTGTTGTGAATATAGATTTGTGTATCTAAAAAGTTAACCTCTGTTTCACTGATCGTGGCAGTAAAGTTCAAATTTAAAGAATTAAGATTAATGGCCACTACAAAGTTGTATGCTTGTTCTTTTGTGCCCCGCCAAATTATCAGGAGATCATCAATGTAACGGAGCCATTTGATGATGTGGCTTTCAACTGTGTGTTGGTTTTCAATTTTGAGGACCAGCTCCTCCCACCAGCCCATATGCAGACACGCATAACTGGGGGAGAAGCTGGCACCCATCGCCACGCCCCGAATTTGCTGATACAATAGATTGTTGAACATGAAGATGTTATTGTACAAGCAATATTCAATCATCGAAACGATCATCTCACTGTGCTGTTGATCATATATGAGGCTTTTGGCCAAATAATATTGAACAGCATTAATACCATCAGAGTGTTGGATACTGGTATAAAGCGAAGACACATCAAGAGTCATTAGTAAATAATCTTGTTGCCATTGTACATCTTTGAGCTTTCGGATAAAATCACCCGTGTCCCGCACATATGATTCTAAATTCTTGACATGATCTTGTAAAAAATAATCTATATAAATAGATGTATTTTCCAGCAGTCCATCTTTGGCTGTAATAATAGGATGACCTGGCGGTTTGTCTCTGTCTTTGTGAATTTTAGGAATAAAATATATTGATGGGGTCGTGGGGTTATCCTTTTTAAGAAATCTATATTCATCTTCACTAATAAGATCTTTGCTTCTCCAAGTTGCCAATTTTTTGTAAAACTTCAAATATGTGTCTTTGAGAAGTGCTGTGTTGCTGCGGCTATAGCATAGTCGATCATTCAGTTGACTTAATGCCTCTTTTTTGTATTCCTCCTGGGGCCATAATACAATATTGCCGCCTTTGTCACTGTTACGTATGACTATGTTTTTATTTTTTGTAGTTTTTGCATCAAACTGGAATATTGCTGGTCCTGTTTGTTGTACTTTCTCTTAGTCATTAATACTGATTTATTTAATTTCTTAATATTCGCAGTGACTGTTTCGTGGAACACGTCAATGGCATCACGTGGGGCAATGAGATTGAAATTAGAAGTTGGTTTGAAAGGGGTCCGAATTTTCAAATTTGCGTGATGTGACATGTCTATGGTAGGTATAGTGCTTAATGGTTCTTGTGTGGTATTGCCATCCCATAGATCAGTTAATTCATTGAATAGGGGGAGATCAGATTGTGTAAGCACAGATGGAATATTACCGTCGACCTCCGAGTTGATACGTTTGGTCCGGAGGTTGTCACTTTGCAATAAAAAATGCTTTTTTAATTTCAATTTTATATATATATATATATATATATATATATATATATATATATTCCACATTTCCTGGTCACTGTCTGATAGCCTCGCCTCCTCCAAAGTAGAGGTGGGTAGACACAGGAAGACAGCACAGACGCAGGCAATAGGATTGCTTCAGGCTTTTTATTCATATTTTCTTTTTTAGTTATAACCAGCAAAGTGCGCGTGCATTAGAAGGAAAGTGACCTACGTGTTTCGGCAACAAGCATTCGACAAGGCTTATATATATTAACATTCCAGAAATCAAAATCAAATATACTCTTATACTCTGCCCCCCCCCCCCTTTGGGTGTAGATACTATACTCATTGTCTTGGTCATTGCCAAGATGCCCCTTTCCCCTCTTTCAGATGAATTAAGCTGGTCTAGCTCAATCCAACGCACATTTATTGTTCATCCATGCAACCCACCTTTTTGGGTTTGAGCGGGTATCGCCAAGCCTCAGGGGGTTTTATCCTCTACAGATCATCATATCTGGAAGTTGCTCCTGTGTAAGTTTGGCATCTTATGGATTAAAATCAGGTATTAATGGTGCGGTGTTGAGACATGTTTTCAATCAGTGTGACATTTGCAGATAGCAGAAAAATTGGGGAGGGTATAGCCCAAAGTCTTCTTGCATATCCTCAACAATATCTTTCAGAGTGTAGATCGTCAATGTGTGTCTCACACTTTAATTTCAGTGAGTGCTTTTACCTATGGTAGTATATCGCCCGTCCATTGCAGGGTTGTCATTTTCAGTCTATTTTCTCATTCCTTCATGCACACTGTGTCCCTCCAGGCTGCCAGCCTTTCTTTAGTTGCTAAGGGAAGTTCTGTGGGCTGATGGAAAGTGGAGTGGGAAACTGTATCCAGGCAGCCACAGTTTGCAACAGTATGCCAGGTTCGACCTCGTTAGAACAGCCAGCCATTTCTACAAGATGAGAGTTGTAAAAACATGTGGTAATGATGCACTCGTTGTAGTGCCCGTGTTGTAAAGGCATGAGTGAGAAAGGCATGCGTGGTTCCGTCATAGAACCGTATCTACCCTGAGATAAGAGCATAGCCACTCCACAAGAGAGGCTGGCTAAGGGGCATTTTTACAAGCCCCTATCGCACCACGTCACTTTTTCTGTTGTAGTGGTGGCAATAGGGGCTTCGCCTTGGCAGCGGTAAGTCACTTAACAAGGTTTAACGCTGCCTTGTAAATAAGGCACCCTTTCACGCTATACTTAGCGTGAAAGGGGTGGGCAAACGGTGTTTTTATGGGTCTTCCATCGCAACACCCATTGATTTTGATGCTGCCCCATATTTACAAGGGTGGCATAAATATGGGGAGGCATCAAACTTAAGACCAGGGAAAACCTGGTCTTAAACAGGTGCAACGAGGAGAAATGTTTAATTTCTCCTCGTTTTTGCTGTTTTCATGTGTAATGCATTGTGATGCACACATAGAAACAGCAAAGGGCAATTGATTGTTAATGTGCCGGACGCTGTCCCTTCCTGCGCATAAACAATCATTAAAAAATTACATTTTGCAACTTCTATATGTGCTACATTAAGCAGCACACATAGAAGTTACAAAAAGCCATTTTAGATTGTTTATGTGCATGAAGAGACACCTTCCTGCACATAAAACAATCTTCCCCTGCAATCCAGGCACCCTTGCACTATGGTGCAAGGGTGTATGCGTTGCCCCCTAAGCAGCAAAATTAGCAGCAGTGCAGGAGAAAACGCAGGGCTGCACTGTATCC
Source organism: Triturus cristatus (assembly GCF_964204655.1). Classification (NCBI taxonomy): domain Eukaryota; kingdom Metazoa; phylum Chordata; class Amphibia; order Caudata; family Salamandridae; genus Triturus; species Triturus cristatus. The sequence goes on from NC_140590.1 coordinate 1,554,809,590, forward strand.
TTGTAAATACAGTGCAGCCCTGTGTTTCAGAAGTGGCGGAGTGCAGCGTTAAGACAAGGAGGCTAACGCTGTAGTCCGCCACTTCCTCGTAAATATGTCCCTGAGTATCTACCCTGAAATAAGGGCATTGCCACTCCATAAGAGAGGCAGCCTGAGTAGCTACCCTGAGATAATGGCATATCCTATTCATTACAGGGGCAGGCTGAGAGTATCTGCCGTGAGATAAGGTATATCCACCCCATGGGGAAGGCGGATTGAGAGTATCTATCCTGAGTAGTCCTGTATGATGGCAGAGGCAGATTCTACAAGTACATATCCACTTCATAGGAGTGTCTAGCCTGAGATATCAGTTCAGTGGGAGAGGCAGATTGAGAGTGTATCTGTCTGGAGGAGTCTGGGGTGATGGGAGCGGAACACTGCAAGTACATATCAGCTACACGGGAGAGGCAAACCTAGAAAATCTATCCTGAGAAGACCTGTATGGTACTGCGACCAGAATGCTCTAGCACATATCCACCTATGGGTGAAGAAGGCTGTGAATATACAGAGGAATCCTGTATAATGGGAGAGGGTGGCTATGAGTTGATTTTCAGGGATAAGTGCATATCTGCTACATGGGAGATGTTGGCTCAGGGCATCTATCTTCAAAATAGAACATGTCCACTGAATGGGAGAGGGAGAATGTGAGCATCCATCCAGGGAAGGCAAGTATGATACTGGAGCCAGAATCTTCAAGCAGATATTCACTCCATGTAAGAAGCAGACTGTGTGTCTATTCAGAGAAGGCATGCTTAACTGGTGAGGCCAGCAGTGAGTATGCAGGGCCGGACTGGCTGTTGCAGGCACTGGGCATTTCCCCGGTGGGCCTGGGACCAGTTTTGTGCTCTTGGCGGCCGGTTTTGTCACCGAGCCGGTTTTGCAGCAGTGCTGCAATATCGGTCCCCTGCAAGAAAAATGGGAGTGGTGCTTCTTGCCAGCCTCTACCCCCCTCTGCTCCCAGGGCCGGTCGAGCAGCAACCTGCCAGGGCTGGTTGCTGTTCCCAGTTTGGCCCTGTGAGTATGTGTCCTGAGAGAAATACGTTTCTACTACATAAACAGGGCAAACTATGTGTATCTACCTGGGGCAGAGGTCTTCAATTTATGGGGCGCACTCGCCTGCGGGTGCGTGAATGCATTTCCAGGGGGGGGCAAATGCCTCGCAAGTACTTGCAAATGAGGATGGCCTGGAAGTGCGACCTTGTTTGTTTGGCACGTTTCCAGGCTGTCTTCATTCATATGCAGAAGGTGAAATATATTAAAAGTGTGGAACTGTAATCCTGAGTGCCCTGGGGGCACAGTCAGTGAGAAGGTGAGAGAGGCGGTGGAGTCAAAGACCTGGCTAAAAAGAACAAAATATTCAATAACTCTTTTGCTATTATTTTAATGTTTGGAAACTGCATATAAAGGACAAACACACACACCTTAAATGAAAAATAGATGCAAGTTCAGCTGATTGGTGGAGAATGTCCTCTTTTACATTATGAATAGTGACTTATGCATTTATAGTGCTACAAGGTCCTAGCCTGTGGAAAAAGCACTCTGCATATGTAAATTATATATATGATTTGATATGATTTTTGATTTCTAAAATGCATGCTTATTTGAAGGTGACCTGGTGCTAAAATGAGAATCAAACACGGAAACAAAGAGATGAATAGTAATGTCAATAAATCTTTGTCCCGGTGGAGCTCAAAGTCACTCCATCAGTTAAACCCTTTACTAGCTCCTTCATGTATAAGGGTCCAACTACCTCAAGGCACTGGAATTATGTGGCAGGATAGGGCCAAATTATGTGGCAGGGTTAACAAACTTATGCTGCAAGAAAGACCAATTATGTGGCGCAATGAGGCACATGTTGTGATAGTATTGCTTTATTATTTTGTCATTTTTACATTTGTTAACAGTATCTGGCTTAGGTTTCACCTCATTAGTACCGATATAACACCAAAATATAGCAATAAGCAACAGAAAAATGACCACTTCGCAAATGTACTGTGCTACAACACGTCACTTTGTTTTTATAAACGTTTGATCTGTTTGAGATAGACAGTATTTCTGTTTAAATTTACAGATGATGCAGTATATGATGGATTATGTGGCAAATGTGGAAAAATTGCATAATCCTAGTGGCCTTAACTAAACCCCAGTTATGGCTGCTTTACTGTCCTTCCTTGTGTGCATGAGTATCTAGTGCACACTTGCTGTGCCAGTGTTTCTTTGGGCCTTGGACCAACAGCCCACGAGAAGGGAAAATTGAAGCAGAGGAGACACCTTAGTTCGGGCATCAGCCAAATGCCAGCACTGGAGATGGGGCAAGATGAGAGCCTATGCTTTTACCAAAGGGCAGAAAAAACAGCCTGTTTCGCAAGGCAGTAGCTATTATTAGTGAAGGAGGGGCAGCAGCACTGGGGTTCAGCGGTCCGCAGGACCAATTGGATCACAATTATAACTGTTTTTCTCTAAAAAAGAGTATGGGGGTTCACTTTGTTTTGTAGCATTAGGGCCAAGAAAACCTTTGTTGCAAAAAGAGGGGTCAACGACCCTGAACTCACTTTGGGGCATATTATCAAGCCAGGCGATAAAATTACCGCCGCTCTAGCGGCAGAAAACTGCCGCTAAAACGGCGATAATGGGCTTGATAATATGCTCTATGGAATTCCAATTGAAGCCCATGTTAAATGTGAAGGACGTCTAACATGGCCTTCAATTGGAATTCCATAGAGCATATTATCAAGCCCATTATCGCCGTTTTAGCGGCAGTTTTCTGCCGCTAAAGCGGCGATAATTTTATCGCCTGGCTTGATAATATGCCCCCAAATTCTAAAAGGGAGGAGATGTGGCCTAATTGTGAGAGCTGCCAACTTTGGAGTTGTCCCAGCAGTAGATCAATCTATTGTGATTCTAGGCAAATTACAGAAAAATTTATCTGACCTTGTGTAGTGTAACTGCTGCTGATGGAAAGTGTTCCAGTGCCCTTGGGCCGAGTCTGCAATATACAACTTCAAAAAACTAAAGGGACAGAGATCTGGTTTCAAGATTGGAGTGATGAGGCATGGTGGAACAGGTAGAGGAGAAAGGGTGCTATTCAGTGCCACGCCTATCACAGTCAGGCGCGCAACACCCATTGGACTCACAGGGCTTCAGCCCCCCGTCGTGTGTGGCAGCCCGGGATGAGACCGCTTCCCGGGCAGGCACAAAGCCGCGCCCGAGCACTTCACAGGTCTTTAACCCCTTCAGCGCGGCGCGGATTTCCGCGCCACGCTGAAGGTTCCATGCGCGGGCGGGGCCATGACGGAACCGTTCCGTCATGCGCGTCGAAGGGGTTAAAAAGACCATTTGCATGTTAATGAGGCCTCGCTGTTGTTTCACCCCTTCTAAGAGCCCCTGCAGCTCCACTCTTCCTAGATTCAGCCCCCCACCCCCGAAATCAGCGCCACTCTGCCTACTGTTTAAAGATTCAGCCCCCCCCCCGAAATTTTTGCTTAGCCCCCCCCCCCGAAATTTGGCTCTAGTTGCGCCTCTGATCACAGTTGCACTGAAGCCGAGGAGTGTGAGGATCTCACAACACCCAAATTATGGGGAGAACAGTTTTTGGCCAAATTCAGTTTTTGTTCGATGAATTTGTCCTATTACAAATGCCACTATTGTTGTGAATGATAAGCCACAGAAAAATGGTCCATGAAATCATTTCACAAGCACCGCCCCTAATTTAGTAACATTTTGCTTCGGGGAGCTCGAGGCAAAAAAGTTTGAAGAACTGTATGGATGGGCCAAAATTCAATTTTTTGTGTGTGACATTGCATCAATTTCGTGAAAATTATATGTCTGTGGCCTGGAGTATCCTTGTATGATGGGAGTGGCTGCTGTAAATGAACACGTCCACTCTCTGGAGTGCACACCCCTTGTTATGTATAGTGAAAAGGCCCGATTCTAATTGTGCACTATTCGCACGTCTCATGTTGCACCGAAGCCCAGAGCACTCTAACTAGCCCAGACAGACAACAGGAGTAAACAAGGCTCCCTGCAGTCACGGTAAGTGTCCCACCATTTTGTAGAATTTCCCACTAAAGCTTTTATCTGTCACATTACAGCTGACATTAGCGTACATTCGTACGAACCTCGAGTGCTCGGTAATTCTGGCACCTTAACGCACAGGTCCGGGGAAAGCCAGCTTAAAATGTTTTTCTTCCATTATGCTGACAATTCTGTCAGACCGCCCTGGTGAATGAAGTAGGCTCTCGGATTCACTCATGAAGTTGTACCACGAACAGAGGTGGGTTTTTAGAAATGTTGAGGGGGAGGAATGCTAATTGAACGTGCCTCTCGTGCGAAGTGTATCATGAGACCGGCGCACACAGCATGTGGCGCAGTGTCTTTTGTACACACTCTAAGGAGGCTTGGAAGAGCCGTACTGGGACGAATGCAGCGCCGCGGCACCCGTAGTGCGCACGCGAGGTCCTCAGAGACCGAATTAGTTTAACCTACACAAAGGCAGCGCTCTGTGTTAGCGTTTTGTACTGAATGCTGCCCCGGGAGTTTTTACTCCTCGGCTGCGGTGCCATGGTCACGTGATTTTGGCACGTGCTGAAAAAAACTGGGTGGACCCTCAAAGGGGCGTGGCCAATGTAATTAAGGGCGTGGCTTAAAACACATGATAAAAATCTGTGCTTAGCATAGTGTGCCGCCCGACTTGTATTTTGCTGTTTCTGTCATTGCATCCAGATATATGATACAACAAATACATCATACCTACAACAAGTCACATGGTCAGTGACTGGCTACCGCCCTCCCCCTATGACCACACCACCCCCGGACACAGCACCCAGACGTGGTATCTTTGGAAGGCGGGAGGTCGCGAGACCCCCCGGCCGTATTTATTAAGTACAAAACAATAAATTTCAAATTTGCATGATAAACGGTTATACAAAAATTCAGCAGGACATTAGATACATTATTGTCAACAGGTGTGAGTGTCTATCCTTAACAAAGACTCTAATACAGATTGTTTCCTAACCGAGTCTAACATCCTCCTCTGCATTTTTGTATACTAACATTTCTGGGCCATATGGCAAGGTCGCTAACCGGTGTCAGGTCCTACTAGCTGCGCCTCCCCTACAGGTGTGCGCATGCGCAGCCGGGCCCGGTAATTACCCGGTCCACGCCGTGAACTTCATTTACCCACTAAAGGAGGGCCCTTACTCTGCGCCATCCGGTGACGTCATGAGTATGCGCGCGCGGGGTGGCTACCAGCCTAAGGAAAGCGTGACTCCCCAACCCGCGCCCCTTTGAAGCACCAGTTACCTTGCCCCTGAAGTTCTAGGAGGGGCCAATGGCCCCTCCCCCTGGGCGGGCACCTCCGTAGGATGATGCCCGCCCCCTCAGACCTTCAAATAGTTGCTCACCGGTCATGACCTTACCGCATGCCCCTCATACCTAATAAATACGACGACCTAAGGGAGAAAATTCTAAAGGACAACTACACTGACTAAAATCACACGTCATGTATAACATCATAAAGCTACAAGGGAAAGAAAAGGCCTAAACACGACTGCAACAGTTACACATAATCCAGTATCATTCGCTACCTTGGGAGAAAAAAGGCCTACAAGAAAGCATAGTCAAGAACATAACTGCACAATACCATATTGATCACTACAATGGGAGAAAAAGTCCTAACAGAAAAAACCTCATCAGAAACTAACATCTCATGACAGTTTCACGCGCCCAATGCCCGCTAGTTGGTCTAGCAACGCATCAACCACGTACTCCAGGGATGGTGGGTGGGGAAAAGTTTTCCGCCCCGAGCGCCGGGGCACGTCCTATGTGGGGGAGCGTCCAGGGAACAAGGGGGTCACCTGGGCGCTCCCCGCCGCTTTATCACCCCCCAGTGGCCCGCCCCCCCTCCCTTCCGACCCGGATGTCGATTAACGACATCCGGGTCACGCAGGCAGCCAATCGGTGGTAGGGCGCGCCCCCAGTGACGCGCCCCACCACCAAGTAGTCCGGGGGAGGTCGCCGCACTGCCATGCAGGCGGGGGGGCCAAGAGCCCCCCCTTTCCACATGGTCAGTGACTGGCTACCGCCCTCCCCCTATGACCACACCACCCCCGGACACAGCACCCAGACGTGGTATCTTTGGAAGGCGGGAGGTCGCGAGACCCCCCGGCCGTATTTATTAAGTACAAAACAATAAATTTCAAATTTGCATGATAAACGGTTATACAAAAATTCAGCAGGACATTAGATACATTATTGTCAACAGGTGTGAGTGTCTATCCTTAACAAAGACTCTAATACAGATTGTTTCCTAACCGAGTCTAACATCCTCCTCTGCATTTTTGTATACTAACATTTCTGGGCCATATGGCAAGGTCGCTAACCGGTGTCAGGTCCTACTAGCTGCGCCTCCCCTACAGGTGTGCGCATGCACAGCCGGGCCCGGTAATTACCCGGTCCACGCCGTGAACTTCATTTACCCACTAAAGGAGGGCCCTTACTCTGCGCCATCCGGTGACGTCATGAGTATGCGCGCGCGGGGTGGCTACCAGCCTAAGGAAAGCGTGACTCCCCAACCCGCGCCCCTTTGAAGCACCAGTTACCTTGCCCCTGAAGTTCTAGGAGGGGCCAATGGCCCCTCCCCCTGGGCGGGCACCTCCGTAGGATCATGCCCGCCCCCTCAGACCTTCAAATAGTTGCTCACCGGTCATGACCTTACCGCCACGGGCCAGCATTGTTAACCGACGATCTGGCCTCCCCCTCTACCCAGACCTAAACCAGGAGCGCGCTTATTTTGAAAATCCCTCCAACCAGGCCCAGACATTATTAGACCACAAGACGTTCGCTGCCTCCGTCAAGTGCACCCCGTCCCTCAAGTAAAACTGCTCGCCCCAGATACACCCATGTGGAATCGTCTGCAACTGGGGGGTCCGAAATAATTTGTCCAACTGTGTGTTGACCCTCCGTACCGAGTGATTCAACGCCCTGACCGAGACCCCCCCTCGCCACTGCCACCGAGGAATAAGTTGCGACCAAACTACTGTGGAACCCGGGCAAGCCCTGGCCACCCACCCCGCAGTGGAAATGATCTCCTCAATAAGCACGCGCCTCCCCAATTTTGCCAAATCATTCTCCCCCAGGTGAAGTATCACCACTGACGGGGGGGGCCGCTGCTGAGCTAAGAGTCCCTGGAAAAAATTCCGAAACTGGCTGAGGCATAAACCCCCCCTTCCGAAAAATGATATATCCAACCCCTTTTGCGCTGCACTCGTCCTACGGTCTCCTGAAAGAAAAACATGTTCCGCACGCCTAACATAAGAGTGGCCCACAATCCAAGTCACCAATTTCTTGTGTCCTCCGTGCTGTGCCGATGTCGGTCGTTGTCGCCCGGTGACGAGTTCCTCCCCTGCGTGACAGGTTTGAGAAACTGCAAACAAAAAGAAACATACAGGGCGTGAGCACCATCTTGTCACAACATGTCAATTCGTACATAACTCTTGTAACGTTCAGACGACCATCTCCCCAGTGTCTTCACACTCTCCACTGAGAGACCCCTCGCCACTGCCTCAGTTGCTGCCCCAATCCTAAATGAGTGGGTGCCGAATTCCCTTGGATCGAACCCTGCCAGACTGACCGTTAGCTCCAAGACTCGCCTAAACTGGTACCTAGTCAATGGTGTACCATCGGCGTGACACAGCAGTGTGTCCCCCGCCGTGCACTCCCGCTGCCTGCAGAAAGCCTCCACGTGAGAAACCGGGCAGCAGGGGTTGGCCCTCGCCCGATGGAGCACTATGGTGTGACCCCGAGAGTCCTGATCGGTTTTTGATTTCTGAATTGTTATTCTCATAACGTCTTCCTTGATCTCAACCCCGGCCCACCGTAGTCCCCCCACTCTATCAGTTTTTGACCCAGCAACTAACTCCCCCACCCTCAAAGCCCCATAAAAGGCCAGGGAAAATGCCGCCTTGAACAAGATAACCTCCCACTGGGAGCTACAAACACTGTGCAGCGCCCCCAATAAGGCCGTCAGCCGTGCCAATCCAATGGGCCTTCTCCTATCGCCCCGGTAACCCTGTAAACGGCGCCAACCCCTCAACGCCTTGCGCACCAGAAAGGTGTTAGTGGGATCTCGCATACCCTTACTCTGCGCAAAGAAGGAGATTGCCGCCCTATGTCTGTTCGCAGTCGCCACTGAGCGCCCTTCCCTGTGCATTGATTCTAGGTAAGCTGCAAAGCTGTCCTCCTGGGCCCACCCAGCCTCCCATTCCCGCCCCAAGAAAGCCCGGTAAGACAAAAACGCCCCTTCGTAAGCTGTCTTGGTCCTGGGGGCTAAGCTAGCGACCACAAGGTCCTGTAATCTGGGGCACCAATCTGCCAAAGTACTGCCGGGAATTGCGCCGGCTGGGGATCTGCCGCCGGAAGATGTTCCCTGAAAACCTGCATTTTAAAGCGAGAAAGGGAGTCAGCTGCATTATTGAGGACGCCAGGGACATGCTTGGCTCTGAAAACCACATTCCATTTTAAGCATTGCAACACAATCTCCTTCAGTAAACGGAGTATGAATGGACAGCGTGCCCCCTGCTGGTTTATGCATTCCACGACCGTCATGTTATCCGACCAGAACACCACGGATTGGTTGCGTAAGTGTTCCGGCCAGACCATCAATGCTACCCATATCGGAAAAAGCTCCAGAAAGCCAATATTGGTAGTCAGACCCTGTGTCCTCCATTCCGCTGGCCACCGCTGGGCGACCCACCTGGTACCCAGAATGGCACCAAAGCCGGTACTCCCAGCAGCGTCCGTCCATAAGCCCAATTCCGCCGATGTGGAGGGAGGACCCGGCCACACTACTCTGCCATTAAAATCCTCCAGAAATGCCATCCAAATGAGCATATCCTGGCGAACCTCAGATGACAACCTCGTGTGGTGGTGTTTCTCCCGTAGTCCTTTCATTGCTTGGGCAATAGAGCGTGAAAAAGGGCGTGCCATTGGGATAACCCGAAGCGCAAAATTCAATTGCCCCACCACCTCCTGTAGCTGTTGCAATGTAACCTTGTCTTTGCGTAGGCATTGCCGTAGGGCTGCTCTAAAGCGAGATACCTTAGCCCTGGGTAACCTGAAGCATCCCTCCACGGAATCAATTTCGATACCGAGGAATTCCAAACAGGTAGACGGGCCCACCGTCTTCCCCGGCGCTAGCGGGACCCCAAAAGCCCGCATGAGCACGCAAAATTCCTGCAACGCCCAAGCACACTCCTGAGATCCTGCCGCACCCAAGAAAAGGAAATCGTCCAGATAATGCATCACCTGCCGGTGCCCCGTCACCTCCCTCATGACCCATTCCAAAAATGAGCTAAACGCCTCAAAGTAAGCACATGAGATAGAACAGCCCATGGGCATACATTTATCCATATAGAACTTGCCATCGAAAGTGAAACCTAAAAGATGATGGTCCAGAGGATGAACTGGGAGGAGGCGGAAGGCAGATTCTATGTCAGATTTTGCCATCAATGCCCCTGGCCCAGTGCCCGCAATAACTCCACTGCCTGGTCAAATGATGCATACTTGACGCTACAAATTCCCTCATCAATTGCATCATTCAGTGACGCACCTCTCGGCGCCGACAGGTTGTGGATCAATCTGAACTCCCCTTTCTCTTTTTTGGGTACTACCCCTAGTGGAGAACACACAAAATCGGGGACAGGCACCTTCTGGAAAGGGCCAGCTATCCTACCCAGGGACAGTTCCTTGCTAATCTTAGCAGCCACCACTGCGGGGTTATGTTGCACCGACAGTTGGTTCCTGCAATGTGTGCTACCTGTGTAGCCCCCTGCCGGGATCCTAAAACCTTGAGAAAAACCTTCCTGCAGTAGAGTGGCCGCTGTGTGATTCGGGTACCTATTCAACCAAGGGATCATTGCCAAAACATCTATAGGGGTTGGGATATCCCGAATATCTGCACTACACTGGCTTCCCCCTCCCCCTCTGGCTGTGGTTGCCCTGCTTGGACCTGCAAGATGACTCGGGGTGGGAGGGATGACCGCAGATCGAACATGCATGTCTGAATTTACAGGTGCCCGGGGCCCTCGTGCAGGTACGCTTATTAAAGTCCCAACACACCCCTTTCCTCTCAAACCCCCCCCCCCTACCCCTACCCGGGACCTCACTCCCCTGAGCCGCCCGAAAGGGGTGTTGAGGTCTGGTGAAGTACCCCCTGACCGCAGTGGTGGACTGTAGTGGGGCAGAGCTCCCTGAGAACTGCCTATGCCATGACACAGAGTCCACCTTATCCCATGCCAATGACGCGTCAAATTCCTTAGCTTTCCTGAAATTGACATCATACTCTTTCCAGGCATCCCCCGGGTACTGCTCGCTCCACCCCACGATTCTACTCTGGTAGCAAGCCAATGACGCCTGCACATTAGGAGGCCGCTCGGCCATGATGGTCGTGAACACTGCGAAAGCCCTAACCCAATTGAGCAAAGATTCCTCTACCCTAAATCTAGCACACTGTGCCCTCCACTCACTTGGAAGCATCCACTCCTTTAGTGTCTTTGCCTGTTCCATCTCCCTGTGATCCAGTAGCAATGAAAAAATGTAAACATATTTCCCCGCCCAAATCAATTCCTTCGTTGCCTGGGACACATGTTGTGCCAAATTCTCACTCCTAGAAGGCAATGACCCATCGCCCAAGAGGGGCAGTGCCACCTCCTTACCCTTTTCCTGCGCCGCGGCCGGTTGACCACCATCTGCCTTCGGTTGGGCGGGGCTGGAACCTGCAAGTGAAGAAGAGGGGGGAACCGCAGCTCTATCCGCTGCCGCTGCTGATTTAATCTTTTCTACCAACTGTGCTGCTTCTGCTGCATGATCTGACGACGCTGGTAACACCCCCCCTTTTTTAGCCAAGGTAATAAAGCCGCTATCTGAGATACCAATTCAGGCGGGACCGAGTCCGGGCTATCTGCTGGGACTACGGGCACCCCGGGAGGCATAGCCGGTGGCGCTGGCATGGTAGGCAATGGAGAGACAGGTGCCGGCAGACCCGGCACTGGGATCGGTAGCACGGGCGGGGGAGTAGGCCCCACAGGAGGTAGCGCCGGCGGCATGGCAGGAGCCAATGTAACGGGTGCCGGGACAGGTACAAGGGGTACTGAATCAGGTACCAGGGGTACCGAAACCGCGGGTGTGATTGAAACCGGTACCACTGGGGCTGGGGCACTGCGCCTTCGCTTCTTAGCATTGGACGTCTTGGGCGGGCTAACAAAATCCCCTCTGGACAAGGGTGCCTTCCGCTGTCGCGCGGGCCTGCCTGAAGAAGCTGGGGGGTCAGTAAACCTTTCATTCAAGCGGGCTTCCAATTCATCCACTTTACTCAATCTCTTATTGATGCTATTCATCTCCTGCATCATGGCCTGCAACATAGCCTCCATCCTGGACCTCCCTTCACCACCCATTGGCCCCGCCATGACTTGGGTGCACCGCCCTACACTAATACCCTAATACAGGCGTCAGTACGCTTATTACCTTCACCAGATGGAGGATCTACAGGGGGCTGTAAGCACCATGCAACCGTAACCGCAACGCCCCGGCTTATCCGGTTTGTTAGGGGTGAGTAAACTCTAACGTAGACCCACCCGGCGGCTACCAGAAGCAATGTAATGCGAGCCCCCCGCTCTCCTCTTACCGTTCCAATCGTGCGTACTCCCAGCCGGAATTGAAGTGACCTGCGACCACAACTGCTGGCCACCACTCGGGGCTTACCACAAGAAATTGCAGGGATGCAGTAATAACACCTAAAATAGAAAATGTATTAAATCCCGGGAGTTATGCAAAGTTACACACGTATGTACAAGCTCTAACCTTCTTTCACTGCCCAGTCCACTGGCCTTGGCTGTTGCCCCTATCCTACCAACCAGAGAACGTGTACTAGCCACCAGGCCAATGCAGGCGCCCTTATTATTCTCACCCTTTGAGCAGTTTCGAGCACAGCCTACTACGTAGAGCTCCTTAAATGAAGCCTTGAAACCCCCTTGCGCGTGTTTCTGTCTCACACAGTTCCAGCAGTAAAGCCGATACCCTGTACTTTCCCTGTATCCCCCTTGCAACTTCTCCTAAAAATAAGCAGCTCTAACTTCCTTTAACTGCCCAGTCCACTGGCCTTGGCTGTTGCCCCTACCTTAGCAACCACCGATCGTTTTAATAATAAGGTGCACCAACAGTACTTTCAACTTTGCTCTGTAAAACAGATTTCATATTACCCAACAGCAGTTATTGTATCGACAACGTCGGTAGCATTAAAGGCTCAGCTAACACGTTAGGGATTTGAACCTGTGACCTTAATGTCAAACACAGGATCCTACACTGGACGCCTTACTCCCCTAATCCACCAAACCCTGCCTAATGTCCGTTCCCTCCCCGCCGGAAAAACGAGGAAAAAGGACCCAGGAGTGACGCCAGCAACTTAAAACGGCACCAGTCGAGAATGGGCGGCAAATCCGCACCCCACCCGCTCCCTCGCAGTACCTCTGTCGTGCACCGCAGCACTCGACCCAGCACGACGCACCGGACCGGACCTCGCTAATTCCCTCCGAGCCGGGACGATCCTTGGAAGGCTCCCGCACCGCAACTCTGCTCTAGTAACACGACACCGCAGCGAAGGCACGAAGCAGCTTCCTTCGATAGGCGGCAGCCCAGCGCCGACGAGTCGCGATCCGGCCGACCTGAAAGACAAAAAGAAAAGAAAAGTTTTCCGCCCCGAGCGCCGGGGCACGTCCTATGTGGGGGAGCGTCCAGGGAACAAGGGGGTCACCTGGGCGCTCCCCGCCGCTTTATCCCCCCCCCAGTGGCCCGCCCCCCCTCCCTTCCGACCCGGATGTCGATTAACGACATCCGGGTCACGCAGGCAGCCAATCGGTGGTAGGGCGCGCCCCCAGTGACGCGCCCCACCACCGAGTAGTCCGGGGGAGGTCGCCGCACTGCCATGCAGGCGGGGGGGCCAAGAGCCCCCCCTTTCCAGGACTATTGGCTTTGTCAATGGTTGTTAGTTGCATAAGATAAATAAGCAGCAACTATTGCTTTTATATATGTTGAATAAGCTTCCACGTAAAGCCCTGGTGACACTACAACAATGTTGCTGCTCCTGAGTTTGAAAAAGAGAAGGAAAATCCAGAGAAAATGAGACTCTTCAAAGGATTTCCCTTCCCCAACAATGCTCACCTGGCATGAGGTCATGTCGTAACTTCTCCACTAGTGAGAAGTGAGCAGTATGAGAAGCGCACATCGATGTGCCTTCTGTCACTGCAGTCTGGAAAAAAATGGACTGCCTGTGCCAGGGCACAAAACAGAGCCCGATAGAGACTAGGGGTGGGCGGAATTTGCGGAATTAACCTTCGCAAATTATCGCGAGAATGTTTAAAATTATCGCAAACAAGCAGAAATATCGCGAAGATGCGGAAGTTTTTTTCCGGCATGTTCGCGCGATTTTCTGCATGGTTGCGGGTCGCCAACTTACCCATGTGGCTGCTTGCGGGCGCGGCCATCTTGTTTTGAGTTGTTCTCGCGGTGCATGATCGCGAGAAGAAAGACGTGATCGCGCGACGCATGACGTCACTGCGGGCGCGAACTGTCGCGAGACAGCGCAAATGGCTAAAAACAATACAACATCTCATGGAGAACGCGACCGGATCAAGAAAACTTGTCGGCGAACGCAGGGATTCAGGTAAGGCGATCGCGCGCGCGCGAGAATGTATCATTTTACAGCGCGAGCAAGAAACAAATTATCGCCAAGCTGCGGAAACCGGAATTTTTGACATTTTCGCGCTCTCCGCGGAACGCAAAAATGTCAAAATATCGCAATTTCCGCGAACGGAACGAAATTTTTGCCCAGGCCTAATAGAGACCCGTTTCGAGGCCTCCTTTAAAGAACCGCCGGTGCTCAGCACCGGCAAGACCCGGCCCAAGTAAAGCACCGGTTCCTGTCTGACCTACAGGGCTGGACTATTCCTGCAAGAAGTAGACGTATGAAGTAGCGGTGGGTGAGCCAAGAATTTCACAGGGAGACTCGAGCCAGAGCCGAGAGCCAAGCACTGAAAATGTTCGCTATGTAACTCACACATCAAACATCACGTTAAATATACAAAAAGTCATTTAAAAGTTCAAAAAAGTGTTTCTTTTTGACATGTGAAACTCTGACATTAAAGCAGTGCACTGAGATGCACTTATTACAAATGATAGGACCAGATTCACGAAGGTAACTTACGAGTAGTAAAGTTACGAGTGCGGGGTCTTCGCAGTCGGGGCTGAGTCTCTACACTTGCGCAAGTGTGGATATTCTGTCCAAGTTTGGAGACTCCACACTCGTAACTTTCCTACACGTAAGTTACCTTCATGAATCGGGTCCATAGATTTTAAACATAAACCATTAGTGCCGCAAAGAGGCAAAACAATTGTCATGTAAGTCCTGTACATGGCTCAGATTACTTTAGAGCAACATTTTAATCGATTCAATCAAACACAATAGGTTTTTGTACAATAGGGGCCCTATTGCATATAGGGCATGCTTTTCCTTTTTGCGTCTGGCATTCCTTTAAATAGGTGGGCCGTGCGCAAATAGGGAAAGAACGCCTTATTACAGTGAATGTGCCGCCCCCCAGCCAGCTGAGAACTCGTGCTACCCTGGGGGCAGCAATTCCAGTGAAATATGGAGTGACTGCTTAAAAGCCACTCTGTGTTTCACTGTGCAGGAGGCAATCTGCCAGCACTTTAAGGAGGGATTGGAGATCCCTTTGCAGGTGGGTGCATGAGTGACTTCACCCATCAACAAGGGGATGTCTGGGAGCTCCACTGGCCCCCCTTCCCCCTCCACAGGGCTGCCATCAGGGGGCGCACTGACAGTGGGCCACCTTTTTGTGGTGCACATTAAGTGTGTGTCCTGGCTGCTCCTTTGCCTTTGCACTCATGTCCATAATACGGTGCGGGCGCAGAGCTAAAGAGGTTCCCTCATCTGATTGGGGCCATGCTCACATGCAAATGGGGGAATGCCATCTTGAGATAGCACAGGCACTACATGTTTGCCAGCTCTATCTGTAGTGCAGACGGGGCTGTTCAAGAGTCTGCAGCCCCTTCTGTAATACTATAGTGCCCCAGCAGCACACAAAGCAGGCGCACATGCCCGTTGCACCTTTGGGGCACTTTCTGTAATACAGCCCCTGACATTCTGAACTCACATAATGCTTTCATACGCAATAATGAAAAAAAACTTTCTGGTACACAATGTATGTGGGGAAGCCACAATTTATCCAGGTTTTCTAGTTTAACTTTGTGTAAATCAGTCAGGAAACAGGTGTCATTCTATTTGTCTTTCTTCATGTTAAGGCTTTGTTTTTACCTCTGCAGTTTATAATAGCGTGATCTCGATCTGAAAGCAAAGGAGTACTTAAAATTAGCACCAGTCACATTGCATAAGGTCACATGCATTGTGTATTGGCATGGGGCGATTAAGCGGTTTGCCCAGAATCACAGGATGTTGAGCCAATGCCGAGACTCAAACCTGGTTCCCCAGTTCCTAAACCAGCAGCTTTGGCTGTAATGCTGTATTCCGGTTAGAGGGAGAGTGGCAGACAGAAGCCACATGAAATCTCTGCTTGGTATGGGCTCGAGGTTTAAACAAGACCTCGAGCTAAGCCAGAGCCAAGCTCCAAGTTCAAGCCTGACTCTAGCTGGCGGGGGCTCGCCCACCTCTAGTGTGAAGGTGCAAAGCGTTTTTCCATTTTTAGCAACCTTACCAAAAGTCTAAGTTTTCAACTTTGTCTGATTTGTAGAGTTGTTCCTTTCTTTTGCAATACCTTATATTGTATAGATCGTTAATGCTAAATAAAGGCTGTGTGGTGGGCATATGTTAAAGAAAACATTTAGGGCCTCATGTCAGCGTAGGTGTGTTGACAGTCATAGTGATCAATCAATCACATAATTTGTAAAGCGCACTACATACCCGGGAGGGTTTCAAGGCACTGGGGGGGGGGAGGGGGGAGGGGATGATGCCGCTATTGGTCCTGAAGGTCAGCAGGTCTTCGGTTTGTCGCAGGTGGAGGGGGAGGGTGTTCCAGGTCCTGGCGGCGCGATGGGAGAAGGATCGGCCTCCGGAAGTAGTTCTCTGGATGCGTGGGACCGTGGCCAGGGTGTGGTCAGCGGAGCGGAGTTTCCTGTTGGGTACGTAGAAGGAGAGTCAACTGTTGAGATAGGCTGGGCCGGTTTTGTGGAGTGCCTTGTGTGCGTGGATCAGGCGCTTGAAGGAGATTCTTTTGTCGACGGGAAACCAGTGTAGGTTCCTCAGGTGGGGGGTGATGTGGTCGCAGCGTGGGACGTCGAGGATCAGGCGTGCAGAGGCGTTCTGGATTCTCTGTAGTCTGTTGATGAGTTTGGATGAGGCTCCGGCGTAGAGGGCGTTTCCGTAGTCGAGTCTGCTGCTGACAAGGGCCTGGGTGAGTGTTTTCCTCGTGTTTGTCGGGATCCAACTGTAGATCTTGCAGAGCATGCGGATGGTGTTGAAACAGGTGGAGGAGACTGCGTTGACTTGTTCGGTCATGGAGAGTTTCGAGTCGAGGATGACTCCCAGGTTGCGTGCGTGGTCGGTGGGGGCCGGGGGGACCCCAGTGACTTGGGCCACCAGGAGTCGTCCCATGCGGAGGGGTTGGACCCGAGGATGAGGATTTCCGTCTTGTCTGTGTTCAGTTTGAGGCGGCTGTCCTCCATCCAGTCTGCGATGGCCTTCATTCCCTGGTGGAGGTTGTATTTGGCGGTGAGGGGGTCCTTGGTGAGGGAGAGGATCAGTTGAGTGTCGTCGGCGTAGGAGATTATGTTGAGGTCGTGCTGTCGGGCGATGCGTGCTAGTGGTGCCATGTAGACATTGAACAGCGTCGGGCTGAGGGAGGATCCTTGAGGGACGCCGCAGTTGATCTCAGAGGCATCGGATCAGAACGGGGGGAGGCGGACTCTCTGAGTTCTGCCGGAGAGGAAGGAGGTGGTCCAGTCCAGGGACTTGTCCCGGATCCCTGCGTCGTGGAGACGCGTGCGTAGTGTGTGGTGGCAGACGGTGTCGAAGGCAGCTGAGAGGTCCAGGAGGATGAGGGACGCAGTCTCGCCGTTGTCTAGCAGGATCCTGATGCCGTCTGTGGCGGCGATGAGGGCGGTCTCAGTGCTGTGGTTGCTGCGGAATCCCGACTGGGATGGGTCCAGGATGTTGTTGTCTTCGAGGTGACGGGTGAGCTGGGTGTTAACTATCTTCTCGATGAACTTTGCTGGGAACGGAAGCAGGGAGATGGGGCGGAAGTTCTTGAGGTCGCTCAGATCCGCCTTGGGTTTCTTCAGTAGGGCGTTGATCTCTGCGTGCTTCCAGTTCTCAGGGATGGTGGCGGTCTCGAAGGAGAGGTTGATGATTTTGTGCAGGTGGGGTGCGATGGAATTGCTCGCTTTGTTGAAGATGTGGTGCGGGAGAGGGTCGGACGGGGATCCGGAGTAGATTCTTCCCATGGTCTTAATTGTGTCCTCGATGCTCACGTTGGCCCAGGTTGTCAGGGTGTTGTGGGCGGTGGAGTGCGGTGGGTTTGGTTCGGCGCGGTCGGCACTGGTCGTCCAGGGTTTGAAGCTGTTATGGATGTCGGTGATTTTACGGTGAAAGAAGGTCGCGAGGGAGTCGCACAGGGTTTGCGATGGTGGGATGTCGTTGGCGTTGGAGCTGGGGTTGGAGAGTTCCTTCACGATGGTGAAGAGCTCCTTGCTGTTGTGTGCGTTGTCAAGGCGTTCTGTGAAGGAGGTTCTTTTGGCGGTCCTGATGAGGTGGTTACTGTGCCATATGTTTTCCAGTTTCGGGCAGGTGCGTTTTGAGTCTAGGAGTTCCGGGGTGAACCAGCTGACTCTTCTGCTGGTGTCTCTGCTGGTGGGATTTTTCAGCGGGCGGCGGTATTGGCACAGTCGTTCATCCAGCGTTCGAGGGTGAGTGCACCCTCATCGGGGGTTGGTGGGGTTCGTTGGAGGGTTGAGTGCGAGGCTTGTCTGTAGTCGTTCTTGGGTGACTTTGCCCCAGCAGCAGCGGGGGGTCTGTAGTGTGCAGAGGTGTGTGAGGGGTTTTCGGAAGGAGAAGTGGATGCAGTGGTGGTCTGTCCAAGTGAGTTCGGAGGCGTGGCTGAAGGTGACGTGGGGGCTTGAGGAGAAGCATAGTGATGTGCAGTAGATGTTGCACCTCATCTGTCCCAGCCTCTATTGGCCGGCTAAATGTACAGTTGGGCTTCCCTTTGCGCTGTTAAGTGATAGTGATGGCCAGTCTGACATGCCATGGCCATGCCAGGCCTGCTGTAATTTAGGTCATTTCTGAAGACACTCTTTCTGTGGATATTGCTTTACTAATATCCGTCACATGCTGGGAGTTTTCTCCTGGTGTAGAGAGCCTTTCTTGTAGCCGTGGCCCATGCAGGTAAAAGCGGTGGGGTGGTTGGCCCGGGTGGGGGGGGGGGATTTTTACAGACGCCCACGAGGGAACATTAATTATTTATTCATTTAATTTTCCATTGTGGTCGTCTGTCAAAATCCCTCCCTCCCCCACCCATTCCTTACTGCTCCTCCGCTCTTACCTGCATGGCCCGCGGCTGCTTTCTTAACTTTATTTGTCTGGGTCAGCATAGTGTCCTGTGGACAGAACAAACCCTGTAGTCAATGGCATTAGGTGGGCTGCTGTAGATGTGACGGCCCCTATGAAGCTATGATTTCTGGTTTTGGGTATGTGCAGTGGATTTCCTGATGGATGGCCACGGGCTCGGCACAGGACAGAAAAGAAGCCCGGGCTCCAAATTAAAAGTAGCCACCATTAGTAAATCAGGGCAGTTTTAGATGTCTAGGTGTTTTGCAAGGTATTGCAGACTGTATGCATTTGTGCTTCCTGAAAACAATGTATGTGGTAATATCAGAGCAATCAACAGTAAAAACTGGCCCAACACACCGAAATGACAGCCCACAAACAGTCAAACAAACAGCTCATCCACTGATCTGCCAGACCAGCCATTCCCACACTGCCTGATCTGTCAGTCCACCGCTTGTGATCCAGGAATGATGATGTCAGGAAATCTAAGTTCATTTAATCTGTGAATGAGCTGGCAACCAAGAGGTGGACTCAGAAATCTTCTACTCATAACAAATATCACATTACGATTCTTAAAGTTCTTTCAGAAATTACAGATTATAGCTACAGATTTTGATTGATGGGATATCAGACACCTGTCATAAACCAATAGATGGCATGTCCACCCTTTTTATACTGTACTGATGTCCATACACTCTAAATACACTGGGCCGGACACCCGTCACTTCTTGGTGGATTCACCATCCACCAAACTCTAATTCCACCCAATAGTTGGTAAGTACTGCTTCATAGAACTGCATGCTCATTTTAACTTTTTTGTTTGTGTTTTTTTAAAATTTATTCTGACCGGAAACCTCTTGCAAGTATTTTGGGGGACAGTGGAGAGTGTTATGGTTAGCATTCTGGCATTCTAGTTTGCTGGCTGGAACTGTGCCCACATCATCCGCAGGCCAGGCGTGGCCTGCGGGGTTACAATAAAAGGGGAGATAGCCCGCATGTGGGTCATCTCCCGACACCGTGAAGCTGTGTGTACGTGTCCCTTCATTCGTAGGCCCCAAGTCATTTATAAGTTAGGCCATACCTGAATTAGATCATCCCCTGGTCAGCACAGAGAGGACTGTAAAAGGATTAAGAAGTTGAAGGAGAATAGATTCAGTGGGTAGGTTCCTGAAAATGAATTGAGCTTTGCTGGTCCTTGCATGAGTGGCTCAGGCAGATCTACCCTACTCACTGTTTCACGTCACAGTGCTTCCTGGTACATAGAATTTGATTACCAGCTGTAAACCAGGCAGAACAGGAGGATTTTTAGTCCTTAACTGAGTTTTATAAAGGCTTGTTTCAAGCTGATCAAAGGAGGTGGGAGTTGCAGTGTTTAAGGAGGAGAGAACTAAAGAGGGCGGAGACTTTTTTATTTCTGCATTTAGAAAGCTCTATAATTATTAGGAGAAAATCTTGCTTGAAAGAGCCAAACAACAAAAGGGAAAAGAGCAATACGACGGTACATCACTGCGGTTAGGGTATAATTAAAAAGAGGCAGGAGGAGCAGGAAGGGAAGCAGATCACTTAAGTGGAAGCAATATAAAATCAAGATACTTCAGAATAATTGGGTTCGTAGTTTCAGAAGTACTTCTCTGTTGCCTTTTTGCAGCACTTTAATTTGGTGGCGTTTAACCAAGTTTGAGGTAGTTAGTTTCACGGATCAGCTCCTGCAGTTCCCAAATGTCTTCTGCTAAGGCCCTAGTTGCAAGCTGGAGGTGAAACCAAATCCTCCTGACCTCTGTGCAAACCTCTTCTTCTGCATGGACCAGAAATCCAAATTGTGCGATAATTGTCACACTCCACTGTTTCCCCACAACAAATGTTAGCACTTGAAATCTGCCAAAATTAATTGGAGGAAAAGTCCTTGGGAAATGGCAAAACATGCAGAATTCAGTGTATTAAATACTGATTTTGCATGGTACACCTCATTTTCAAGTTCAAAGCTTCCAATGAGGCATTTACCACGCCCAGTAAATACACTGGGGTAATGCCATTTACCGGCTGTAGTGAATATCCCAACCAACTTTACATAAATCTTAAATCATAGCCCAGTCTTGTGTTTTGCTATTTGTTGGTAGTACCTTTCCAATATATGTTGGACCACACGTTTCTTTGTATGTTGGCTTGAGCAAATACCTGAGCGAGAGAGCTGAGAGCTTGGCGGTGAATAGAATTCTAGATGAGGCTTACGCTGTTCATCGTGACTTGTCTTTTAGAGAATAACCAGTTCGGTGTGAGTGGAACATGTAAGGAGGACATTTCTTTTCAGATGAACCTGCTAGCCTTGTCCTGCACAATCTGTACTTGTAGTTTGTACATGAACTGATCGGGCACATAGAGGTAAATCATGGAGCAGCATAGTAGTCTGGAGAAAACAATAGACTGAGGGAGAAAGAAACATCAGAAGATCTCTCGTATGGGAGAAACACAAAATAGATTGCATAGGTAGAAGTGGGCGTTCTTCTGGACCACTTGGAGTTGCAGGGCAACGTCAAATAGACAAAAACAAAGAACACACTCCTAGGCTTCTCTCAATTCCCAACCCTAATAAACGACTAAGGTGCCGATTAGGATCCTGGAGAAACCGGGTACGAACCGTCGGACGGAGGCTTTTCTCCGTCCGACTCGTACCCGGTTGTAAAACTTTACAAACATGCAAGTACGATTCGCACGGAAACACTATTTCCGTACGATTCGTACAAAACACCAACCGAGGAAAATAAACATACAAATAACATCTGCAAAAGCGCCGACGTGACGTCGGGACGTATCCAGGCTGCGTTCCACGAACCAGGAAGTACGATTCGAACCGACAGCAGTCCGGACGGCAATATTTCTACGGCACCCAAAAAGTGCCGGAAAAGCTAAGTACGCCGCGATGCACGGCGAAAAGGGGGCCCGGTACGCGCCGTACCCCCCCCGCCCCTGAATGTACGCCCCGAACACCCCCCCAGCCCCCGCATGTACGCCCCAAACACCCCCCCAGCCCCCACATGTACGCGCCGAACACCCCCCCAGCCCCTGCATGTACGCGCCGAACCCCCACCCGCGTATGTATGGAGCGTACCCCCACCCGTGTATGTACACCCGTGTAGGTACGCACCGTACCCCCACCCGTGTATGTACACCACTGTAGGTACGCACCGTGCCCCCACCCGTGTATGTACACCCGTGTAGGTACGCACCGTACCCCCACCCGTGTATGTACACCCGTGTAGGTACGCACCGTACCCCCACCCGTGTATGTACACCCGTGTAGGTACGCACCATACCCCCACCCGTGTATGTACACCCATGTAGGTACGCACCGTACCCCCACCCGTGTATGTACACCAGTGTAGGTACGCACCGTACCCCCACCCGTGTATGTACGGTGCGTACCTACACTGGTGTACATACACGGGTGGGGGAACGGTGCGTACCTACATTGGTGTACATACACGGGTGGGGGTTCGGCGCGTACATGTGGGGGCTGGGGGGGTGTTCTGGGCGTACATACGGGGGCTGGGGGGGTGTTCGGCGCGTATGCGGGCACATGTCTCCATGGTTGCTATGGGAGTTCGGTGCGGACGGTGTTTTTTCCATACGGTTGTCACATCGGACGCTCGGGATGGATCGTACTTGCGCGGTCGGACTTCACTTTTCACATTTGTATGGTAAATCGTCTGGGGACGTGTCGGACACCTTTTCCGACCCGAGGACGTGTGGGGAATTATACCCAATGCGATTCGTATGGACTTTTTCCCATGCAAATCGTACTTGGCAGTTTGTACGGCACTTGTACGATTCGTACGGTAAAAAGACCGGATACGAGTCGTACGGGGAAATTTTTTCCAGGATCGTAATCGGCACCTAAATGTTTCTACCTCCACCATATTGAACATGCCACAGTGCACGTCAGGTAGGCTTGTTCACAGTCCCTCTAAAAGCTTGAGATACCTAGAGTATACCCATAGAGATTATAAAATGGTAGAATGAGGATTCTAGTATTCACATTTGTTCTATACCTCTGTGCTACCCTTGATCGCCATCCTGTAGTTCCATAATAACCATCACTCATCCCCATTTCATCAATAAGATTCTGATATTTTTACCTCCTGTTGAGACCATCCACTAGAACAGCTCCCCTTAGCTCATATTTAGCTCAGCCACCTTTCAAATAGCTCACCTCCTTCCTTCAGCAGAATCACCGTCGGGCGAATGGGCTATAGGGCAATCAGGCAGTGCTCGATGGGCTAGTCTGACAGATCAGTGCGTGGGCCTTTATTTAGGGTGTTTTTGGGCCTATCTTATGGTCTGATGGGTCGGTCATTACTGTTGATTTGCCTGATATTAAAACAAAAATTGCCTGGAGCAAGCTCAAATCCATGCAGTCTTCCATACCTTGCAAAACACATACAGAAAGTGTCTTTACAAGTTCAAAACTGCCACACTTTGCAAATATGGGCCACTTTTTTAGTTTTCTAACTCACTAATGGGGGCAACTTTTACTTTGGTGCCCAAGCCTACTTTCTGTCCTAATCTGACCCTAGAATCACCCCATTATTCACTACCTCTCTGGCCAGTGTTTCTTCCCATAATATATGTCACACAGGCCACTGCGGATGGGGTGGACAACGCCAACCATTCAGGAGCCTCTCTCCCCTTCCTGAGGCCCAAGGACAATGTATATCTGTGAGCTATGGGAGACTCAGGAGTTACTCTTCACATTCTGCAGGTAGAGGGTGCATCCTTTTGCATTGAACCACTACCTGAGCTTCTTGTGAGATCTCACACTTCACCCTTTTCCCAGGCACTGGCTCCCTGTTGCCATGCACCACAGGGTTTCCTACTTACCATCTTTTTGATGTAACCTATGCACAGCATTTCTGTTTGAAATGCTAAACAAATCTATGTACACAAATGAAGGAAAATGCAAATCCACTACTTAAGGGCTGAGTTATGGCTGAGTTTGTAGATTAAGGCCCATGCTTTGAAGTCGTTTGTGTATTTGGCTGGCGGTCAGGGTACATTTGTTGGAAATTATGATGGTTCACAGTTTCGTTTTTTCATCACTGTTGCTACATTCCAGGAGTTTTGAAAGGATTTTTTTTGTACCCACACATCAAACAACCAAAGCCACCTTCCAGCTCTCACTTACGGTAACCACGGTTACCTTTCCAGACTCTTAGAATTATTCAATCACCCTGCCACATTCATCCATTTCTTTCTCATCTCTAGTTTTCAGTAACAGTCACTGTTCTC
The DNA here is from genome assembly GCF_964204655.1 of Triturus cristatus. Taxonomy (NCBI): domain Eukaryota; kingdom Metazoa; phylum Chordata; class Amphibia; order Caudata; family Salamandridae; genus Triturus; species Triturus cristatus. The sequence continues at coordinate 1,554,833,537 of NC_140590.1, forward strand.
TAGGCCTGGGCATTGTTTTGTTAAGTGAACGAGATCTTTCGTAATTCACGGTTATTAGGTTTTGCATAAGTGCAAGTTTCCCTGTAATTTTTACCTGCGGGAGACTGGTTCAGGCAGAAAATTTACTTAGGGAACTGTAAAACCGTTGTGTGGCATGTGCAATGAACTCCGATCATTCCCCGCCAGCATTTTTGCAAAATACACTATTTTCTTGTGGTGACTTCTGAGGTGTATTTTCTATGATGCATATCATTGTCACGAAATGTATGCATTTTACGCACAATTTTTTTTGTCCCATCCATACGGTTCTTACTGTCTAATTATTAGTGATACTTTAGTGTGTAAACTTTTTTACGTCAAGAGTTTGTACACTCACATCCCATCAACCACCTAACCGTGTACCCTGCACCCAGCGACGGCCAGCACGGGTCGGAGGTGGGGGACGGGGGCAAGAGCCGGAGGGGGGGGGGAGAACATGGCTATTTAAAAATAAACTAAAAAACGTATCTTCTGGCTGCTTCCTCGCTGCCTCTCTCCTCCGTAGTCCTCCCCCGCTGGCCTGAACAGGAAGCACACCCAGGCTCCCAGTCAGACAATCACAACGCTGCCGCAGCAGCGCTCTGATTGGTCTCAGCGCCGTGTTTCGGCACTCAGACGCTGCCTGTGAGCCTGGGCAGGTTCTCCACACAGGCTGTAATGCAGCCTGCATGGAGAACATGCAAAGTGCGTTTGGCCGGCCTGGGAGGGCTGGCCAAGCAGTCATTGCACACTTAGGAGGGTGTTACCACTCCTCCCCTGCCTCCATCCCCTCAGGCAAAGCTGCAGAAGTAGGAAAAAATAAAATAACGTACGTTAGTATAATTTTAGTTTCCCTTTATTTCACTGCTAAAAAGCAGTGGAACGACACTCCATGGAGGAGCCGCCACTGCCAGCACCTTTGCCCGGTCCTATACAGCATCATTTTCAAACTCTCATGAATCTTGTTTATGCCGTTTCATCCTGCAAATCCTGCCCTCGTGAAGATTTGCTTGGTCTCTGGTACCATCGCTTTCTAATTGGATAACAAAGATACTCCCTTTCTGCACTTGTCTCTCCAAGGGTAGCCATCAAGGCTTGCTCCTAATGATGACAACAGATTTGGAGTTTAAGTGCTATATGGCAGAGTGAACACACACAATGAACTTAATCTATTGTCAAAATTATGGGCCTGATGTAGTATCCCCATACGCAAACCACCGATTCACAGATTGCACAATCAATCAATCAATCAATCAATCAGAACATTTGTAAAGCGCACTACTCACCCGTGGGGGTCTCAAGGCGCTGGAGGGGGGGGAGAAGCTGCTACTGCTCGAATAACCAGGTCTTGAGGAGTCTTCTGAAGGTTAGCAGGTCCTGGGTCTGCCGTAGTAGGATGGGGAGGGTGTTCCAGGTCTTGGTGGCGAGGTGAGAGAATGATCTGCCACTGTAGGTCGCACTTTGGATGCGGGGGACGGTGGCGGTGGCGAGGTCGGCGGAGCGGAACTGGCGATTGGGAGTGTAGAAGGTGAGTCATCTGTTGAGGTATGCTGGTCCGGTGTTGTGGAGTGCCTTGTGTGCGTGGGTGAGGAGCTTGAAGGTGATACTCTTGTTGACGGGGAGCCAGTGCGGGTCTCTCAGGTGGGGTGTGATGTGGCTGCGGCACGAAATGTCGTGGATCAGGCGTGCAGAGGCGTTCTGAATGCGTTGAAGTCGTTTCAGGAGTTTGGCCGAGGCTCCTGCATAGAGGGCGTTTCCGTAGTCCAACCTCCTGCTGACGAGGGCTTGGGTGACCGTTCTTCTTGTTTTGGTGGGGATCCACCTGTAGATCTTGCGGAGCATGCAGAGGGTGTTGAAGCTGGCAGACAAGATGGCGTTGACCTGCTTTGTAATGGAGAGAGTAGAGTCAAGGATGAACCCCAGGTTGTGTTCATGGTCGGTGCGTGTTGGTGCTGTTCACAGTACAGTCGGCCACCAGGAGTCATCCCAGGCCAAGGGGTGGAGCCGAGGATGAGGACTTCCATCTTGTCCGAGTTTAGCTTCAGATGGCTGTTGCGACGGCTTTCATTCCTTCGTGGAGGTTGGTTTTGGCGGTGAGGAGGTCCTTGGTGAGGGAGAGGATCAGCTGGGTGTCGTCAGCGTAGGAGATGATGTTGAGGTCGTGTAGTCAGGTGACATGGGCGAGCGGTGCCATGTAGATGTTGAACAATATCGGGCTGAGGGATGAGCCCTGGGGTATGCCACAGATGATCTTGGTGGCTTTGGAGCGGAAAGGGGGGAGGCGGATGCTCTGGGTTCTGCCGGAGAGGAAGGAGGTGGTCCAGTCCAGAGCCTTGTCTCGGATCCCAGCGTCGTGGAGGCGTGTGTGTAGGGTGTGGTGGCAGACTGTGTTGAAGGCGGCTGACAGGTCCAGGAGTATGAGGGCCACGGTTTCGCCGTTGTCCAGCAGGGCTCTGATGTCATCGGTGGCGGCGATGAGGGCAGTTTTGGTGCTGTGGTTGCTGCGGAACCCGGACTGGGACGGGTCCAGGATGCTGTTCTCCTCGAGGTAGCGGGTCAGTTGTCTGTTGACAGTCTTCTCGATGACCTTTGCTGGGAACGGGAGCAGAGAGATGGGCCAGAAGTTCTTGGCGTCCTTTGGGTCAGACTTGGGTTTTTTGAGTAAGACATTGATCTCGGCATGCTTCCAGCTCTCCGGGAAGGTCGTTGTCTCGAAGGAGATGTTGATGGCTTTCTGGAGATGGGGTGCAATGGTGGTGCTGGCTTTGTTGAAGATGTGGTGTGGGCATGGGTCTGATGGCGATCCGGAGTGGATGGTGTTCATGATTTTGATGGTGTTGTCATCGTTTATCTTGGTCCAGGAGAGCAGGGGATCTGTGTGGATGGTGGCTGTGGGGACGGAGGTCTCAGTGGCTGTCGGGGAGGTCGTGACGTTGAAGCTGTCGTGGATGTCTGCGATCTTGCGATGGAAGAAGGTGGCAAGGGAGTCGCACAGGTCTTGCGAAGGTGGGATGTCATTGGTGTTGGAGCTGGGGTTGGAGAGTTCCTTCACGATGTTGAAGAGCTCTTTCATGTTGTGTGTGTTGTTGTCTAGGCGGTCTTTGAAGTAGGCCCTTTTAGCTGATCTGATGAAGTAATGGTGTCTGCGGGTGGCGTTCTTGTGGGCTGCGTAGCTGTCTGTTCACGGTGCCATTTCTTCTCTAGCTTACGGCAGGTTTGCTTGGAGGTCCTCAGTGAACTACCTGGCTTTCTTGCTGGTGAGTCTGTTGGAGGGTTTCTTGATCGGGGCGAGGGTGTTGGCGCAGTCGTCGATCCATTGTCTGAGGTTGAGGGCAGCGGTGTCGGGGTCGGTGGGGTCGGTGGGTGGGCTCCATGCGAGGGTGGTGGTTAGCTGGTCTTCGGTGACTTTGCTCCAGCAGCGCCGAGGGATCTGTTGGGTGTGGGGGTGCTTGGTGGGTTTCCAGAAGGTGAAGTGGATGCAGCGATGATCAGTCCAGTGGAGTTCGGTGGTGTGGTTGAAGGAGATGTGGGAGCTTGCGGAGAAGATGGTGTCAAGCGTGTGGGCGGCAGAGTGGGTGGGTGTTGTGATGAGGTGTCTGAGTCCGAGGTTGGCAAGGTTGTCGATCAAGGTAGTGAAGTTGGTGTTGTTGTTGTTCTCGAGGTGGAAATTCAGGTCCCCGAGGAGGATGTAGTCTGTGGAGGCGAGGGCGTGTGTACTAACGAAGTCGGCGATGGAGTCACTGAACTGTGGCCGGGGTCCAGGGGGTCTGTAGACAAGGGTTCCTCTGAGGGTGGTGTTGGGATCAGTGTGGATCTGGAAGAGCAGGTGTTCGGCGGTGCTGAGGGTGTCATCGGTGTTGGTCGAGACACGTGGTTTGCGAATGAGGATGTCATTTGAGATTCAACTTATTTTCTGAAAGGTCACATTTCAAATTGCCCATTTAAAGGGGGGTTACAAAACAACCTGCTGAATGAATATTAATGAACATGAACACAGTTTTGGACATCCTGTGATTGTATGCTACGTGATGGTTGCTGGTCTGCCACTGATAGCAGTACCCTACCCCTTCATTTTGTTTCCTACGTGGGAAATATATATTTTTTTAAAGCAGCCCATGTTCATTAAAGAGCCAGATCTTAATGAAAAAATAAAAGTAAAATGTTTCTCATTTAGGAACAAAATCAGAGGGGCAGCCAGCAGTCTCTAGGACCACTGCTAAATTTTCTTAGGCCATTTAGCATGATTCCCAACAGCTTATCCTTTGCATGTCCATTCCCACCCCAACTTAAAAGGTGGTAATTTTCCAATTGTTTGCAGCCACAGTTGAGATCACAAACCATTGATACATTCCTTTATGACCAGGGCCGGACTGGCTGTAGCGGGCACCGGGTGTTGCCCCGGTGGGCCGCCAGGCTGGGGGCCGGTTTTAGACCCCAGGGGCTGTTTTTGTTACCGGGAGCCGTTTTTGCATAATAGCTGCAATATCTGCCCCGTGCAACTAAAGCGCCACAAAGCTTTCCACTAGCACGCCCCCTCTGTCCCCCCCTCCCCACCTCCGGGCCGGCCAAGCACTTTGCCAGGGCCGGGTTCGGTTCCCAGTTTGGCCCTGTTTATGACTCACAAGGAGAACGGGGACGCCATTTTCTGAGCCTCTCCTGCTTGAATTTCGGAAAGGGCCTCAAAGCCTCTTTTAGGAATGAGAAAAACTTTTCTGACTACTGAAAGGGGTTTTGTGCATTGTGAGAAGATGTGTTGAGATCGTAAAGTCTGATTCACAGGCTCGGTGACCAAAAACATGTTTTATACATGAGGCTGTATATCAGTACTGCTTTTTACACAGTTTCCACTTGCCAGATACTTGATTGAAATAGAAAATGTCTTACAGGAACTGTGAAGCTGAATGCATGCTGAGGCTGCAGGAAATGCACTAGCAACGTTCATTTGATTATTTTAGAAACGTTATGGCCAATATATTGAGAATCCTACATTCCTTTTGTTCATTCCTATTTCAAACCTTATTAAGGAGTTTTTTTTTTTTAGAGTTTTATATAGCGTGAACTAGACTCGAAGGTATCAGAGCGCTTTACATGGGCACCAGTTGGGTTACAGATGGACACATTCAATTTTGTTTGGCACGGGGAGATTAAGTGATTTGCCCAGAATCACAGGATGTGCAGAGATTCGAGCCCGGTTCCCCAGCCCCGAGGTCTACCGCTCTAGCCGTTAGGTCATATCCTCACCCTTCTAGAAGGGCACTAACAGCTGATTTCATGCAGGTAAATGTGGGTAGTGTGCCTGCAAACAAGTAGATTTGTAGATTTAGTTATTTCCTCTGAAAATGCTACCTTCAAGAGGTAAGACCAGGGGCAGCTCTTCCATGTGGGCGGAGGAATGTCACCCCACTGCTTTCTCATAGTGTGAGAAGCAGAAACATAAAATGGTATTATAAATACCATTTTATGTTTCTACTTCTCGTACTGCAAGAAAGCAGAAGGGTTTGGTTGGGGGCGGGTGGTCCTGCTCCGGGGCGGGTGGTCCTGCTCCAGGGCAAGGGAGGACTGGCATGCCAATTGTTGTGGGCGCTGACTGTTTGGTCGGCCCCAGGGCTGACCAAACCAGTCATACGCACTCTTCCTTTTCTCCATGTAGGCTGCATGCAGCCTACATGGAGAAAACAGCCTTCCCATAGACGCCTGTGTAGTCAGCGTCCCAGCCAATCACAACACTGCCATTGCAGCGTTGTGATTGGCTTAGGGGAGGGGAGGGAGGCTGCCTGCTTCCTGTGAGGACTCGGAGCAGACACGACGCGACGCGTGACCAGACAGGGCTGGCAACGGTAAGTTTTTATTTCAAATAAACCACCGCGCGACCCCCTCCCCGCGTGACTCCCCCGCCCCCCCCCGCACCCGTGAGTCATGCCTGCCCCAACTGGGTAAGACTGACCATGTATGGCGCCACATATTTCTCGCAACCACATCGACAATATTCCAGGATAGATGGGGTGTTCGCAAACCAATCTAGAATTACAGATTCTAATATTGAGATATGTCAGAAAATCACATCGGATCATAATCCCCTATTATTTACAATACTTTTAGGATCAACACCACAGCGGACGATAAGGGGTTTTACGTTTCCCAAATATTTGCTCAAAAGCCACGATTATATTCAGTATATGCAGAGGCAATTAGTGGATTTTATAGAAATTAATGCCCATACTGCTTCATGGTCTATAGTGTGGGACAGTCTTAAGGCATACGTTAGGGGCATCACTCAACAGTATTTATTTAGACAGAATCAGGCTAAATCACGACTGGCAGCGGCCGGACGCAGGGAATACCTAGTGCTAGAACAGCGGCATATTAATTTAATATTAACTAAGGATGCCCGGGAAGCTGAGATTTATAGGCAACTTATAACAGTGAGAGCTAAGATTACTCGTGAGTTAAGGGAGAAAGTTGCCAATCAGTACCACAAATTTAGAGCTCAACAATACGAATATGGGGAGAGGATTGGACGGGTATTAGCCTATCAATTGGCGGACTTCAGGGCCAACATCCAAAGTAAGAGCATCATTGGTGGTGATGGCCTAATGTATCATCAATCTATAGAGATATTGGAGCAATTTAGGCAATTTTACAAAGGCCTTTATAGTGATAATATGGCTTGTGATCAACAAGTGACAGCAGCTTATTTACAGGAGAGTGGTATGAATGTATTAGATTTCCCTACCACGGTCTCAATGGATAGGGACGTGGAAAGAGCTGAAATTTCAGAAGCAATCAAGGCTCTCCCCCTTGGGAAAGCCGTTGGGGGGGGGGGGGGGGGTGCTCTACCCCGGGAGTTCTATAGAACTTTTATAGGAACCCGTGGTCCGTTTTTTTTAAGGTAGTGAACGATATATTGGATTGTGGGGACGTTCCCCCATCTTGGAAACGGACTAATATAATTGTGTTTCTTAAAAAGGGGAAGCCTCCAATCGAGAGAGGTTCTTATCACCCAATCTCTCTCATCAATCATGACGCTAAGATCTTTTTAAAAATGTTGTCTTCTCGTCTTGCACCATCCATACACTTAATAGTGTCTGACCAACAGCACGGCTTTGTTCCTGGGAGGGATACTACAATGCATATTAACACCGCTATAGCCATGTTTGACGCTGCCCATTGTTTGGGCGGTAAAGCAGCGATGCTAATGCTTGAGGCCGAGAAGGCTTTCGACCGAGTTACCTGGGGGGCACTTTGGGCTATAATGTTGGAAGTAGGAATTGGTTGCAAGTTTGTCTCGGCTATTCTGAAAATATATATGAACTCGCAGGCTGTTATTCGGCTTAATGGATTGATATCGGATCTATTTGACATTCAGAGGGGCACCCAGCAGGGGTGTCCCCTCTCACCTTTGCTATTCGCAATATACATTGAACCATTTATCTGCCATCTGCTACGAAATCAGCATATCAGTCCGGTTTCTTATAATCAAATACATATTAAAATAACTGCTTATGCGGATGACATAGCTGTCTTTACTATAGACCCGGTTCAAGCTTTGGGGGAGATCGTCTTGGAAGCGCAGCGATTTGGATCATTTTCAGGGTATAAGCTTAACACTAATAAAACCCAAACAATAACTAATATTGGAACTATCCCTCTTGTACCCGCTTTGGGTGTCACTCAAAATGCTACTTATTTAGGGGTTTGTCTTAACAGCCACACGGAAGAAATAGTGAAACTTAATTATGAACCATTATTCAAGAAAGTAGCTAGGGATTTGCGCAAATGACACCAATTGCCTTTAACTATCTGGGGACGTTGTAATATTATCAAGATGAACGTCCTTCCAAAGTTTTTGTATCTTTTTAGGAGCATCCCTCTGCGGGTTCCATTTTCATTTTTTAAAAGACTGGATGGCATTATAGGCAGCTTTATCTGGGGGTATAAAAGGGCCAGGCGGGCTATTAAACTTCTTAAACTGCCATATGAAAAGGGGGGTTTTGGACTGCCGGATTTTAAGTTATACTTTTGGGCTTCTTTTGCTACGCGCTTACAGAGTTTGATGGAAGGTTTTGGTATGTCACAAATGTGGCTAGCATATCAGTTAGTCTGCGGGCCTGAGTATAGGTTCGTACTCACCAGGATGTCTGACCCGAATTACTTTAAACGCGTCCGCTTCAAGACAGTGAGACACGCTACTTGGATTTGGCGGGACTTAGTAAAGTCGTACAATATTCCTGAATTACATGCAAGCACCTATCTAAGGGGGAATCCCCGTTTGGGGGCCCTATTTGGTGATTTTGCTTGGAAGATCTGGCAACGGTGCGGTGTACTACAGTTAGGGCAATTGTACGATCAGGACGGTTTTAGATCATTTTCTTCTTTTAGGGGCGAATTTGGGGTCCCGAACAACTTTTTTTTTAAATTCTTGCAGATTAGAGATTTTTTTATCAATGGGGAAGGTCTAGCGACTGTTAATGCACTGGGGGAGCCCGTTAGCTCACTACTACAGATTAGAGGCAGGGGTTGTATAGGAAAAATCTATGAACATCTTCTTACAGGTGTATCTGATGATGACGCTCAGGCTGTAGAAAAATTAAATCGCTATTTCGGAACTTGTGTAAACACAGCAGACTTGCATAGGTCATTATTGACTATCAATTCCTCTGTTACTTCTATTAATCTAAAACTTCAGCAACACCGCATGTTATTTCTCTTGTATTACACACCCGAAATTATCTCTAAGTGGGCTACGCCCAGTTTGACACTAAAGACCTGTTGTCCTAAATGCTCACTTTTTGCTGCAGACATTAGACATATGTTTATAACTTGCCCGGAACTCTCGGTTTTTTGGACACTGATTACTAAGGAGCTGTGTAACTTGTCAGGCAGTAATATTATTATTTCTGAGAAAGAGATACTGATGGGATTTATAGAGGACCCCGGCTCAATCTCTGTTGCTTTATTTTCTATTATTATGGCTTGCTGTCGCTTATGTATTGCTAGGGTATGGATCGAGCCAAAACCCCCAACACTTGCGGAGTTCTGGCAGTTACTGAGAGGGGTGTATGAGATGGAAATGGCTCTTGCTAAGGTCAGGGGACCCTCCTCACGAGCCAGAATAGAACGAATTTGGCTCTGTCTACACTGGGACTAAGTGATATTGATTTTTTTCTTTTCATTCCCCCCCAATTCCCCCCCCCCCTCTCTTTTTTCTTATTTTCTCTGTGCTTGGCTATTGTGTTCTTCTACTATGTTTTTGAATCAATGTTATGTACGTTATCTCTCTTTTGGCAAAAATAAATTTAGAAAAAGAAAAAAAAGAAACGTTATGGCCAATATATTGAGAATCCTACATTCCTTTTGTTCATTCCTATTTCAACCTTATTAAGGAGTTGTTGTTTTTTTAGAGTTTTATATAGCGTGAACTAGACTCGAAGGTATCAGAGCGCTTTACATGGGCACCAGTTGGGTTACAGATGGACACATTCAATTTATTTGTCACGGGGAGATTAAGTGATTTGCCCAGAATCACAGGATGTGCAGAGATTTGAGCCCGGTTCCCCAGCCCCGAGGTCTGCTGCTCTAGCCGTTAGGTCATATCCTCACCCTTCTAGAAGGGCGCTAACAGCTGATTTCATGCACGTAAATGTGGGTAGTGTGCCTGCAAACCAGTAGATTTGTAGATTTAGTTATTTCCTCTGAAAATGCTATCTTCAAGAGGTAAGACCATGGGCGGCTCTTCCATGTGGGCGGAGGAATGTCACCCGACTGCTTTCTCACAGTGTGAGAAGCAGAAACATAAAATGGTATTATAAATGCCATTTTATGTTTCTACTTCTCGCACTGCAAGAAAGCAGAAGGGTTTGGTTGGGGGCGTGTGGTCCTGCTCCATGGCAAGGGAGGACTGGCATGACAATTGTTGTGGGCGCTGACTGTTTGGTCGGCCCCAGGGCCGACCAAACCAGCCATACGCACTCTCCCTTTTCTCCATGTAGGCTGCATGCAGCCTACATGGAGAAAACAGCCTTCCCATAGACGCCTGTGTAGTCAGCGTCCCAGCCAATCACAACACTGCCATTGCAGCGTTGTGATTGGCTTAGGGGAGGGGAGGGAGGCTGCCTGCTTCCTGTGAGGACTCAGAGCAGAGACGACGCGACGCGTGACCAGACCGGGCTGGCAACGGTAAGTTTTTATTTAAAATGAACCCCCGCGCGACCCCCTCCCCGCGTGACTCCCCCGCACCCGTGAGTCATGCCTGCCCCGACTGGGTAAGACTGACCATGTACTTCACACCCCCGCGTGGTCCCTCAATTCAAAGCATGACAGGTGCTACTGAAGAATTATTGCCAGACCCATTGGGTGAATAGTGTATTGAGAACTACGAGCATCACTTTGTCCCTCTTTCCCAACACCATCATGACCATTGCTCCTCCCGCACTTCTTGTCCCAGTACCTGTTACCAGGGAATCCACAAGCCTTCCCATCTATTGCAGGATGATATTACACCTTCACTGTTATTGTTGTGCTCTCTTAAAATATATCTACATGTATTTTGTTTAATCGTTTGTCGTTAAAGGTAGCCATCCCCTTATGCTCTTCCTGTCTTTGGGCTTTTCTTGTACAAACTGTTGTGCTCTAGTATTGCCCCACAAGTGTGTTAATTAACACAAAGCAAGACTGAAAGCTCCAGAATGCATTTTTATGTTAATTAAAAGCAGAAGACTGGAAACATAGGGGAAGGTTTAGTAAGTATGCACACGACACAGCTCATTGCGCGGAAGGGAGAGAACAGAACAGCACCACACCTACTAAAATATGACATAATTTCACTCACACCCTTCCTGTGGGGCATTCCTTCGGCCGTCCCTCGTCAACCCACTCTCCAGAGCAACATAGCGCAAAGGTATCTGCCTGATGCCAAGCACAGGTCTTGTACTGGAAGGCTACAGTCCCAGTAGAAAATACTATGCTTAAACATAGCGTAGCACATTTCCAATGTGTATATTTACTGTACAATGCGGCATACATGCAAAACGGGAAAAGTCTTGAGAAAAAAATATTTTCTCACACTTTACACCTGTCTCAAGAAGGTGTTGACTTTTGGTGCATAGCTCTGTCCACCTTTTTTAAAAGGTAGGGCTTTAGATTAAAATCCATAGATGGTTAAATCCATATATGAGAATGTCCATACTAAGCTATGGAACACTAACTTGATGCTAACTAGCTCAAAGTAGCACACATTTGTTAATTCGAGGGCTCCTTTCTAATGCAAATCGAGATTTGCTTTGAAAAGGTAAATCTCAAAAGAACACTTTGCTCTGGTTTGCTTCATTGTTAATAAATCTACCCCATAGTTCTCCAGTAAAAGGAAGCTAAATAAGCTCATTGTCTACCTTTCCACCATGTTTTTTTAAAATTTTGTTCGGGCAATATTATCTCTGACTATCCCACCTCCTTCCTTCTATGGTGCTGTCATGTGATGTTTTGGCATCCCAGGTGAGGGACATTTTTGCACCCCACCCCCTTGCTTTTTTTGTCACCCATATAGGAGCACCCCTGTTTAATGGGTTCACAAGTGATAACTCCCAATATGGTGTGCAATAGGCAAATGTCTTCATGGCCCAGGCCTTGTTACATCCTGAACTGCCACCCACAAATGGCACATCTATCATGGGCTTGCACTGCGTCCTGTGCAATTCCTATATTTGCGTGTAGGTGTGACGGTGGATACAAACCACAGCAGCGAGTCAACACGTCCATTTAACTTTCTGCAGTGCAAACACCATAACACCAGTGGCCAGATTCCCAAAGCTGCCCTGGAGGTGCTAATGTGCCCCTGATGCTGATCAGCACCACATTAGACATTGTAAGGCTGTGTATTCTAGCTCCATTTGTTTCTTCAATGGCCTGTGCTTTTTTTCACAGCAGTGAACATCTATGGTCATATTTCTTTCTAGATAGACAAAATGTTATCTCTGTAGATAAAATACACATTTGCTCCACAGAGCAGCACAGACCACTGTGTGATTGAGACAAATAGCATCACCAGACTGTAAGTAAAATTGTGCTAAATGGTATCTGGTGCAAATTAGCACCACAGAGGAAGCTTGTGGACTTCAGCCCCTGGTTAATTTCGCCTTCCTGCTCATCAACACTATATATATTTAGTGTCATCTTTTTAATACAGGTGGTTGCCTTGTTGCAGTTGTTGTGGTTATATTTTCTCCTTGTAGTTTCTGTTTTTATTCTTTCTATTCAATAAGAAATGTTTTCTCTTGTGCTTAACATACATTTTTATTCAGATCAGCACATTATATTCAGCGACAAACTGACGAGGACTGTAGGCTTGGCTTTTACATAGTGCATTCAGAGAAATACAATGAGACAAACACCAGATGCACAGATTCTGACACAGAACGTACACCTATATTGATGAGAAAATCTATAAAAAGTAACAAATAGTGCCTAAAGGACCTAACAGCACGGATGAGGGCACTTCAAGAGACATAGGGCCAGATGTATCAAAGAGTTTTACCCATTCTGTGTCTATGGGAAAATGTGTTCATACATATGGCCCCTAGAGACACCCATCCACACAGACTAACTCCCACCTGGGTCAAGATACATGCATCTACTCATAGACGCAGATCAATCAACAAGCAGACACCAACACGCAGGAAAGGTAAAATGCACACAAAAATAGAGGCACGCCATGCACGCTGACATACAGGTACACAGGCACACAGACGTACCCACAGAGGAACAGAGGGATGGATACACTGATGTCAGATAGGGGACTGATGCATCACTAGAGCTGTGGAGACGTGGGCTTAACCTTAAGCTCTAAAGCTGAGGAAATCACATTTGAAGTGGAGATAGGATTGGAGTGCCAATTCTCATTTATCAAATGACCTTTACTAAAACAAAAAGCTCTTTGGCTGTTTTTATGGTAGAATCTAATTCAACTTATGGATTTATGACATTATGATGGAATGTGAAGCTTTTTTAACTTAAATTAACAAAAAAACATCTGCAGAAGACTTTCAGGTTTGAGACTGTCCTTCTTACAAGATAATAACTAATCAAGAAATCGTATTGATTGAATGAACCTTGATTTACTACGAAAATAATATCTAATTAACCACTAAACTAGAGTTCTTACCAGTTTGTAAACTACACCGAGGTAGGAATAGGTGTAGGAGGTTGTTTAGTGCTCTGGGCACCTGAACTCTGTTACCCTTCTTCATTTTTAATATGGTACACAAATGGTTGTTAGATAGCGCCTTGTATGAAAAATACTGTAAAGCTATTCCTGGACTTTGCCTTTACAAATCATGAACATGTGTTAGTCCATTTAGTTCAAGTGAAGCTAAACAAGATTACATTTCCTTTGATTCACAAAGTTATTTGCATATATAAGTTTAGCTTAGGTGGGAGAAGTATCTTTTTACGAGTGCTTTTGCATGTATTGTGAGTAAATCTACTTTAAAAGTTTTGGAGTGTGGATTACAGCGCAGGAATTCTCTCTCAATGAAAGACACCCTCAAACATGCTTGCTTATTAATTTTCACAGGCCCCGATTCACAAAGGTAAATTGAGTCGAAAGTCTAACTTTACGACTTTTGGTATCACAAAGGGCAATTATGAATAGTAAAGTTAGGACTTTTGTCTCGGTTAAACTTAAGTTTTAGTCTTAAATTAAGACTTTTGGTCTCAGTTAAACTTAAGACCAAAACTTAAGTTTAACTGAGAAAAATGTCTAACTTTACTACTTGTAAATGCCCTTTGTGAATAGCTTCCGACTTTGGAGCTGGGGAACCAGCAGTGGCATAACGAAACTTGACGGAGCCCCCTTGCAAGGTACATGGAGGGGCCCCTCGCCAATCTTAATCAGGAAATTTCAAGGCAGGGTAATGTGCTGAGGGGGCCCCTGGAGCTTCGGAGGCCTCAGCACTGCGGGGGCCTATGTTATGCCACTGGGAACCAGGTTCTAGTCTTGGCGTCGGCTCAACGCCCTCTGATTCTGGGCAAATCACTTAACCTCCCTGTCCCTACCAAAAAATGAATGTGTCCTTGTGTAATGTAACTGGTGCACATGTAAAGTGCGCCAATACCTTAGGGTCGATTGCAGGCTATATAAAATTGCACAAAAAAAGGATGAGAGTAATTGGAAAGGAATGCCCTGAAATGATTTGTGATAAATTGAAAGAGGTTCCTCTCAAAGGAAAAAAAAGCAAGGATGGCAAACAAAAATTACATTGTCCATATGAAAATTTATTTCTTCATGTGCAATTTTGCAGATGTAAGTGCCTCCTTGTTATCTGATGTCAGAAAAGTTTCTTGGAGTTTACTTGGAAGCATATGACGTATGCAGGTTCCAAGGTGTGCTCTAGAAAACCTTTTAGAAAACCAGAATTTCAGAAAGTTGCACCAATGTGAGTAAACTGGTAAGTGCTTATTTTCAAACTTTGAGGAGATTGGCTTATAGTGTCTGGTAAATACTGAAGAGTTTGTCAATCCAAGATAAGCTGAAGTCACTTAACCAATAGTAATTTTCTACACAAAACACGCATTTAGTATTTTTGTATCTTGACAACTTCATCTATTTTATATTTCTGATTTGAAACTAATTATATGTCTTCCCTTTTTGACAATTTGTGATTGGATAGATGATTCTAGCTCTCTGGATGGGCCATCTGTAATAAATCATTGCAAAACAACATCTCAATTTGATGGCAGTGATATTTATGTGAAGACAGGATTTATTTCTTAAGAGAGCCACCAATAAAACCAGCAGACACAATATTAGTAGGGCTCAACACTCACTTAAACGTTTGATGTCATTCATGACATTTGTTCCAATCAAAATCCAGCTGCACATGGTACACCCATGTTTCATCTAACAGATATAACAGATTTGACATGAAAGCAGCAGTCTTCATTCAGTAAGCCAAGACTAGGAAGCATGTTTCCTAACTGGCTTGGCATTGTCTGGGTTATCCAGACCTTCCTATTGGCCCTTCCACAGAAAGCAGTTGTGTGTAGGGATTCCATGTCTTATCTGTTAAATTGAATAGGTTACTTTTCTCTGAACCACTGGCCCAAAGAATTGTTATGTTGAGTTTTCAGTACTATGGCTAGGCGGTGCCATGTCTATATGTTGGCATTTGCTTTTGCCCCCTGCACATGTTTTTAGTATTTACCATAGAGATCTTGAGGCATGTACACTGACATGGCTCCTGTGTAACAACTTAGGACACCACGGCTCGAGGCTCTGTGTAAACACATTTTTACACTGAAGGAGCTATTATAATGTCACACCACTACATTGTCACTATGTGACTCTCATTTGGCTTTGCTTATTTATATCCTGCCAGATGACTTATTTCATTCTGATGTGTAACAGTCCTTTTCTTAGATAGTGTTTCGGACAGATGCTATCTGCAAACAGTCTTCCTAAACAGTTGTACATTTCTTTTACAACAAAACTATCCTGAAAAATGAAAACAAAAGACCACACAAGGGTGCATGGTAAGCATGCCCTGAATCCAGACCCCCCAATTGGGGAGATCCACAGAGGGCCCCTAATTAAGTTAGTAAAACTACATTTATATTGACTTGGGAACCACGACTCACAAGTGGGGCTCACGAGTCCCAAAAGACCCTGCCTCCCCATCTGTACGCTCCATATTCCTTGGTGTTGTTACCTTGGCAAAGGACTGTTGGAGACAGTTCAACTTGGTTTTATATGTTTCATAGTTTATGGTCCTGCTACCAGGGCTTCAGAGTGTGGGCACCATTGTGGATGTATCAGTTCCGCTGCCTGGATAACAAGAGCATGGACTATAAAAACTCATAGACCCATGTTGGGTCCTCTTTGGTAGTCCATAGTGTTGGTACTGAGGCCCTGAACTACGATTGCCGTTTTAGGTGTGTCAAGTCAGCAGTCTCTGAAAATAGTCAACTGAATACCAACAAATTTGAGGACTGTTAAAAAATGAACAAACAAACAAATAATTTAATAAAATTGTAACTGTAGGAATGAGGGCAAGACTTCTTCTGTAGGCTGCAGATTTATGGTTGGGTCAGCGCAGTATTTTCCAGGGTAGAGAGCATTGTAAGCATTTCATCTGAATGCTCAGACAACCTTCAACCACATCAGAAAGTGGCTGCCCTAATGTAACATTGTGGGAAGCAGGAGAAACTGAGTAGATAGGATTTTGTGTTGCAGCTTGGAACCTACTCCAAACAATAACAGACAGTGCTCAGAAAGAAACTTTACAGTGCCATCTTCCGCTCTTGCTTTTGCAATGTGTATATTGAGTGAGAGGCGATCTACACTGTGGAGAGAGCAGAGCCTGAGAAGGACACATGGAATTCAATGATTGAAGAGTTCTTCTGCATCCTTCAGAAAAGAAGAAGCTGAATCCTAGGGCAGTAATCTGTAATTTCTGAGCTGAGCACAGGCCAAAGAGGGATGTACTCCTTCAGCACTTCAACCAAGCGACAACACCTCAATAGGAAGCATAGGAGCAGTACTTAAGGTTCTAGCTGAAGATACCAACTTCTGAAGGAGAGGAGGCTACAACTCTGACAAGTGTTGCTGCTGAGGTGCTGAAGTAAGGAGAGGAATAAAACAATATTCTCCTCAAATTGTTTGCATTGTACAGCATGGAGTGCTTGGTCAATGTACAAAATCCAACAATTCAGAAAGAAAAGATGAAAGAACATTAAAAAAAATTCCATCAGTACATTTTTTTTTTAAACACCAAAAACTCCACAAAAACATAAAATCCCTCCAAAAAGTAAAGACCTCCAAATAAAACGGTTCTTTTGAGAATCAACAAAACAAATCAACCAAATTTTATCTCTTCAGCTCTGCACCGCTCACTCGGTTGACCATGTATAGTTGGAATTGGACTACCACAGTGGGTCACACACAGGTCCTGGTTGTAGGCGAGGCCCTGAGGCCAACTCTCACTGTGCATGGAAAAAAGCCTGAATTGAGGGTTGGTAACTACCTGTCCACAGGCCTGGCCCTATGACCAACCCCATACTGCCCACGAAGAAAGCCCTTGTGTAGTGGGATAGCGTATAGTTTCAAAGAAGTTAGAAGTAGCATATAATAAAAATAAAAGCATAATCAATACAAAAAAATACTTTTAATGTGAAGATTTGTTTAAGATTGGAAGCACCTTTGCACATGGTTTACAAATGTCTGAAGTTCACAAAAATACAGATAAAGAGACAACCACTGACAATTGCTAGTTCCACAATCCATAACTCACACTACAGCCATGCAGCCCACAATACAATAAAAATGCAATGCTTATAATGTCACAATATTTATACCAATAAATTACAACACCTTAAAGTGTGTATTTAAAAATGCATACTCAAACCAGCAAATAATACTATATTCTTTGTTGTAGCATTGATATTGCTATTGATAATGTGATATGTAATTGTAATTGGAAATGTCATCAGTGATGTCACTGACCATGTCAAGAGTGATGTAATATGTAGGTCATAAGCACTGCATTGCGGGGACGTAAGTTATAGTTAGCTCAGGTAACTTCAACTGATGAATTTCCATGGTTTTGTGCATGTGAAATCTGAGCCTAACTATAACGTTCCTGTGAATTTCTAAGGTTCTTTAAAATTCTGTTACCTAACTATAACGTCTCAGTAAACTTTGTTTCTTTCAGTGATTTTCTAAATTGTTTTAAATTGTATTAAATAACAATAACCTGTAAACTTTTAAAGTGGGTATTTAAGTGGCTTCAGTTTGTGAGTGTGCATCTTAGTGGCTGCATGGATCTGTGAGAGGGTGTGTGAGTAGCTGTATGGGTCTGTGAGTTGGTGTGTGAGTGTCTGTGTGGGTCTGTGAGTGGGTGTATGAGTGCCTGTGTGGGTATGTGAGTAGGTGTGAGAATGCTTGAGTGAATCTGTGAGAGGGTGTGTGGGTGCCTATATGGGTCTGTGAAGTGGTTTGTGAGTGTCTGTGTGGATCTGTGAGTTGGTATGTGAGTGTCCTGTGGGTCTGTGAGTGGGTGTGTGTGTGAGTGCCTGAAACGACCTGTATGTGGTTGTGTGAGTGCCTGAGTGGGTCTGTGTTTGGGTCTGAGAGTGTCCTTGTGGGTGTATGAGTGAGTGTGTGGGTGTCTGTTTGAGTCTGTGAATGGGTATGTGAGTGCCTATGTAGGTCTGTGGGTGGGTGTGTGGGTCAATGAGTGGATGTGTGAATGCCTGTATTGTTCTGAGAATTGGTGTGTGAGATCCTGTGTAGGTTTGTGAGTGGGTGTGTGAGTGTCTGTTGGATAGCAAAGGAGTAAATATTACTATTCCCACTAAAATGAGTGCAACAGTAGGGAAAGTGTTGGATTACGTAGGAGTAAAAATTACTATTCCCACTCCACTGAGTACAACAGTAGGGAAAGTGTTGGATAGCAGAAAGATGAAACTTACTATTCCCACTCCAGTGAGTACAACAGTAGGGAAAGTCTTTGACAGAGGAGGGGTAACACTTACTATTCTCACTCCAGTGAGTGTAACAGTAGGGAAAGCTTTGGATAGCAGAGGGGTAAACATTACTATTCCCACTCCAGTTAGTGCAACTGTAGGGAAAGTGTTGGATAGCGGAGGGGTAAAACTTACTATTCCCACTCCAGTGAGTGCAACAGTAGGGAAAGTGTTGGATAGTGGCAGGATAAAATGTACTATTCCCACTCCAATCAGTGCGACAGTAGGGAAAGTGTTGGATAGCAAAGGGGTAAAACTTACTATTCCCACTCCAGTGAGTGCAACAATAGGGAAAATATTGGATTGAAAGGGGTAACAATTAATATTCTCACTCCAGTCAGTTCAAAAGTAAAAACAAACAAAATATTAACAGCAAAAATATTTAAGAAACATAATAAAAACATATATAAATATATAAATAATTTAAATACCAATATATTTAATATTACACATTAAAAAACTATTCTAATGTTAAATGAATATGACAAATACCTACAAATATTATATTAAATAAAATAAAAATGAATTTTCAAACAAATACATAAATTATTTAGAATCAGAAACATTAATTATTACATAAATTTACTTTTTTATTTCCTACCCTATAACACCACACAATTCACAACCCACATCTAAATTTTATAAAACAAATGTACTTACATAATTAACATAATTAATTACCAATTAAAGAAATATTATTAATTAAAAAACAAATTAAAACTCATATAAATCTATAAACTTCCCACACTTTACCCCTGTAATCCCCACAAACCACTGGTAAAATTAAACTGTAAAAAAATGAATCACACAATTAAACTTATTTTCAATAAAAAAAATATTAGTATATAAAAACTAATGATAAAGTAAGTAAAATTAATTTACCCCCCACCCTTGACCCCTATAAAAGTATAACCCACTCAAAAAAATATAAACAACTACTCTAATTAAATAACAATAAGTTAATTAACATTAATGATCAACCAATTATTAATTAATTAAACATAAATTACTTTCCACCCTTTACTCCATAAACCCCACAACACACACCTAAAAACGATCACACAATTGCCATAATTAATTATCAATTAATTAGTTAATATAAATTAACAACTAATTATTAATTCATTAAACATAAATTACTTCCCACCCTTTACCCCTATAAAGCCCGCAAATCACACCTAAAATTTATTACAGAATTTCGATAATTAATTTTCAATCAATTAATTAATATTAATTAAGAACTATTTATTAAGTAATTAAATATAAATTACTTCCCACCCTTTTCCCCATAGACCCTACAACCCACACCTAAAAACAATCACACAATTAGTATAATTAATTAGCAATGAATTAGTTAATATAATTTAACAACTAATTATTAATTAATTAAACATAAATTACTTCCCACCCTTTACCCCTATAAACCGCACAATGTGCACCTATTTTTTATACAAAATTACCATAATTCGTAATTAATTAATTAATATTATTTAACAACCAATTAACAATTAATTACAAATAAATTACTTCCCACAATGAACACAATCAAATCTAAATTAAATAAATAAAAAAATAATCATTAATTTATTATAATTAAATTACTTCCCACCCTAATCCCCAGTAAACCCACAACCCGCTACGGAACTAAAAAATGCAAAATTTAATTAAAATGAAATTGATAACTATTAAAAATGTAACACATATATGAAAAAACACAAACAATACTGTCTCACACACTCATTGAGGTGCTCACAAACCCATTCATTACTCTCACACCTACTCACAGACCCACTCATGCACCCACTCACAGACTGACACACACTTATGGAAGCAGTTGCAAACTCACTTAGGCACTCTGACATCTACTCACAGACCCACTCAGACACTCATTCATCCTCTCAGATACCTACTCAGACACTCATGCACCCACCCAAACACCCACTCAGACACTTACACACCCACTCACAGATCCACTCAGAGGCTCACATCCCCACTCACAGACCCACTCAAACACTCATGCACTCACTCACAGACTGACTCACACATACATTGAGGTACTCACACCCACTCATAGATCCACTCAGACCCTCATGTACCCACTCAGATACCCACTCAGGCACACATGCTCCCACTCACAGACCTGCTCAGACACACACACACCTAGTGGGACATTTATGCAGCCATTCCCATGTCCACTCAGACACTCACACAACCACTCACACACCTATTGAGACACCCACACACTCACACACCCAGTGAGACACTCATGCACTCACTCAGGCACTCATTCTCAAAGGTTACAGGAAATAAAATAAAAAAACATTTGAAGTTCACTTCAAAACACAGGTTACAGAGATGTTATAGTTAGGAAATAGAATTTAAAAAACTGTAGAAATTCACTGAAATAACTAAAGGTTACAGGGACTTTATAGATAGGAAATAAAATTAAAGAAACCTTAGATAATCACTGAAAAACCAAAGATTACAAGGATGTTATAGTTAGGCTCAGATTTCACTCGTATAAAATCATGGAAATTCAGCAGTTATAATTACTTGAGCTAACTATAACGTATGCCCCTGCAATGCACTGCTTATGACCTCACATATTACATTACTGATGACATCACTGATGACATCTCAAATGACATCACTGATGACATCATCCAAAAAACACTCACACCCCATAGACCCTCTCATACACCCACTCCCACTCCCACACAACTCCTCGCTTACCCATTCACAGACCCTTAGAAGTACTCACACAACCAACCACTCATGCATAGAGCCACTCACGCATCCACTCACCCATACTGCCACTCACTACCTCATTCATACATCCATCCATGTGCCCATTCACTTACCAATGCAGCCACTAAAACACCCACTCTTACACCCTTATAGCCACTCACACACCAACTCAGTCACCCACACACTCACCCATACAGCCACTCACACTGCTACTCACTCACCAATACATGTAATCACACAACCACTCATTTACCGGTACAGTCATGGACAGAGCCACTCACTCATCCATACAACCACTCACATACCCACTCACACACCCACAGAACCACTTACATACCATTCACACATCCATACATCCACTCACACACCCACTCACTCACTCACTCACTCACCCTTACAGCCACTTACACATTCACTCTCCAATACAGCCACTCACACCCACTCACTTACCTATGCACACTCTCAAACAACTATTCACTCACCCATACAGCCACTCACACACCCACTCACTCTCAATACAGCCACTCACTCACCCATATTGCTAATCACTCATTCACTAACACACCCATGTTGCCACTCACAACCCCATGCTGCCTCTCAGATATCCACTCACACACTGGTACAGTCACGCAGCCACTCATATATATATAAGTATGTGTGTGTGTGTGTGTGTAGGTAGATATATATATATACGCACACTTGATCTCTTCAACCATGAATCACATTTTTTTTGCCCGCATAGCATACAACTTGGGGCAGTCCATTTAGCCATCAGCTCTTTTCAACATATGCACATCCGCCTCAATAGAAGTACACTTCAATTCAAGGGTTGGGGATCAATACTATAGTTTGCCCTTGCGTTTCTTCTTGACATTTTTCTTATTGTTTAGTTATTTTTCTGCCTTCAAACAAATGGCCTGATTTAAAGTTTGGTAGACGTAGTACTCTGCCTCAAACATGTCCGAGTATCCTGTCTGTCAAACTGACTCGCCGCCTGCACTATTTAAAGCCATTGGGACTGTCATGTTTCCAACATCGGTGCCCTACGCTGCAGGAAACCATATTCCTACTACCTCAAACTATCCACCTTATTTAGAGTAGATGTTCTGATGTACTTTTTTTATTATTTGGTACCACCTTGGAAATCCTGGCAGGCCATACAGAAAATCATTAAATCACACCTGCACACTGGGAGAAAAATCCGAGGCTGTCAAGATCATTAGTTGTTTTTTTCTCAAAAACAAACTCCTACTTTAGGACTTTGTTTTTGAAAAACAAAATACTTTGTGAGACGCTGCTT
The DNA here is from genome assembly GCF_964204655.1 of Triturus cristatus. Classification (NCBI taxonomy): domain Eukaryota; kingdom Metazoa; phylum Chordata; class Amphibia; order Caudata; family Salamandridae; genus Triturus; species Triturus cristatus. The sequence continues at coordinate 1,554,856,119 of NC_140590.1, forward strand.
GAAATCTGTCGGCTACTCAGCAAACTTTCAGTGCCTTCAGAGGAGCTGCTGTGGTGGTTATGGTAATTCTAAGCCATTAGTACTATTTCTTTGTGCTTATAAGTGTCATATTTTTCAGTGATGAGCATTAAAACATAAAACGTTTTTTATAAGTCTTAAATTTACACATGCCAGCTTTGAACAAACCATACTGTTTTATACAAAAATATATGTAATGGAAAGTTTTTATTTAAATTCAGCATTTTATTATAGGCATATTACTGCCACGTTTAGGCAGCATCACACCTTCTTTCTTTTGCTGCATTTTATTTTTTTCATTATATTCCTACAATAAAAAAATCAACAATATGTAGCCATCAAACTTGCTTTCCAACGCTAAATCATCTGGCTTTGCCAATGCTTGCCCTTCAATGTATGTGTTGGAAGGTAATGTTATGTGCTCGCAAACCTTTCTAGGAAGACATATTAATATGTTTAATGCCTTAGATCCTCTCTTTAAAAGCAACATATTACTGCAGGACCCCTTGGGCTACATGTGTATATCTGCTGATTAATTCCTGTTACTTTCTTTATTACTTGAAGGACTTTGAATGCTTCATTCACGTCTCGCGTCTCATCTCTTCCATCCGTTCATCACCGAATGGCACACTGAGTCCTCCATCCCAGGTATATTATTTTAACCTCAATTTTCATTTCAGTTAAGGGGAGGAACAGAATTGAAGTTCCTCTATTAACCACAGAACATTTTAACAAAATTTCGCATTTCTGTTTACTGCTGGCGTTTTGCCTATAACATATCTGTCTAGAGTTTGGAAAAATATATATTTTTTACCTGTTAGTTTCCTATATCTGCCTCCAACAGTCTTCAGGAGCAGATGAGCTCTACTAGTTCCCGCCTAGAGTAGCCTCTTAGCACTGTGTCCCTCCCCCGCGGTACTCAGACGGCTGATCATAATGCCACCAGGAGCATTACTGTTATTACTTCAGTACATGCAGTGGCGCAGGAGTCCTGGGGTTTGCCAGGGGTAATCCTTTCACTATAAGACAAGAATTGGCAGTTTTTTTCCGCAAAATTAGACTACAGGCCTTCTTCAAAGGCCACCCTAAACCAAGGGATGATGCTAACACCAACACTGGGCTCAGACCAAAGTCCACCTTTAATCCATCTAACCAGATGACTCCACCGGAGATTATCGCTTTTGAGAAAGCGGTCCTACATGACACAGAAACCATCATGAATACCAACACGAGACAATTTCAGAACCTCCCCAGAGCGGAACGGATGGCTTTACAGACATTAGCCAAACTGTCATCCTTGACACTGAAGTCTATGGAAGAGAATGCATACGCCAGCTTGAAGACAGACGATATTACCGTCCCCTCAAGATGGATCCCACGAAAAGACTCACTACCACCATCAAGGACCTTGTCAACGAAGCCAAGGAAGCTGGATGGATAACCAACCATGAGGCCACCTACCTGGTTACAGAACATCCGGTTACACCGTACTTTTACGTGTTACCCAAAATACACAAAGGAAGAATACCGCTGCCCGGTAGACCCATTATCTCCGGGATAGGCTCCCTACTTGAACCCCTATCCACCTTTGTTGATGTGTTTCTCAAACCTATCGTACAGAAGATGCCAACATTTGTGCAAGACACTAAGGATCTACTACGCCTACTACATGATATGCCGTTCAACCAAGAAGAAGAACTCTTGGTGTCTTTTAAACCGGTTCGAACAAACTGAAGTGCTTCATCCGACTAATGCCTACAGAGATCACATAATAGTATGGAAGAGATACATCGACGATATTTTTGTGGTCTGGCGAGGGACACCCGAGACCATCGTGGATTTTCATAGCTGCCTGAATACAAGAAATGAAATTCTGCGCTTTACCTATGAGTTCTGATACACCAGTCTTCCATTCCTAGATGTGAGAATCTATCCTGATAATGGGATTTTGTCTACTGAACTGTACCGCAAGCCCATGGCAAGGAACTCACTATTGTCCTACCACAGCTTTCATCCCAAAGCCCTTCGGGATAATCTGCCCTTTGGACAATTCTTACGTGTGAGGCGCAACTGCTCTAGTGTGGAGAAATATGAAGACCACGCTAGATCACTGTCCACACAACTGAAAGACAGGCAATATCCCCACAGCATCATACGCAAATGCAGGAAGAGAGCACTCAACAATCACAGAGAAGCCCTTATTGAGGTAGCACCACCTAGAGAAACACAACAGCGCTTGACATGTGTAAACACATTCTGTGGTTTCTCCAACCAAATCAAGAAAACCATCCTCAAACACTGGCGCATCTTGAACATCGGTCCCACATCACTGCCACCGCCACTATTTGCTTTCAAACGTATGGGGAACATAAAAGACATGCTGGTGCACACCAGACCCCAGCCCAAACAGACACAGAACCAGTTGTCCTTATGGGGCCTGCCTGCAGTTAAAGGGCATTTCCCATGTGGTTCTTGTGCTGCGTGCCCACAAACAAAACAGACTACAGAAATTGACATAGGCACCAACAGACCATGGTCTCTCATGAAACACACTAATTGCAATAGTGACAAACTGATCTACATGATCATATGCCCTTGCCTGATGCGGTGCATAAGCATGACAACGATAAAGGTGAAACAAGAATTCTGGAACATAAAAGCAATGTGAGATGCAAGAAAAGTTCAACTAAGATGACCAATCACTTCATTACACAAGGACACACTGAGAATGACATTAGTTGGGTGGTACTAGAGAAACCAACTATTCCCCCTCATATCAGTGACATTCATCAATTCTTACTGATCAGAGAACAACGATGGGTACACAAACTACGTACTGATGCCAATGGACTGAATGATGACATACCCTGGCTTCTATTGTAGATGTATCATACTACTGATCTGTTACATCACAACATAAGATACAGCACACATGATTTCCAGTGGTTGATTCTCCTCTACCAATGCTTTGTATCCGCACCCTACTCTGAGGTGCACCACTCAATCATCCCTCAAATTTGCACAAGGTTGTGCTTAATATAACATCTTTTGGAGATGATTCTATTGTTAATCTGCTTCTTGGGCTATGATTAGTGTCTTTGACACTGCACATGCGCAACACTACAGCAGAACCTTTTTTTGATCGTTTCTTTGATCGTTCACACTGTGGAACTACCCCCTCTCTTTAAGCAATGCCTTACTCCATCATTGCCATTTAATTGAATTTAATTGAAATTATTTTAATTTTGAGTATTTTTCTTCAGGCTTTGAATAAGTATGTCCTTCACTAAGCATGCTCACTCATCGCGCTGTGAATAAGTGTCTCATTCACTGAGCATGCCCACTCACCGCGCTGTGAATAAGTGTCTCCTTTACTGAGCATGCTCAGTCATGACAGGGCCTCATTCTTTAAACCAGGTGATATACTTGGCCACCTCAGGGTCCTGACTGACACAGGTGGGAACAATTCATTGTCTTCCACTCACTATATAAGCGCAGAGCTGGCCAGCCGTTCGGTACCTCCAGTCTCAACTCATTGACCGCCCCGGGGTACCGACGGACAGGTTCGCTTTGCGCTTGGAATTTAGATACTCTCTTCTTACATTAACAGAGCTAACAGTTTCTCTATTTGTTTACCAAAATAATTATTATTTATAAAAAAAAAATCCCTTTTTTCAAATTTTCAAATGACTCAATCCTGTCCTGAGTTCTTCTTTTTATGCCATACTGTAGTTGTGACTAGGTGGGTGGTTGTGTTCATAGTAAACCATATGATCAGAGATCTGTCTGTACACTCTGACATCACACATTTTGTTTATTATAGAGCGGGCCCCCTTTCCCTGAGTTGTATCCAGGTTGAGGTGAGGGTGTCATCCAAACTATTTGGGTAAGTGCAGGACCCATACTTTTGGGGTTAGCATTTTTATGTTTTATAAATATATTACCTGCATTACTAGAACTGTATATATGTAGTGACCCTTTCTGACCATGGGAGTTGTTGTTTTTTTATCTCCCTCAGATGGACCCAATAAATACTGTACACCTGGATCATCGGTGTAGTATTATTACTATTATTTTCTTCAATTTGAGCACACCACAGCAGTAGCTTTATCTTTCACCCGGTCCTGAAGAAAGCCCAGATCCTTGTATAGATCCCTAGGGCTGAAACATGTCGACCTATTGCGAAGAGTAGTGTCGAATATCCACTACTCTACCTTATGCACTTTTTTAAATTCTGACAGTGAAACCTACACAGTAAAGCCTTTTTTGGTATTCACTAGCCATTTTTAACTTCACCACTAGTTTTCTCACCACTAGTTTTCTCACCACTGATTCTCTAGCACTGATCTCTTTTACCTCACTCACAGTATAAGGAACACTACTCCTTGTACATACAGCCTCATCCTCGCTGAACAAAATCCCTGGACTCCTCCCTCTTAGTGAGGGGGTTGTAGCCCCCTTTGGAACTAGGTTTTTCCACTGGAGGAACGAACCCGATGATGAAGCATGTCACCTCTTGGTGAGTGAGGGCTCCAGTCCTCTTTCGGGATTATCCCTGTGGGGATTCAATTCACCTGCCTTGGTTTTTGTGTTCACTACCTTCTTAGACCTGAGATGACCACTGTGTTTACTTAGTATATGGGGAAACTTCATCTTGCTGGTCTATAAACTTTTTCCCTTTGACCCCCCTAATTCCTGTTGTTTATTCGTTTGAGGGAACTACCCTGCTCCACAAATAAAGGTTGACTTTTATAGCCCAACTTGGGTGGGGGGGGGGTGGGTCAACAGTGTTCATTTTTTAGCTTGCATCAGGCCCCTGGCACCTCTTTTACATCACTGAAGAATGTGTGATGTGACATAATCATTATATATATATATATATATATATATATATATATATATATTTATCAACAAATTGGAGTCCCAACGCGCTCTCGGAGACAAACAGAATCACCAGGGAAACGAAGGTCACTTAGACACAGGTAGGTTTATTAACATCATAAACCTGCTGCAACGCGTTTCACCCGCGAACGGGCTTGTTCACACAGCGTGTTCAAAACAATTGTCACAATACATACTGTTTCGTAAAGTAATCATAGAAAGAGGACTTCGAAAAGTCTACTCACAGTACATGCATCAACAGAAACGGTTAATAACACAGCGCCATATTGGACTCTGTTTCATGTCGATAAACAGTGTTAATAATAACCCAAACATGTCCTTTAGTCATCGCACATCATGATTTTTCAGTCGAAAATTAACATTTTACACGATAGTGTAGATAGCGATTAGGCATAGAGAAAATATAAAAGTTATTAAATAGCCAAAAACGTGTAAGTTCCCGGCAAGGTGGCGCAAAATTTCTCTTGATTAACAATATCAGATTGGTCTGCGCTCTATCCAGGTTAGGATCTCTAATATCTCTGTGCACTTAAACAAGATTACATATTTGTACAAGTGAAAAAAATGATGAATGAAATGAAACTTTATGCGATCGCGTGACCGCACAACAACAGCTCTTCCTCTAGGCAAGGGTATTTGCAGTTAGTGCAAATAAAACTTTATGCGAACATCTGATCGCATAGCGGACATTGTACGTCAAATAGTGACTGGGGGTAGCCTATAATGGACTCAGGCAATGAAACTCATGTGAGTGGAGGGAAAAAGCCGCTGTGAGTAAGTTGACACACAAATAACATGTGGATTTAAGTAAATGTTATGTTTGCCCAATAGTGGCACAGAACCGACTATACTACACTAAGATAGGTGCGTAAAACATGCGGAGATGTTTGAATGTATCTAATTGGTGTATCGACAAGTGTCTATCTTAAGTGATCACCTTGGTCTGGACCTCTTTTCAGGGTCCCACACTGCAGTTAATTGAAGTATGTACGTGGCAAATTGAGTTGCCCTGTTTAAACTTCATTCCTAAAAACACCCATATGTGTAAAATCAAAATGTGAAAACGGAATCAAATTGCAAAGAGAGAGAGAGACTGTAGTGCAGCGTGGTCCTATCGGCAATAACTAGTAGACATAGAAATTTAGTCAAAGCTAATTAGTGCATCGTAATGTAGAATACATGGATATCTAACCAAAATCTCAACTACTATAAAAAGTACTTGATAGTAATCAGAATACTTGATAGTTGTCAAAGGCCCAGTGGCTGGAAGTAAAAGCGAAGAAAAGGATAGGGGCCCCCTCGTTCCTCTAGGCAACAGTCCCTTCCCTTCCTCCTGCAGGCAGAAGAACAAGATAAAAGAGAGAAAAAGAAGCATAATGAGAAAAAGCAAAAAGAGAGTCAAAAGTCATTAAAATACATGGACTAGTACAACGTGTTCAGTAAATGGATTCTTGTCAACATCTTGCTAGATATATATATTTATATATAGATAGATAGATAGATAGATAGATAGATAGATAGATAGATAGATAGATAGATAGATAGATAGATAGATAGATAGATAGATAGATAGATAGATAGATAGATAGATAGATAGATAGATAGATAATTCCTATTTGTACAGCACAAACATATCACCCTCTTAACGGTTTCAAGGTGCTGGGGCCGCTGGGGAAATTAATTGAACTATTGCCCAGAGTCACTTGATGCTGTGCTGAGCAGCTGCCAGCGATCGAACCGCGACCCCTTCGCTCCAGAGTCAGCACTCTGGCCACTGCGCCACAACTCTCCCTCCAATGACTCCCTCTTATGAGTAGGGGTTGGTGAAAGGTAGAGAGAAGATCACCACTGGCAATTGACTAAAGTTGGCAGAGGTGAATTGTTGGGAGTTGGTGGCTAGATGAAGGTTCTGGGTGAGTACTGAGTCGACAGAACCCTACAAGTTTAATATTATGTGTCATGAGGATATTTCATGGGAAGCTGTTTTCCAGTACAGAGGAGCATCCTATTATGTTCTTGAATTGAAAATTCCAGCAGCAGTATTCAATCTGGATAAGATCGGAAGGAGCACTGTGTTCCCACCCCTGTTGGACCTGTCGAATACGGTGTGTTGGGCAGGGCAGCACAATGCTGCTTTAGATGCAGGTTGGACCCCTAATGGTGCAAATGCTGGAACCTCCTACACAATACAGTTAACTGTGGAGTTTGAAGGGGGAGGTCCTGAAAAATTCTGTAAGATGGACAAATCTGAACATTGCTGACAGCTGGTGGAATCTGTACGAATCAAATATTTGAGGGGGGATCACCATATTACAGGTTGGAGGGGAACCTTTCCTCCTAATGTCTTAATCGGCTCGCTTTGGTAGATAGCGCATAGCGCCAGGACACCTCAGGATAACAGCGCGCTTTAGAAATCTTGAAAACATAACATAACATACTGATTGAGCTGGGTGATGCAAATTGCTGGAGAAATTAGGCTCCCACCAGCTGCGGTCCGTCCAGGTATGGGTGGTGGGCCCTGGTTGGGGGGAGATTTGACAGGAGACCACAAAGGAAAATTAAATAAATAATTAATTTCCCTTGTTGTCGTCTGTCGAAATCCCCCCCCACACCTGGCCGAACCACTCTTACCTGTACTGGCCGTGGCTGGTTCCCACACATTGTTGGCTCAAAGGTTGGAGTGCTTGTGGTGGGGATGTCTAATAATCATGCTGAATTCGCCAAGACAATACTATTTGAGAGGTTTTCTGGCATAACACATGATAGCGCAACATGATGCAGGTTAATGCACAATATTGGCTGATCAAGGTTTCAGCATAGCTCCGAATGATGAAATTAAATGAAAAGAAATATTCATAAAGCGCTGACTGCCACTCCGAAAGAAGCATCCTGGCGCTGGTTTGGAGTTGATAAGATGCTCAGGCGGTCTTAAATGAGAGAGAGACAGAATTCATCTGTGGATCCAAAAATCCAAGTTTTCAGTGCATTCCTAAATTGTGTTTCAGTTGTTAACGCTCTCAGATGCATTGGCAGTGAATTCCAGGCTTTGGTGCCCAGGACAGCCATTGTTTTTCCTCCCTTTGCTTTGCATCTAAAACTGGGGGGTTTGAGGAGGTTAGCTGATGAGGACCTGAGGATTCTGGTTGTAATGTAGGGGGTGAACCTCGATGAGAGGTACTTTGATCCTAGTTTAAGTAAGGTTCTGAAGGTGATTAACAGAATCTTGAAGAGTATTCTCTTATGCAGTGGGAGCCAGTGAAGGGTTTTTAAGGCTGCGGATGCAGAGGACCTTCGTGGTAGTTTTAGTACCAAACGGGCCGCCGCGTGTTGGACCACTTGGAGTCTTTTTAATGTTTGTTTATTGGCTCCTGCCTGGAGGCTGTTGCAGTAGTCCAGGCGCGAGAGAATCAGGATGACTGCTACTGATTTCCTTGCGGCGAGTGGAATTAAATCAAAAAACATTTTCAGGGATTTTATGAGGCTAAAGCGGGTCCCTGCTCCAGTCATTGCGTGTGGCTGGAAGGTGAGAGCAGAATCAAACTGTACTCCTACATTTTTAGCTACCTTCACCGTATTAGGCGGAGGTGTTGTACCTTCCGACTACCACCCACCATGCAAAAATGAGACCTCTTTTCCTATTTGTAGGATCTCTCGGTGTTGCACCTGAGGTGGTTGTCCTTCATCCATTGGATTACCTCAGTTAGGCATCTTTTGAGTTCAGCGTCTGTGGAGTAGTTGTCTAACGATAAGATCATTTGGGTATCGTCTGCGTAGGACGTAACTTCAATCCCAAAATGATGCTATCAGGGAGATGAGTGGGGTCATGTAAATGTTAAACAATAGCGGGCTTAACAATGAACTTTGCGGCACTCCTGTTGTAATGGTGCATTCAACCGAGAGTAAAATTCCAAGGGACACAGCTTGTCTGTGATTAGAGAGGATGGATTTTAGCCATTCCAGTGCGGTGTTAGAAATACCGCTGGCTTTGAGTCTTGCCAGGAGGATACTGTGTGAAATAGTATCAAATGCGGTCGACAGGTCGAGCAAGATCAGCACAGACTTCCTGTCTTCATCAGCTATCATTTTTAAAGCGTCCGTGATTTCCAGGAGTGCGGACTCTGTGGAGTGCTTGGGTCGGAAACCTGATTAATGAGGGTGGAGGTTATTGATGGCCTCGACGAATTTGGTTAGCTCTTTGTGAACAACTTTTTCTGTAATTTTCCCCAGTAAAGGAAGCAGTGATATGGAGCAGAGGTTAGAGAGGACAGAAGGGTCGATATTTTGCTTCTTTTTCAAGGGTTTAACTATTGCCAGCTTCTGTGCCTGAACTTAATGAGAAATTGACAATCTGATTTATTATTTGGTTGACCGTGTCTACGATTTGGTGAAGAATCGTGGGAGGACAGGCATCTAAGGGAGAACCAGATTTATATGCTACAATTGCATCAAGAGTTTGCTCCAGCAACACTGGTTCAAACGTTCGGATGGAATGACTGGTAGTGGCAAGATTGTGCGACAGGGCAGTGTTCTGGTTAGGGATAGAATCTGTTATAAAATCCTTTTGGATATTCTGGATTTTTTCTTCAAAGAAGATTGATATTTGATCAGATAAGCTCTAGGAAGGAGGTAAATCTTTCTGTAATGCTTTGGGGTTGGTGAAGGTCTTTAAGACCGAGAAAATAGCTTTTTGGTCTAGTTTTGCCTCCTGTATATTGTTAAAGTAGTACTCTTTTTTGGCTGATCTGATCTGGGTGTGGTAGAGCTTCCTACTTATTTTAAACGCTTTTTTCTCTTCCACATCATAGCATCTTCTTCACTTACACTCTTGTTGCTTACATTAGCAATGTATTTGTGCAAGAGTGGGCGTAAACCAGGGAGGTTTATGAGTTTTATGTTTCGCATTCTTGTTGGGTTTCTCTGGTGGGATGAGTTCATTGCTAATTGCAGTAAACCAGGGAGGAAAAGACGTGAGTCTATTGCGGTGATCCCTGTTAAGGCAGGGACCTGAGCCTGGGCAGTGGTAGCCAGTTTAGGATTGCGGACAAGTTGTACCCATTTACGCCTGGATTGGAAGGCGGTGGGCTGCTTGTCTGGACGATTCATCCATGTAATCTTAAGTGTTAGGGGGACCAGGTTGTGGTCTTACCATATCTGTGGGATGGGAGAATCTGCAGAAAGCAGGGTGAAATTGGAACAGACCCCGTCCAGTGTATGGCCAGCTCGGTGTGTGGGGGCGTCCACCACCTGGTCCAGACTGAGTATTTCTATTATTTGAAGGAAGCTGTCCACTCCTGGCTCTTTCCTGTCTCCAGGTGCAGGTTAAAATCACCTAATAAGATGAAGTTAGCATATCTCAGTAGGAAATGACAAAAGGTGTCTCCTAGTGAGTCGATGAAAGTGGTGCTGTGACCCGGTGGGCGATTGATCAGGGCTCCTGAAAAGGACATGGAGGCATTTAGTGAGATGCAGAAGCCAAGGCTTTCTGCTCCCTTAAGTGTGTCCAGCTCAAAAGTAGTACAGTGTAATGTATCACGAGGGATGATGGTCAGGCCCCCTCCTCTGGTGTCCCCTCTATCTTTCCTACAGATCGTGTAGTAGGGTGGCAGTGCTACTGCGATATCGGGATTACACCAGTCTTTCAGCCAGGTCTCAGTGATAAAGAGAAAATCTAACTATTGCTCCATGATTAAGTCTCTGATATCTTGGGCGTGTCTACATAATGAGCGGGCATTAATTAGTCCTCCTTTCAATTGGGCAGTGTTAGTAGTTGCTGATGCCCTAGCGTTAGTGACTGTGATAGGAATTTCCAATCTGCAATGGTGACATGAGAAGGCCCCCTTTATATTGTCAGGTGCTATCAGGCATCTGCACGGACCACTTATGTTGCGATTTTTTAATGTAACAGGTGAATAAACCATACCTGGATACTTTTGGGCAGATTTTCCTGCACTTGCCGCGGCCTTGGTGCGGATGTGCGTGGATGGGCGCAGACGGGCTTGCCTTTGGCGCGCCTTAGCCTTTAATCTCATGCTGCGCGTCCGGCCCAGCATGAGATTAAATAGCTGGCCGGATGCGGGAATCCCCCGTGATCAGACTTCCCCGCTGGAAGTCAGGCAGGCCCGGAAGGGGGGTGTGTCCGCTTCCCTCCGATCAATCAGCAAACGCTGCGTCGGAACGAGGTAGCGGAGACAGAGATCGAGTAAACACAAAGTAGGCTGGTGGACAAACAAATAGTGGGCTGCTTGTGCAAAATGCTAAGTGTGCAAAGAATTCGAATGTAAAAAGCTTCAGGCTTAGATTTCAAGTGTTAAAAGCTTCAGGCATTGAATTAAAATGTTAAAAGCTACAGACGTTAAGTTAAAATGTTAAAAGCTTCAGGATAAAATGCAAAGGATTAGTGCACCTTGAGGGCTCCTCGCACCTCACGCTCCGCGTCTGGCCCAACATGATGCTGGAAATCTGCACAGTTCTGCCTGTTGTGGGTTTTGTACAACATTGCTTGACTAGGGTGTTTGTACATCATTTGTTTATGAGGCCTCTTCATACTTCATAACGGGGGCACCGACATAATGTTGATTGGTGTTGTTAGAATGTGCCCCTATAGTATACAGCTTGGAAGGTTTTACCACTCACAATAGATTTTCACACAAATCTTATTGACTAAGTCTCACACAAAATATGGCTTATGTAGGGCGCACACAAAATGGTGGCTTAGAGGTTCTCTTGAAGATTTGTAACTCCCGCCAATTTAACAATTGAGGGTGTGGGGAGGGGATGGAGCTAATTGCTGAAAACTTCCCAGAGGTACCCCTCTTCGAAAAAAACACAAAAGCTTGCTGTGGCTGCTACCAATGCAATGTGGTGCTTTCACATTCCTTAATGGATATAGGCTGCTTAGATCCTCTAAAGATGAACTGGAAACCAACTCACCGCAGGGGTTTCCAGCTCCTTCTCTCCCACTGCTGTTCACCGGGTCACTGTTTGAAGAAAGCCAGCATCGTGTGATGGATGGTAGCACCGTGTGAGTTGGCAGCTCTTCTTTGGGAATGAACTTCTGCACATTCACAATTCACCTCTGGGTGACCAGGCAGTAGAGACTAATGGGGGTTATTGCTTAATATTGATTGAGTGGGCTTTCTTCAAGCTACTGGCCATACCAGAGGTCCCCTTCCAAAATGTATTGTTAAGCCTCTCCCATGGCTTATACGGGGGATAGAAAAATGCTGATTAGCTAGGCTTCCCACATAGAAAAATGGCCTATGTGTCATGGGCATATGCATGAGATACAAGAAGGAACCAAACACAATTTCCAAGAAGTGAGAAGAAGATAAAAATCTATGATTCTCCCAATTAAGAAGATGTCAAGAAGGTGTCAGGAATTTCTATTGCTTCTGAGGTTTGTCTGTAAGCAAAATATGAATGTAATCATCCTTACAAAGGGGAGTAGAAAGGGAACATAGAGCACCAGAAATTGCAGGCCAGGGTTGGTGCGTGAAAGAAAGGAGCGGATCAAGTTGTGCGTAGAGAGCAAAACGCGCATTCTGCTCCCAGAGGGGAGGTCGGAGGGAAAAGGAACATGAAATTAATTTTTCTTGAGCAACTCAAAAAAAAAGAGAATGCCAGAATATGGTTATTAGATAGAGAAGCTAGCTCGGTGGAAAATGCGTGGAATGATATGGCAGCCTGATCAGAGGGTGGCGGGGAACAGGGCATATCAAAGCGGCGACATGTCTCTGAGCAATGGCAGATCAGAGGACGGTGAAACAAGACTGGAGACATTAAAGAAGGCCCCGTCACACAAATTATAATCTTCCCAAGTTGAAAGTGAAGCGGGGAGGGTTGCCTGAGAGAGACTGTGCAAGAAGGATGACATCGCTGAACCGCATTCATGGTGGCGCTCCATGGCCCTAAAATGACGCGCATGAACAAAGTGTAGAGTGAGCCGTGAAAGAAAGAGTATGGGACAGAAGAAATTTACATGCAACAATCACTAGGGAAGGTGGTGCGGCGCGATAACTAGTGCCGGGGAAAATCGTCACGCAAACAGCTGGGTACCATTATGTGGTGATGGGAGAAAGTGACTTGTAAATTGAACAGAGGGAAGAGGTGGTGGCATTGAGCCTCATTTAAAGGGTCAGAACTGTCCAAAATGTGAAAATGTCCCATGAACCCTCGTCTAATTTCCCCACCTTATTTAATATTACAGGGGACCAGTGCTCTAAGTGGTCCTGGGCCTACAAGGCTCGGACACTGGCAAAACTGAAAAATGGACATTGAACAAGGCTGTAAGAGCCCCTCTTTTTGTCATTTACTGGCTGAAGAAAAATCCCCTACCTTCCTGCCTGTTACATGCTAGTGCTGCAACATAGTGTCACCAGAAGTCCCTTTTTGACATAGGGGCTAAGTGACAGGTGGCTTCTGTTGTTTACCATTGATGCTCAAGGGCCTAAAGCATTATTTCAGTTCAATTGACTACAATGTTGCCACTCGTTTTCTTATTTAACTTGTCAAGTTGTTATGCTTTTAGCACTTGATAAAGGAGCTATGTGAACTGTTGAATAAAATATCCTACTAATTTCATTAGGATTTGTCCAGTGAGACACCATTTATGAATGTATTCAACAAAGTATGTTATTTCAAATTTACTAATTACATAGCCAGGCCTTGAGTAAGGCTTCTCAAGACACACCCGTTTTCGGTCCCGCCAGCTTTTTCATCTAACTTAAAGCTCTGCTGGGCAATGGTTTTCTTGAAATCAGAGCCTTTGCTATTGTGAAAATGATTGTAGTGGAACCTCTGACACAGCTTGCACCGGTGTCCATTATGTCCAGATCTGTCACCAGCGTCCATTATGTCCAAGTCTGCCACCAGCGTCCATTATGTCCAGGTCTGCCACGTCAATCAAGGCATTCGCAGAAAGAAAATGTACAGTAATGTCCCAAATATCAGAGCAAATATTCCCATCATGAAAAGGGCATTCACTATGTGATTTTTCAGAAGATCCAGCCCCCACATTTTTAGGTCTCGCCTAGCGATGCAGCGCATGCGTTGCTCGCCTTGGCGAGATCTATTGTAGTCGGTTTTGCTAGCGGAGGGGTACAGGAGATGTGCACGCGCCCAGACAGGAGTGCACGCACGCGCCCAGACAGGCGATGTGCACGCGTATGGCTCGCGCGTTCAGCACAACGCGTGCATGGCGCGCTTGCACTTTCACTTTTTTCTTTCAGTTAGTTGTGTCTTGTTCTTCGGCATGCTTGTGACCTGCTCTGCAGCTGTGACAGGAGCCTGCCTCTCAGTATCCTACAGTTGATCAACCTCCCCTTGACCCTTTCTCTGTCTCTTACCAAGTCTCTTACCAAGTCCCTCACTTTTGCCTATACCCTGCCTCTGTCCACTAGTATTTAGCTCTATCCAGTAGTATCTAGTATCTGTCCTGCACCTCTTAGCGCTACATCTGCCTCACTTGTGCATAGCCTTTTCCCATCTCCGGCACTATGTCGCTATGTTTCTCTGCTACTCTTTGCTACTCTCCTTTCGCGCTCTCTCTATGTCACCCTATCAGATTTTTTGTTTCCCTTCTCTGTTTCTCTACCATTCCATGCCTCTCTCTCTGTTCCACTTTCCGACGTACTCTCTCTGTTCTGCACTGGTCCACCCTTTACTAGTTCTGGTCGTACTGTTTACTTTGGTCGTTTCTATGGTAACCGGACGCTTGGAAATTTGACTCGCCGAAAAGACCGAGACCGGACTGTGACATCTGTCTTTGAAGGCGTACCCGCGGCGCCATGTTGGAGTGAAGTCGCTGTGTAAAAGTAAGACTACTGCTTCCAAACCATATATCCTTCTCACCTTTGGACTATTTGTGACTTGCCCGATAGCTATATTTTTTTTTCTCAGGAAGAGGAGGTGGTGCCACAGAAATACCACGGTCAAGTATAGACCGGTAACTAAATTGAAAACATTATGCGTAGCGGAACGTGATATGCTACTTTGGTCTTTAGGAGTAGTGGTCCCGCCCCGCAGCTAATTGAGACAGGCGAGCCAGCTTTAAAATAGAAGGAGTGCTGAGCTCGTGAGGCCAGTGAATGCAGGAGTTCGCATGGTTAGAAGCCGGTGCATGGCTTTGAAAGGTAAGTTACGAGAGCCCTAGTTACTATTAGAAGAACTGTTAGAAGGATATTAAAGGAAGGATGTGTGCCGTACCACTACCAGACACCTTGTTTTCCATAGATTCTAGTTCTAACAGCCACTGGTATCAGATCTTACGGCGACACCACCACGCCCGCCCCTAGCCCCTTTAATCTGAGCTCGGGGGTCCGATTCTGTGTCAAAATCGATATGCAGAATCATTGCGAAGGATTCGCCCAACGAACGATGTCAGTTTTTGAGACATTTACCTTTTATATGAGAAAATCTGCCTGGACATTGCTGTGTTCTACTTTTGTTGATGTATAACATCTAACTTCATCAAGTTAACTGTATTTGTATTATTTGTTATGTTCTCATTCATTCACTTCAAGTCTTCTTAAAATGTATTCATGAGTGAATTTGCAACTTGTGCGTGTTTATATGTAACTCTAACCACTAGAATCTGTAGTAGACCTATGTATGTTTGTATCTTTTATGTTATTTATGTACTCTGATGATGAAGTCCTTATGTAATGTAACTGGTTCTATTTTAAAGCGCTCGGACCCCTTTGGATAAAGTTCATGCTATATAAAAACGCATAATTTCATCACCTTTTGTTGAAATGTGAACTTTTACTAAGGGGCTTTTAGGTGGATTGAAAACAAGCATTTGCAATGGAATAGGTCTCGCATTTGCGAAACTTTCAGCTACTGGCATTGTAAATGACAAAGCTTTTTTCTATGTGTTGATTTTAAAAACAGATAAATAAAAGGCAGTGTTATTTACAATGCCAATAGCTTAAAATTTCACAAATGCGAGACCTATTGCATTGCAAATGCTTGTTTGGTCTGTCTTCGGAAAAATACATAAGTGAGGGACTATACATTAAAGAAATTGTTTTTCCTCTCTACTGGTTGATAATCCGTGATACCCAGGTAGTAACAGTAGTTATAATTATTATGGTTTCTTCCTCGGCCAGTGAGACTTGTGATCTAGTAGGCAAAGCTTACTCAGACGAGGTGGTGTCACCAAAATGTCTTCCTTGCCACACATATGGGTGACTGTGTGCTGTCTAAATACTAAATGTCGATAGTAGCAAAAGCGAATACTATATAACATGCAGGCACAAGCACCGAACACCAATGTCTGGTCAGCAGTATTACTTTTAGTAATCATTATTTTTTATTGGATACGTAATAAAACAATTAACATCAAGCAACAATTAACAACATGAAACCAGTTGTCTAAATGAGTTGAATTTGGATAGATTTAAAAGTCAACTTTCCCTCAATGCTGATTCATTTGGATTCTCTCTGGACACTACTTTAAACTCCAAGTACACATCTTTGGGGAATGCTCAACGTCATGCTAGCAGCTCACTCTGCTGAAGAAAGTGGAGTAATTAATTCCAGATTGTGACTTCTGAACTTCTTTTCAAGCATTTGTACCCTTACATCTGGATGGTGGCAATGTCCAGCTTCATCGTCTCCCAGATTCCTCACTGCCCACCCCTTAAGGGCATCCTACGTGCTGCAGCATGGCTCATCAAGAAGAAGGGCCTGAAGAAATATGAACATGTGACCTGCACCCTCTAGGAACTCCATTGGCTCTCCTTGCCAGCATGACACATCTGTGAAACCAGCTGCATCATCTACAAAGGCCTTTCGTTCATTCTGCCTACAGGTTGACAAGCTCTGAGCACTCCTGCAAGAGGACACCATTAGAATGGAGATAAAAGGGAAAACAACCTTTACAACGCAGTCATTACATCGCACTACCTTTACAACTCAGTCATTACAATGCAACATCCTTTACATCGCATGCCATTACAACGCAGCCATTACATCGCATGTCACTAAAACGCATGTCATTAAAACGCATGTCAGTACAACGCATACCATTACAACGTATACCATTACAACGCATAGTTTTTATCCTTACACTATCCAACACTTACCCTACTGTTGAACTCACTGGAGTGTGAATAGTCATTTTTACCCCTCCCCTACCCAACACTTACCCTACTGTTGCACTCGCTGGAGTGGGAATAGTAATTTTTACCCCTACACTATGCAACACTTACCTTAAATGCTATGTAATTGTATGCATTGTAATGGTACAATGTGATGGTATGGAATGCATTGTAAATGTAGTTTCTAAAAATGCGTTGTGATGGCATGCGATGTCAATTCATGCGTTGTAATGGATGTTGCGATGTAAAAACTGCATTGCATAGGCATGCGTTGTAAATGTCTGCGTTGTAACGTCATACATTCAGATAAAAGAGTACAACAATTAAAAAATAAAGCAACAGGCTTTTTCCATGAATGTAGTCAGGATCTTGAACGACATCCCTGAATCCATCATGGACTGCCCCAACAATGCTCCAATTTAGAAAAGAGCTGAAGAAAGGTGTAACAAATCCATGATCTGTCCACCCAAGTTCTTTTGGAAATTTTCCTTGGAAACTCTGCGCAGGACCAACTCGTCGCCAAAATTTGTAGTAATCCAGCAAATTCAAATTCAGCTTCTTAATGAAGTTTGTTGGAGAGTACAATAAACATCCACAACCTTCAGCAATACAGAAAATACTGGCCATTCTTGGAATCTTTGCTGTGATGCTGTTCTACCGCATCACAGCTACATCATAAGGATTCCAGCTACCACACATCTCCCCCCTATATTATCCTAAAAGAAGAGAAAAGATTGTTAACATGCAGAGAACAATGACACATAAGTGAATAGGACATCAAAAATTAGTAGAAGCAAACAAAATAAAAAATAAGCAACACAACATAATACAACAATTGCATGTACACTATTTGAATGAGGTTCACTACAATTGCATTAGACGCTACTAGAATGGGATATTTTACACAAATCCCCAAAGCTCCATTTCCTGCCATCGTTCAATTGAGCCACTGATCCCATGACTAGAATGACTTTATGGAGCTGCGAAAACTTACTCTCACCCTTCCTGACAAAACCAGCTTTTCTCACAACTACTCAATCACCATTAGTAATGTCCAACTCCTTCACATTTTTCTGACTGTCAAAGTTAACTTTGTAACACCAATGACAATCAAAAACTCTTGACCTCATTTCTTCGCGATCAACCCACAGTTGATTATTTTCAGGAAGCCACATCGGAAACTCCTTAGTACCAGGCTCTCTTCCTTTTAATGCTATAAAAGGAGAAACACCCATGACAGAATGAGGCGTGACTCTGTGAGCCCACGTCATCTTCCGTAACTCCTCTTTCCACGACAACCCATTTGCCAGAGAGAGCTGAATACTTTCCATTACAATACGATTTACCCTTTCAACAAGTCCATTAGCCTGTGGACGAAATAAAGCCACCTTGTCATGTTTGATTCCAAGTTTAGAAAGAAAATTTCCCATTTCAGAAGAAACCAACTGAACACCGTTATCAGTCACAAGAACTCTAAGTACACCCTCTTCAAGAAATTCTTCCTCAAGAAATGTTATCACATTAGCAGTACTGACTTGTCCCATGGATTTGCACGTAAACCATTTACTGTGGTAATCCACCAACACAACCAAAAAACGATGACTGGTGCCCAATTTGTCAATAGGACCTAATACATCCGATGCCAATCCATCCCATGGCCTCATAGGCAAATCCACACATCTCAAAGGAGGTTCTCTGACCACTTTTACTTTATCACTATTACAGCATGCATGACAATCTCGTACTAAATTCTCCACATCTCTGTCCATTCCCGGCCACCAAAAAGATTGCCTCAACCTTCTCTTTGTTAAACTCCTTCCCAAATGTCCCTCATGAACAATCTTTAACAGTCTCGATCTCAAAAAACTATGGGAAACTATATGATCTCTTCTTAAAACGTTATCCCCTTTCACACTAAGCTCATCTCTCACTGTCAAATATTGCTTGACCACGCCCTCACAGCCATTAAAATCCTTCCAACAACCCATAATGAGTTCCATCAACACCTTATACTCCTCATCAATTTGTACTGCTTCCTTCCACTCTTCTTGTCCAACTGCAAACTCACCATCAACACTAACCACTTGGTCCTCCATAACTTGCATACATGAATCATCCTCCACTGGCATCCTAGATAAGCAATCCGCAATAACATTCTTGTTCACACAAACATACTCTACCACAAAATTGTAATCTAGCACAGATAAAAGCACCTTGAAATACAAGGTGTTACACTTCCATCTAGACCACGACCACCTTTAAAAATATGAATAAGTGGTTTGTGATCAGTTTTCAAAACGAAAGGCAAACCCCACAAGTAATACCTAAAATGTTCCATCCCCCAGCAACAAGCTAAAGCCTCTTTTTTTATGGCTGAATAAGATATTTCAGCACCTTGTAACCTACGTCAAGCAAAACCTATAATTCTCTCACGTTCAGACATCTGCAGTAGAACTGCCCCAAGCCCAACATTACTTGCATCAGTAATTAATATGGATTTTTTATTGGGCTCAAAATGTCCCAGAGATGGAGCACGGGAAATACATTTTTTCACACTAGCAAACGCATTTTCACATGTGGAATTCCATTTGAATACACTTCCTTTTTTAAAAAGGAGTCTCATTGGTTCTACGAGATCGACAAAGTTTGGCACAAATTTAGAGCAATATTCAGCAAGCCCTAAGAATGATTTCAACTGTTCTTTGTTAGTAGGACAGGGGGCGTCTTCTATAGCCTTTACAATGCTGCCTTTGGGTCTAATACCATTAACAGATATCTGATGACCTAAATCATTGACTTCTCTTAGTCTCAATTGCCATTTTTCTTTTGTGATAATTAATCCCTGGCTAGCAATTCTTTGCAAAACTTCCAGCATTAATTCATCATGTTCTTCAAACAACCTACCAACAACCATGATGTCATCCTGAAAACATAACACCCTTTCCATCCCTTTAAAAATGTTTTGCATAATTCGTTGAAATACGCCAATCCAAAAGGCATTCTGCAATATCGAAATGCTCCTAAAGGTGTTACAAAAGAAGTCAAAGGACGTGAGTGAGGGTGTAAGTTTACCTGATGGTAAGCTGAAGATATGTCCAGAACACTGAAGACACTGCCACCCCCCATCATGCTTAACATTTCTCTGATATTTGGTGAAGGTTGTCTATCGACCCATATATTTTGATTAAGATCCCTTAAATCTATGCACAAATGAATCTTGTTACCCTCCTTGGGGGCAACCACAATCAGAGACAACCATTCTGATGACTCTATAGGTTCTATACCATTGGTCTTTAACAACTTGTCCAATTCACTTTGAAGTGGTTCTCTCATCATTTACGGTATTGTCCTAACCTTATGTACAACAGGTTTAGCATTTTTCTTGAGGATTATTCAATGAAAAAATCCTTTTAACACATCCAAATTATCAGAAAACACATGTGAATACTTTTTCATAAACGCTTTTACCCATCCATCCTCCACATCATGTTTAGAAGATATATGCTTAATTACTGGTTCAACAACCATAACCGGTTCTGCAGCATTAAGATTAAGTATAATGGTGAAGTCCTTCTGATGTCGCCATCCCAAAAGATCTGATCCTTCATGCTTGACATAAACCCCTCCACGAAAACCATTCTGGTTAAAAATGATGTTCATCCGTTGCATTCCCAAAATGTTAATTTTGGTTCCACCGTATCCTACTGCTTTCACATCTGCTTATAACAAATCCTTGATCTGTCCACCCAAGTTCTTTTGGAAAGTTTCCTTGGAAACTCTGCGCAGGCCCAACTCATCGCCAAAATTTGTAGTAATCCAGGCAAATTCAAATTCAGTTTCTTAATGAAGTTTATTGGAGAGTACAATAAACATCCACAACCTTCAGCAATACAGAAAATACTGGCCATTCTTGGAATCTTTGCTGTGATGCTGTTCTACCACATCACAGCTACATCATAAGGATTCCGGCTACCACAAAAGGCCTCTTTAAAGAACACTTCATCATGACACAGTAAAGATCCGCCTACACTCCTAGAACCCAGCTTCCCTTGCAATCACTCATTGACTGTGACCTTACCTCTAACCTTCAACACGCTTGGATTTTTTGGGCTATGTGTGTGCTATACAAATACCACATATATTACAAATAAAATTATGATCTGTAGTGGAATCCAGATATCTTGATCCCTTATTTTTTACAAATTCTAACAATAAACAGTTTTAATATAATATGAAGAAATATAAGAAAGATCACTACCATTCATAAACTGAGAGGGAGCTGTGATAACCTAAGGTCGAGTTGCATGAGCATGTAAATATGGTTGACTCACAACTCGTTTCTCCAGATCTGAGTCGTATTCGTGAATCAAGCGGCCCCATACCTTCATAGGAAGCAGTGCTCCTCCTAATGCTGTAATGCAGAGATTTGCACTTGCACTCTATGTAGCACTGTTTGCAAAACCTATCCTTTGAAAAAGTACCAGAAGAGGGATCAGTATTTCTAAGAGGGTTTCAGCGAGCTGGAGCGATTGAGATTGAGGCTTTCCAGTGACTTGCATGGATTAGGATTTCAGACTGTGAAACCAGAGAGGCAAAATCGGATTGTATCTAAATTCTATACTTTTAGTAATTAGGTTTGGTTCCCTGTAATAGCGCAAGACTCTGGCACCAGACAAGGAGATTAAGGGGTGCCAGATATCACAAATGGCCTTTAGTGTGACAATTACCAATTGCAGTGGAATTTTTCAACTGTGTTGAGGAGTCTATGGCCATTGCCCCTCCTAGTCAGACTGTAGTTCAGCTTAAGTGACTTATACTGATGGTTTTTGTTCTATCCTTCCATACTAGGTGGGCTCAAAAGTTGGTCAAGCGGTGCTTTGGCTTCTGTTGGCAATTTATTTATCTAATGAAGGGTTCCTGGTTTTGGACCGTAACTCTGCACAGCAGATACTAAGAGCCAGATGTATGACCATTTTTTCATGCGCAAACGGGTTTTCGAACACGTTTGCGCATGCAAAAATGTCATGGGGTATGTACAAACCCTATTTTGCGAGTTGCAATTTTTTGAGACTAGCAAAATAGGGTTTTGTGACTCTCTATTAGGAAGGGCATTCCCTTCCTAATAGCGTGTGCAACCCTATGTACAGATGTTTTGTGTCTGCAATTGCGGGCGCAAAACAATCGCAAATTACCACCCTCTTCAAGAGGGTGTTAGTGGGGAAGCAAAAGGGAAGGGGTCCCCAGGGGACCCCTTCCCTCTTGCAAACACAGGGGAAAATATTTCTTAAGGGCAGGGTGTGGTTCCAGGGACCACTGCCTGCCCTTAAAAAATGACACAAAAACGTTTCATTTTTTCTTTTTTAAATGCATCCCGTTTTCCTTGAAGGAAAATGGGCTGCATTTTTTTTTAAAAAACTGCTTTGTTGAAAAGCAGTCACAGACATGGTGGTCTGCTGGCCCCAGCCGGCCACCATCCCTGTGAGGCTGGCCGTTCCCAATGGGGCTGCAAATTCCGAGAGGCTCATTAATAATCATGAGCCTCTCTATTTGCGACCCCATTGGGAATCGCTAACAGTGTGTTATACACTGTTGTACATCCTAAGTAGTGCAAAAGACTCGCAATTTGTGAGGCGCTATTTTGGCCGTCGTACATCTGGCTCAAAGTATCATCCCCAGTGTGTGGTAGATAATTTCTTTCATCATGTGCAAAACGGAAGTCACACTTGCTCAGGCTTGACATCAGGGGGGAGACACATTAAGTGGGTATGGTGAGAGGATGCTTACATGTCGGCCTGGCAAACTTTAAATTCACAACGTTCTGGAAACTTAAGAAAAGTTGAAAATGTATCCGAATTTTACATTATTCTACTTCGCATAATTTTCACCCGTGGATACTATTTAAGAAATGTTTTGCAAATAGATATTCTGCTTGAACTAGTCTCTTGCCAGGACCGTGCAAAACGTTTTTTTGCAAATGCTTATTTTATGCACAAAACTGCAAACCATATTTCGTGCTGAAAGCGTTATTTAACATTTTTTTTAAACTGTCCTTGAAATTTCACAAATACATTTACACAGATTTGCACATCCCTGGATACAGAGTTCTTTGTAGAGGTTAAAGAGGCCTACTAGGCGCTTGTACATTTCTTGGTGAGGATGGTTGGTGTTCCAATGTAGCACGGCTAGTTCTAATTCATTCAGCTGTTCTGCTATCCTCTAGTGCTTGCTCCTACATCTTTGGTTGGTCCATTCCTGATGTGCTTCTTCTGCTAGGGGACTCTTCCAGCCCACAGACAGAGAGATCAGTTAGAAACCCTTGTCTATGCCTCGGGTACCCATGGTCTCAGAGGTCATGAGTGACGGGAGCAGAAGGTATATAGAACAATAACACCTAGGTATCATTGTGTAGCTTCTGCTCCTTGCTCTTCTCCAACGCAGGGAAGAGGTGTGGCGCAGCGGCCAGGGCGACTGACGCTGGGGATCACGGTTCGATCCCCGGCACTGGCGGCAGGTCAGCCCAGCACCATGTGACTCTGGGCAATAGCTCGCTTAATCTTCCCGACGGCCCCCAGCGCCGGGATGCCTACGGGTAGCTGTGCGCTTTACAAATACCGGATTTACATTTTTTTTACAGTCAGCAGCAAATGGGAAGCTGTTGAATGTATTATGGTTGCTACAAGGTGTCAACCCTGTGATGTCACTGGTGAACAAAGGGCAAGTGAAGCCATTTGTGCGCCTCTTGCCATTTTGGTGAACCAATGGCCATGTCTTCAAACAAGAACTTTGAAAGGCAGACATTTCAAGTAAATGTTCAGAGTAGAAATCGTCACAGCTCTGTCCCAAGGGGCCCGGGTACCAGTGGTGCAGTTGGTGCAGTGATATCAGGGCCCAGAGTAAGGAGGGGGAGCCGTCTGCCCTGCACCAGCTGCAGTTATTTTAGATCCTTCGGGGCAGATTTACAAACCCCTTGCGCCACCTTTGCTTCACTTTTCCCATGTTAAAAGTGACGCAAAAGTGGCGCAAGGGGCTTGTAAATCTGCCCTTTCATTTTCAGTTGTTTTCAAATACAACGCCTTCATTGAGCCTTGCTTTATGTTTACTCTTTGGGGAGGGTGAGAGGAGAGGGGTATGGTTGAGTTAGATGGGAAGGAAGAAATGGAGGAGAGGAAAGGGGTGAAAAAAAGAGGGGATGAAAGATGGAAAGGAGAGGAGGAGAGGAAAATTTGACAGAAGGAGTTAAGAATCAGGAAGAAAGAGAAATTAGGTAAGGACAACGAAAAGGAGGCAAAGGAAGCAAAAAAGAAAGCGACCAGAAATAGGAATGCGGATGGAGAGAAGAGTGTGAAGTGGAGAAAGATCTTGACCAGAGATGAGGAAAGAGAAGTAAAGACAATGGTTAAAACCTGTGGAAACAGGTATCATTAGCGCAGCAGGTGCAGTGACACCGAAGTCAAAGGGTGTGATTGACCCACTGATCTCCAGTTATATCTTTATTTCAACACCGACCCACGGGGCCATTTTCCTTGTTTGAATAAGGTCCCATGACATCCAGACCCCGTCACGGTGGACCCCAGTTCTTTCGGAGAGCACTCTAAAGAGAATGGGAAAAGGAAATAATTGTCAGCGAGGAGGAAGTGGAAGAGGGACACAACTAACTGG
Organism: Triturus cristatus; assembly: GCF_964204655.1. Taxonomy (NCBI): domain Eukaryota; kingdom Metazoa; phylum Chordata; class Amphibia; order Caudata; family Salamandridae; genus Triturus; species Triturus cristatus. The sequence goes on from NC_140590.1 coordinate 1,554,880,799, forward strand.
AAGGGGGCTTGGAAAGGATATGGGGTTGGTGGCAGTCGGTGGGCTGGAACAGAAGCCTTTTGAGTTATGAAGAGAATGCGCCAAGCGGGAGTGCATGTGTAATCAAAGAAAGAGACAAAATATTCCTGACATCATTTTATGTGGATAACATTAGGCCTGGGAGACATAAATGGGACAGGAAAGAGCAGTGCGCTCAGGAGACTTAGCACAAATGAAGAATCAATTGTTCTCATATCAGTAGGGACAATTTCCAGAGATGCATTTAATTAAAGTGTGCTAGGTTGTACTGGCAGGTGGGAAGCCCATCTATGCCCTGCTGTATCCTTTCTTAGGATGGAGAGGTTGAGATCTCTTGGGTAGAAGGAGGTGGCGTCAGAGGCATGCAGAAATAAGACCCTTATTCCGAGGTCCCCGTAGGCATGCCTGTTAAGTCGCCACCCGTAGTTAAAGTTACCATGGAGATTGGTCTCTGCCCAATTGATATAACTGCTTCATGGTTCTTAACCAAAATCACAGGCTTTGTGGTTGCAAAAACGGAAGTCACACTGTACTAAATGTATGATGCAATTCGAGAAAGTTTTAATGACTCATAAAGGGACTTTTGAGACCCAATCTCCAGACCCCAGGCCTAGCTGCACTTCTGCAGGCCACACGAAGCTATAAAGGTGTGATCGGCTGGTATTAATAATTTTCAATGTAAATTGACCTACTACACAGGGCTGTTGTGCTCATTTCAAAATTACACAGGCAGCGCCACCATATGGTCACTAGAGCTGGTGCTGACAATTAAGTGCTGGTGCTGAGCACTGGAAACCACCGGCTCAATTAAACAGCTTCTTTATTTATCATGATACTGGTTAATGTGTCTGAGATAGACTTATTGGCTGGCAAAGCCTTATATTTTACCCGGAATCAATACCAATAAGAATTCTTCAGGAAGGGCTGCCCCTGCTGATAGAATTTTCGTCTGCAGGTTTTTTTGATCAGGTTCACCATGTAAACCATGGCAGTTCCAGATAGATCCACAAATACCCCAAGCATGCTGGGAAACTCCTATCATGTGGGGACAATAGCTATTTTTATTCATAGAAAGAAAAACAAAGGGGGGAGTAGAGAGGTTCCACTCAACGAGTGGTGGAGGTGGATACTTCCTCCCAATAAAGCGTACTTAAACAAAGGGATCCACCCGCATGTATAGTAGATCAAGAGACTCCCGTTCATACCATGTGTGTCCCACGGTCGTGGAGAATACACATCAGTTGTTAAAATACCCCTCACACACCAAAAGGGCCCTTGGTGTCATGCTTCATCATAGGGGTCTTCCCGCCCCTCTACGGGATGGGGCGTGCTACGACCAACGTATACGTGGGAGCACTGTTCTTGGTGAGACTACTATGTGTAGTGCAAGGGTGTGCAAGGAAGGGTCAGGAGTGAGTGGACAGTGATTTTAAAAAAATACCTGGCTCACTGGACTAGGAAAAAATTTTGTATTCTGCCATCTAAGCTGGTATTAGTAAAAAGGTGGGGGTGGAGGGTGTATGCCTCAATGAGCTTGACCTCCTGGTGTCGACATGTTTCGAAGCTTCCCCAAGCTTCTTCGTCAGGACCTAAGAAGATCCCTTCCAACGACGCACTGTGATGTGGTGAAAAATAGTGGGTGAAAAAATCAAATAGGAGGTAAATAGCCTCCAAGAGTTGGTAACGCCCCAATGGGTCTTACATACTCCTTGTAACCTAAATGGAGAGAATGGTATGAAATGAGAGATACACAAGACATTATTGTTATAAGGATAGACGTTCATTCCGTCGTGTTTAAAACAGTGATCTGAAAAGGAAGTGAGCGATGATCGTCTTCTAACGCTATCACGTGATCTGTGATAAAAATATTGTGTGACATACTACATTAAAAACATACAATAACAAAACAACAGAAAACACACACTCTACTCAGAAAGGAAACGAGGTTCCTGTAGGGCGAAAATGTCATTGTGGTTGTTTGCATGCCCAATAAAGCAAAGAGAAAAACATACTTGCTGCAAAGAGAACAATTTCCTCATGAGCTCATTTACCGAGTGGTTGGAGTGCCAAATAGGCTACCTAAATAGCGGGAGAGAGGAGACTGTAATCCAATCGTCATTTTTTGAAGGTAAATCTTCCACCTGCCGGCTATGCCGTACTTACGCCTCCTAGGATCAGTGTCCTGCTCAAATAACCACCCCGGTCGGCTCCGTCGATAAATTTAGACTGGAGATATTGTAGTTTAAATACCCCCACCAATCAGGGAATAAGTGCCACTCCGCCCCGTTTGACGGACCAATAGAAGGCAACCTGCTCACAAAGTAAGTGGAAACCCGCAGGCGCTGCTACACGGGACCCGGAACCGGAAGTTAGAAGCGGCCGGGTCACCGTGGTGAGACCTCAAAGGACCCCTAGAGGGAGAGAGGTGTCTATGTCGGATGCCTGATGGAGCGCTGACGAAACCCATTAATGAAGGGTGATAGATGTTCCAAACTGCGTGGAATGGACAGTCAACATCACCTGATTTTGAGGTTTAAATGTAAAAAAACAAATAAATAAACTGGGAAGGGGTGTGCATATATCGAGAAAGTATCCCTAGGTGTCCATATAGGTTGCCTGAATAACATCGGGATGAAAAGAATAAAATAAATAAAGGCATGTAACAGGTAGGAGAAATGCCCCCAACCTGCGTATTGGAGACACCCAGCTGGTACATGGCTAAACCAAGAGGTACATATATGCATGAGGTATGCAAAGCCCACATAAATAAGAAGGCTACAGCAGGGGGGCCTCAGCTGTGGTCAGGAGGGGTAATTGACAAGGGCATGAAAAAAAGACAAAGAAATTACACAATGGTCCTAGAGTGGTACTACACTGGTACAGGACAGATACGGGGGACCGAAAAAAAGGAGAAAGAACGTGAAAGTGTTATTTTCGTCAGGTGGAGAACCGGTAGCTGAACAGTACTCAGTCAGGTATGATGATAGTTATACTCGGAACTGATTCCATGGTATATCCTCATTTAATCCATGGATGTGTGTTTTGAGACGGAACACCCATCGTTGTTCCTTCTCTAGGAGGCTGTGTTCGTTACTCAATTGTTCTATCACTGTCCACTGTAAATCGTCTATACAATGACTTTTGGAAATATAGTGATTAGACATCTTGGTAGTGCTCCTACCGCATCTGACATTACTGCGATGTTCGCCAATACGTACCTTAATTGGTCTGGATGTCATCCCCACATACTCAAGGCCGCACGGACAAGTGATTAGATATACAACATTTTTACTATTACAATTCGTGAAGCTTCTCTGGTCCCACTCATCGCCATTCCGGAACGTAATGTGTGTACTTTTTCTCGTCAGGTGACAGGTGCTGCAGTTCCCACAGGGATGATGCCCTTGTACTGGGGGTAGTAGACCAATAGGTCTTGGTCGAGATATGTTCTTTGGTCTTGTGTGAACAAGCATGTCTCTTAGGTTGCGTCCCCGCTTGTGAGCGAACATAGGTTTCGTTATGTTCAAGCCGCAGGAATTGAGTAGACGCCAGTGTTTATTCACTATCTTAGTGATCTGGTTAGAATGTGTATTGTAAGTTGTTACACATATCGGTCTCTCATCGATCTGGTTTTCCACTTTGTCTTCCAAAAGAGCCTCTCTGTTATTATTCCTTGCTCTTTTCATGGCTTTGTCAACGATTTTCTCAGGATAATTGCGTTTTATCAGTTTGGTACGCAGTTCAGATGCTTGTTGTTTGAAGTCACTAAGTTCAGTACAGTTTCTTCGGAGACGGAGGAACTGACCGTACGGTAAGTTTTCCCTCAGGTGACGGGGGTGGAAACTGTCAAACAAAAGTAAACAGTTCTTAGCTGTTGCCTTAAAGTGTGTGGTGGTTTTGAGTTTCCCCTGTTCAGGGTAGATATTCAGGTCCAAAAACACCAGGTTTTCCGCCGATACACTATGTGTAAATTTCAGAAATGCATTCTGTTGATTCAGCCATAGCATGAATGCCTCTGTTGATTCGACGTCACCTTCCCATACGACCAAGACATCGTCAATATACCTTTTCCATACTTTGATGTGAGCGAGGTATGGGTTCATCGTGTGTAGGATCCTGTTAGTTTCCAGATGGTGTACATACAGCCCTGCTAGACTTGGAGCAAAGGTACTCCCCATGCTGGTACCGTGGCGTTGTTCATATATATCTTCAGCATACATAAAGAAATTACGGGTGAGAGCCAGTGAAACACATTCCATCACCAGACTACGAGGTGTCTGGTACTCCCAGGGAGTAGAGAATAAAACCTCCTTAATGATTAGCAGTGTTTCGTCGTGTGGGAGACTGGTATATAGGCTCTCCACGTCTAATCCCATAAGCAGATTTTTGGTGGGGTCAAAGTCGATGTCCTGCAGAATTTGCAGGACGTTCTTGGTATCACGCAGGTAGGTGCTGGTACTTTGAACCAATGGTCGAAGGAACGCATCCGCGAACCTTGATAGAGGTTCCAAAATGGAATTCACACCAGAGACGATGGGTCTACCAGGTGGTGAGACCAAGTTCTTATGGATTTTAGGTATGGTGTAGAAGTAGGGGATCCTGGGATTGGTATTAACCAGAAATTCAGCCTCCTTCTTGGAGATCCAGTCGTTTGCTAAGGCCTCCTCTACCATTGTGACAATCCTGACCCTGATTGACTCAGTAGGATCTACCTGAAGGATTCCATAGTTTCTACGGTCATCCAGCAGTTTTCTACATTCAATGTCATAGTTGACAGTGGTTTGTAAAACAATGGCTCCCCCTTTATCTGCAGGTTTGATGGTAATGTCCTGGTTTGTTGATAATTCTATAAGGCTATACTGAGTCAATCAGGGTCAGGATTGTCACAATGGTAGAGGAGGCCTTAGCAAACGACTGGATCTCCAAGAAGGAGGCTGAATTTCTGGTTAATACCAATCCCAGGATCCCCTACTTCTACACCATACCTAAAATCCATAAGAACTTGGTCTCACCACCTGGTAGACCCATCGTCTCTGATGTGAATTCCATTTTGGAACCTCTATCAAGGTTCGCGGATGCGTTCCTTCGACCATTGGTTCAAAGTACCAGCACCTACCTGCGTGATACCAAGAACGTCCTGCAAATTCTGCAGGACATCGACTTTGACCCCACCAAAAATCTGCTTATGGGATTAGACGTGGAGAGCCTATATACCAGTCTCCCACACGACGAAACACTGCTAATCATTGAGGAGGTTTTATTCTCTACTCCCTGGGAGTACCAGACACCTCGTAGTCTGGTGATGGAATGTGTTTCACTGGCTCTCACCCGTAATTTCTTTATGTATGCTGAAGATATATATGAACAACGCCACGGTACCAGCATGGGGAGTACCTTTGCTCCAAGTCTAGCAGGGCTGTATGTACACCATCTGGAAACTAACAGGATCCTACACACGATGAACCCATACCTCGCTCACATCAAAGTATGGAAAAGGTATATTGACGATGTCTTGGTCGTATGGGAAGGTGACGTCGAATCAACAGAGGCATTCATGCTATGGCTGAATCAACAGAATGCATTTCTGAAATTTACACATAGTGTATCGGCGGAAAACCTGGTGTTTTTGGACCTGAATATCTACCCTGAACAGGGGAAACTCAAAACCACCACACACTTTAAGGCAACAGCTAAGAACTGTTTACTTTTGTTTGACAGTTTCCACCCCCGTCACCTGAGGGAAAACTTACCGTACGGTCAGTTCCTCCGTCTCCGAAGAAACTGTACTGAACTTAGTGACTTCAAACAACAAGCATCTGAACTGCGTACCAAACTGATAAAACGCAATTATCCTGAGAAAATCGTTGACAAAGCCATGAAAAGAGCAAGGAATAATAACAGAGAGGCTCTTTTGGAAGACAAAGTGGAAAACCAGATCGATGAGAGACCGATATGTGTAACAACTTACAATACACATTCTAACCAGATCACTAAGATAGTGAATAAACACTGGCGTCTACTCAATTCCTGCGGCTTGAACATAACGAAACCTATGTTCGCTCACAAGCGGGGACGCAACCTAAGAGACATGCTTGTTCACACAAGACCAAAGAACATATCTCGACCAAGACCTGTTGGTCTACTACCCCCAGTACAAGGGCATCATCCCTGTGGGAACTGCAGCACCTGTCACCTGACGAGAAAAAGTACACACATTACGTTCCGGAATGGCGATGAGTGGGACCAGAGAAGCTTCACGAATTGTAATAGTAAAAATGTTGTATATCTAATCACTTGTCCGTGCGGCCTTGAGTATGTGGGGATGACATCCAGACCAATTAAGGTACGTATTGGCGAACATCGCAGTAATGTCAGATGCGGTAGGAGCACTACCAAGATGTCTAATCACTATATTTCCAAAAGTCATTGTATAGACGATTTACAGTGGACAGTGATAGAACAATTGAGTAACGAACACAGCCTCCTAGAGAAGGAACAACGATGGGTGTTCCGTCTCAAAACACACATCCATGGATTAAATGAGGATATACCATGGAATCAGTTCCGAGTATAACTATCATCATACCTGACTGAGTACTGTTCAGCTACCGGTTCTCCACCTGACGAAAATAACACTTTCACGTTCTTTCTCCTTTTTTTCGGTCCCCCGTATCTGTCCTGTACCAGTGTAGTACCACTCTAGGACCATTGTGTAATTTCTTTGTCTTTTTTTCATGCCCTTGTCAATTACCCCTCCTGACCACAGCTGAGGCCCCCCTGCTGTAGCCTTCTTATTTATGTGGGCTTTGCATACCTCATGCATATATGTACCTCTTGGTTTAGCCATGTACCAGCTGGGTGTCTCCAATACGCAGGTTGGGGGCATTTCTCCTACCTGTTACATGCCTTTATTTATTTTATTCTTTTCATCCCGATGTTATTCAGGCAACCTATATGGACACCTAGGGATACTTTCTCGATATATGCACACCCCTTCCCAGTTTATTTATTTGTTTTTTTACATTTAAACCTCAAAATCAGGTGATGTTGACTGTCCATTCCACGCAGTTTGGAACATCTATCACCCTTCATTAATGGGTTTCGTCAGCGCTCCATCAGGCATCCGACATAGACACCTCTCTCCCTCTAGGGGTCCTTTGCGGTCTCACCACAGTGACCCGGCCGCTTCTAACTTCCGGTTCCGGGTCCCGTGTAGCAGCGCCTGCGGGTTTCCACTTACTTTGTGAGCAGGTTGCCTTCTATTGGTCCGTCAAACGGGGCGGAGTGGCACTTATTCCCTGATTGGTGGGGGTATTTAAACTACAATATCTCCAGTCTAAATTTATCGACGGAGCCGACCGGGGTGGTTATTTGAGCAGGACACTGATCCTAGGAGGCGTAAGTACGGCATAGCCGGCAGGTGGAAGATTTACCTTCAAAAAATGACGATTGGATTACAGTCTCCTCTCTCCCGCTATTTAGGTAGCCTATTTGGCACTCCAACCACTCGGTAAATGAGCTCATGAGGAAATTGTTCTCTTTGCAGCAAGTATGTTTTTCTCTTTGCTTTATTGGGCATGCAAACAACCACAATGACATTTTCGCCCTACAGGAACCTCGTTTCCTTTCTGAGTAGAGTGTGTGTTTTCTGTTGTTTTGTTATTGTATGTTTTTAATGTAGTATGTCACACAATATTTTTATCACAGATCACGTGATAGCGTTAGAAGACGATCATCGCTCACTTCCTTTTCAGATCACTGTTTTAAACACGACGGAATGAACGTCTATCCTTATAACAATAATGTCTTGTGTATCTCTCATTTCATACCATTCTCTCCATTTAGGTTACAAGGAGTATGTAAGACCCATTGGGGCGTTACCAACCCTTGGAGGCTATTTACCTCCTATTTGATTTTTTCACCCACTATTTTTCACCACATCACAGTGCGTCGTTGGAAGGGATCTTCTTAGGTCCTGACGAAGAAGCTTGGGGAAGCTTCGAAACATGTCGACACCAGGAGGTCAAGCTCATTGAGGCATACACCCTCCACCCCCACCTTTTTACTAATACCAGCTTAGATGGCAGAATAAAAAAATTTTTCCTAGTCCAGTGAGCCAGGTATTTTTTTAAAATCACTCTCCACTCACTCCTGACCCTTCCTTGCACACCCTTGCACTACACATAGTAGTCTCACCAAGAACAGTGCTCCCACGTATACGTTGGTCGTAGCACGCCCCGTCCCGTAGAGGGGCGGGAAGACCCCTATGATGAAGCATGACACCAAGGGCCCTTTTGGTGTGTGAGGGGTATTTTAACAACTGATGTGTATTCTCCACGACCGTGGGACACACATGGTATGAACGGGAGTCTCTTGATCTACTATACATGCGGGTGGATCCCAGTATTTTTATTCATAGACAGACATAAATTGCCGACAGGTCCACCATGGAGGCATCTCACATTGCTGATAGCCGCAGTCCTTCCATAGCGGCCAGTGTTTCTGCCACCCCAGCCACACATTCAATGTCTCTCTTAATGTGAGAAGGCTCTACCATTGAAAAATCCATCCTGAATGAAGCACCAAAAAGAATCACCACGGAGATGTCCTTTGTATTACATGACCTTGTTGGTGGCTTACTGCTGGACCTTGTTCAATGGTGGATTATATGGAAACTTATGGGACATTTAAAGACAGCAGCCTGAATTAGGTCGAAAGTGTATGATATGACTATGACTCCTAGTTTGTGGCTTGAGTTTGGGTAGTGAGATGTCTGTTGACTTTAAGGATCTACCTTAGTGATGTGTTTCCTCCAGCATGTGGTCAGCCTGATGTCGGGGGAATGGCCAATTAAAGCAGCATACACAGCCAATAGTCTGGCTTTAACATGCTAATGCAGACAGACACAAGCATGTATAAATGCTGTTTCTGTTTAACATCATACCTATTGCCTTTGTCGATACTTGCTTTTTAAACTATGTCTCAATTAGGTGCTTAAAGTTAAAACCTTCTGACTCATGACCTCTGGAGATTACAATTTTGGCCGCCATTATGAATACCTTGCTATTCCACCTGGGGTGAAATTGGGTGCTACCGGCCTAGTTGGCATTATGAACTCCCTGGTAACTCCACAGATTTGCTGTGTTTCACCCACAAATATCTTTTTCTGAAAGCAGCCAAAATGTTTTGGTGAAACTTCAGGAAAGAAGGAAATTATCTGGCAATTAGGTAGAGAATTGCCAATTGTTACTGTAATTCCCCATTTCTGAGGGTACCCTTGGGGACCCCTCAGAATCCCTGGTAACTCCCCCTGAGCCACTAATATCCTAGGGCCAGTAAGTCCAGGAGGAGGGTGGAATACCAAATGAAGGGGCATATTTACAAGAAGTTGATGCCGCCATAGCGTACACTTTTTGACGTTACGGCAGTAATTTTTTTATCGCCTTATTTACAAGCTGCCACTAACTGGAGTTTGCGGCACTTTTCCGGTGAAAACGTGAATTTTGAAGATCGACACTTCTGTTATCGAGGGTTAATGACAATGAGATGCAAGGTGAGCGTTCCTGTGAAAAAAATGCTGCTAACCCCACTTCGCGATATATTTACCAGGAATTCTTTCTATGGTGCAAAACCCAAAAAAACTACCTCTAAGTTCAGTTAGAGGCAGTTTTTTAAGACCAGAAAATAGCTGGTCTTTAAATTGGTGCAAACACTTGGGGCCTCATTTCAGAGGTTTTGTTGCTAGACAGCGCAGCAAAAAATATTGCTGCGCTACCCTGCACCAAAACAAAAGCTCTGGAATGGGTCCCACAATAAGATAGGGTGCAGCCTGTGCCTCCTTCATGAAAAGTGTTGCATCGCTGCAACTAAACAGCTTTGACAAACTTTTCACTAGGCCCTCCTTGCAACACCATGGATGTGCCGCATTTACTGAAAGGCGATCCATGTCGAAGGATTTACAGATATGCCAGTATTCCTGACATATCTGTCGGGGCTAAAGTCACGCATTGCTGCACTTTTGTCGCAAGCATGACGCAACTCCAGCAATGCATGGGGCAGGCCTATCCCTATGGCACTTCGTCACCCTTACACCCGCCATGAAGCAGGCGTAAGGTTTTGAAGTAGTGGAGTCCTAGAATTGTCGTAGTCAAATCTCATAGATTTCACTGCACCACTCCTATGAGGTTTTGTTGCATGGGAACGCCCACCCTGCATACATCCTTCCTGATGCAGGTATATTGTGGCATAGGGGTTCACAAGGTCACGCATATGCCTAGATGCGTCACTTTGTAGAGAGTCTAGTTTGGCTTCCAGGATGTCTGCTTTCACCTTCCCTGGTGGCCACTGACCCCAAGATGCTCGGTCCATTGACACGGAGGAGATGCCAGTGTGTCGGCGCAGTTGGAGCTCCATCGGTGGAGTTGGCGCGCTGCGGTCTTGGCGTCTGTACGCGTTGGCGGAGTGGTGGTGCTGAGGGAGTTGCCAAAAAGTTCTTTGATGGCCTTGATCAGGCTTCGGCTTGGGGAGCGATGATGGCAGTGGTGTTCGGTGGGCATGGTTAAGGCGTAATGTATACAATGATGGTCGGTCCAGGAGAGTTTGGTGGTGTGGCCGTAGTTGAAGTTTCTACTGGCGGAGTAGATGGGTCATGCATGTGTCCGGCTATGTGGGTTGGTGTCATGACTAGCTGCTTGAGTTCGATGTCGGCGGTGATTCGCCAGGACGGTGGCGGTGTTCTGGTCACTGGGGTTGTCCAGGTGGAAGTTGAGGTCTCTGAGTAGGATGTGGTCAGTGGATGGGAGAGCCTGTGGTGCTATGAGGTCTACAATGGCATTGACAAATGGAGGTTCATGGGTCGGGGCCTGTAGACGAGGGTGCCATGAAGGGTGGGGTTGGGGGTGGTCCAAATCTGGGCGTGGATGTGTTCCGTGGTAGCCATCGGGTCATTAGAGTCTGTGGTCACTCGGAGTGTGCTTTATTAGACAGTGGCAATGCCTCCTCCTGGGTGCTCGGGTGGTCCGTGCAGGTGAATTTGTAGCTGTCGTGGATAGTGTTGGCGATGTCCTGTCTGGAGCAGAGGTTAGTCCAGGTTTCTGTGAACAAGGCGATGTATGAAGAGGTGGCGTCGAGGAGGTCCCAGATTTCATTCGTGTGTTTGTGGAGGGACCGCATGTTGATGAGGATACAGTTGAGCCGGTCGGCTGTGCTGTTGGTCAACTGGGCGGCAGGAGGCGCTGGTGTGCTGATGTGGCAGAAGGTGCGTTTGCAGTTTCGGCAGGCACAGGGTGCAAGGGAATTCTCCAGTGATGCTAGATGGCAGGCAGTGTGGCACCCACGGGCGATGACGAGGAGGGTGCTGGCGTCGTAGCAGTGGAGTGTCCTGCAGGAAGGGTCTTTGGTGCGGGGCGCGGTCCAGGGCCGGACGGACGCAGATGGGCATGCCTTTAGCGCACCAGTTGTACGCCTGCTGCACATGGCCGCACAGAGGCTGCCATTAAGTAGTGCTGCGGGGGGGGCTGGACAGCTGGGAGGCGGGGAATGCGGGAAAGGTCACTGGAGGGGGCGGGGACAAATGGGGGAATGGGGTTGTAAATATATATTTTTTTTAATCTTATCTCAAGGCCGGGTCCCACCTCTTCTGTGTTCCTGCTCTCCTGAGTCTGCTTCCAGGAACAGGAAGCAGGCAGCCAGGCTCCCTCTGCTAAGCCAATCACACTACTGCAATGCGGCATTGTGATTGTTCTTGTGCGCCGTGACAAGGCATTCAGCCAGGGGCTGGAGGTGTGGGCATGTTCTCCATGCAGGTTGTAATGCAGCCTGCCCTGCTCCGTGAGTAGAGCAGCCCCACCTACCCTCCTGCCCGCCAAGGAAACATAGCATGAGAATATCATGAAGGTATCATCATGTTATGTTTTCTCTTCTTGCAGTGCTTGAAAGCAGTGGGGCGACACTCTTCCGCCATAGTGGATGAGCCGCCACAGGGGGTGCGTCACCCACAGGTGCTAGGCCTGGACCCAAATTGACCCCCAGATCTCATCTGCTACATGTCTTACCTTCTCCTCACCTGGACATTGACACCGTGCACTATCCACTGCACTCTCTCCAAATCTGTGACTCAGACAGCATGAGCCTCAGCCAGGCGGGGTTTCACAAGCCTGGGTACAGCAGTCGCCGCCAAGTCTGCTGGGGAACCTCCCTATGCAAGTGATGCAACAGGGTCCCCTTATGTGTGAAGTTGCAGCGCTCCCACCACACAACTTTGGCACAGCTCAGGGGCCTCACACACCACAGCGTCCGGCCTGTGCAACATTCTCCGGCCTGTGATGCAGAGAGACGCGGGCCACCATTGGTAATCCCCTCCGGGCACCTCTGTGAAGTGGTGGGGCATGGTATGCGATGCAGACCTCCCTTCGTTGGTGTGCAGGAGTGCCTATACCGTTAACAGCTCCAAGGCGCACCAGGCGGTCTTCTCACACAGGTCAGTAACGTTTTTCCATGTGACCTGGCAGACTTCACCACCAGGTAAGGGTGATCGCGACACCTCAATGTCTACCACCACGGCCCAGCAACTCCACAGCACCACCGCATCCCACTCCGGGTCCCAGACGCAGGCACAGCGAGGCCTCCGGACTCCTGTTACTGTCCACGCTTTCAAGGATTTAGCTATCATGGTGTTGCAAGGAGGGCGCTATGAAAAATGATGTACCACAGGTTTTCCCTAGCGATCACCTCTTGTCATATATGTAGCCCTGATTCTGCATTTCCTCTTCCCCTGGGACTCTGGTTGGGCATCCTGCCTGTTGGGGGGTTTGGGGAGGTTGTTGATCTGTGCTGCACTTGTCCCTGGCTGCTCCATACTGCATTCCATTGTTTTTCTTTTCTTTTTTTCATTGGAGGTGGGCTTATTGGCTACTTTTGCCTCTAGAGGCAAAAAAGGTGAAGTTCTGCTGACTAACGTTGAGTTTTTTGCCCGCAAATTGACCTTTCGTCAGTTTTCGCCTGCTAACGTCAGAATTTGTATCGCCTTCACGCTAGAGTTAGCGGCATTTTTCACCGTGGCTACCTGAAACTATCGCCATTTAGCGACGTATTGTAAATACATCGCTAACAGGGCAATAGTTTTCGGCGCTGGCCCGCATTAAGAATACTGCTGCTAACTAATGCTAACGCAAGTTAGTGGCAGTTCTTGTAAATATACCCCTAAATTCTAGGGCATTCATGATGCAGCATTTAGTCTTCTTTCTGATTACTTTTGTTAGGGTAACTTTGGTAAGCAGACTAATTACAGCTTTGTCATACAAATGCATGTTTGGATATGTGTCATGCGCCCAATAAACATAACACATCAAGTATAGGTGTACGTGAAACTCAAGTCATTTCCTTTTGAGTAACACAAAATCCCTCAAATATGATGATAAATTCCATAATTGCACGTAAGGCAACACCGGAATTTGTCAGTATATTAAGCGTGAAATGCCTCCTCACCTTCAAACACAAGCGCTGCGAACAACTTCCACTTGTGTTCTGCCCATCTGTGCTACCGCGCTAACATTTTGCTGTGAAAGCCGGCATAATTATGCCGTGTGGGGCAATGGCATAATTTTCGGATTTTTTTTTATCAACCATAATGCCAATTCACAAAATTACACAAGATTGCATGGGTGTAATCAGTGCTTGAAATGGGGACATAGAAGTGCAGGCAATCTGCACCAGAGTACCTGCTTGTTTCTGAGAAGTGCTGGTACTCTCCAATTAAAAGTATTACGCCTCTCCTAAGAAGTGCAGGTACTCTAACTCTCAAAATAAAGAAGTGCCGGTACTCAGTACCGGACAGTACCGGCCCATTTAAAGCACTGGGTGTAATGGAAATTTCACCTCGTCCTAATCAATTGTGAATGACAACGCAAGGCCGACAGTCCAAGGCCAATCACAGTCTGCTTCTAGTCACCTGCTTGCTGATTGGCCATATACAGTAGACTCCACGCTGTCATTTATAATGAAGTGCCAGATTACAGGCCCTGATGTGATACCTTGGGGAAACAAGCCAGCAGTGTATGTGCATACATGTACACGTTTAGCTCCAACTGATATTCTGGCATATACATCTCCTGCAGGCATGGTGACATCACTGCATGCCGTGGTTGTTTATGTGAAGTGCTTGTAGGATCTGTTTGTATGCCAAGATCACTCGCCATCTGAGATCCGATATTGTGAATGGTTCTTGGCCCTGTTACCAGTCACCGCCTCTCCAGTCGCTCATCATGGAAAAAAGATGGCGCCAGTCAAGAGATTTCTTTTTTCCAATCTTGCCAAAGAATTACTCTATTCAATTTAGGGAAATTAAAAACACAAATCTCCAATTCAGGAGGCTAACGAATGTGTGGCACCGTCACCTGTAGTTTTAGAATAGTGAGGGTGTCTCTCACAGATCTATAGCTGCTAAGTGAATCAATTCCACGGGTCCTCAAAACGTCTTGGCTCGCTCACTGGAGGCAATTGGCACTAAGGAATTTATCGTTCCTTTTTAAGTAAACAAAGATAATTTGCATCATGCAGTCTTTTTGTGCGGGCAGGGGAATTTGAAAATGACATGTGGGTATTTGCCAGGGATGCACGACCACTCCTGTGCCAATCACGTCCATTTACTCTCACTGATTTGGGCATGTGCCCATCTGTTCTGGGCCCTGCAGGCTGCAATGATAGGCAGAGCTCTATGCGTGGTGCCACACACCTGCTCCTTCTGCTGGTGATGCCCTCTTGCCTGTCATTCACTGACCTCCTGCGGTCCTTAGAAGCAGATGCACAACAAGCCGAAAAAGCACGAACAGCAGAGGCGTGAGGCGTGCGCCATCTTGTTGGAACAGTATGTGTTCCCTGTCAGTTATACAGACAGGGACAGAAGCAGAGAATAAGGCAGTGGCGGATCGCATAGGGCGTGCTGCGGGGCGGTGGGGGAGGGGCAGGGTGGCGGGGGTAGTAAACTCAGATATACGACGGAACAGAGGAAAGTAACTTTCCTCCGTTCCGTCGTATGTCAAAGTTCACTAGCCCTCCTCCCTTCCCCTCCCCCGCCTCGCCGCACCTCACCGCAGCACGCCCTATGCGAGCCGCCACTGGAAGAAGGTTTACAAAATAATTGTTAGGGTACACTTGATTTCATTTTAAACAACAGGCCAATTGTATGCAACCCACAATTCAAATTGCACTTCTTACTGTGCAGATTAAGCTAGCAGTGAGTGTCATTGCCCAGAGGTAATGATCTTTAAATATATCTGTATTTACCTTAACAAAACAATGGCCGCGTCAATTCTTAGTGGTATTCAGACAAGATGGCCAATGCTCTTCTGTGTTTATTATTAAAGCACAGGAGACTTCCTTTGACGTGATGGCCCAATTCACTGAAGCCAAATAGCCATATAAAGTTAGAAGCCAGCTATCGCACAAGCGTGCTGTAGGAAAGTGGAATATTATGTGGTATGGCTGTGTAGCCTTACCGTGTAATATTATCATAATACTACATTGCACTTGGATTTCCACTAATAAATCCTTAGTTCAGTCCTGGTAGAGTGGTGAAGAGCAGTCAGGGTTTACTACAGGAACATGTGTTAAGCATTTCAGAGTAACAACATGCCGATAAGTAATTGACACGACTCGAGAAAAAGCCAACACCAATTTATAAAAATAGAGTGTATTTTTATGTTAATTTAGACACCAAAATGAATGGCATAGCATACATATAACCAAAGGTATAGATTTGTGAAGTAATATTAAATCAGTGCAGTAAAATACACAGACAAGATAACATTGCGTTTAATGGCAAAAACCACTAGTGACAATTGGTCACTTGCAGGTTGAGTTACATGGAACCCTTACAGGGTTAAAATCATATGGGCCCAAGGACCAGGCCACAGCAATCAGATCAATTTTACCTAGCCCATGGAGTTTCGGTGCAGAGTTGTTCTGGCTGTCCTTGGGGCTGAACGGGAGCCGCAGCTGGTGCTGATTTTAGGGCTTACACAGTGATGCAAGAAATAGAATGAAAAAACACAACAGATGCAGATCTGCTGACGTTGGATGATGGTTGAACGGGGTTCCCTCTAGATGCAATGCCGAGTGTGGAAGTCGTTTACCGGAGTGGTAACCAACAAGCCTTAGCAGCGGTAAATACGGCAAAAAGCTTCTGGAACTTCACTGGGTCCAGAGGAGTGACGTAGCAGCCTGAAACTTAAGGGCAGGTGAAACTACAACTTCTACAATGCACTGGACCACCTGGATTTGGGCGATCCCACAGAGGGCCCAATAGCCATTGATTCTTTGAATTCGGCAACTGTTTTTACTCGCATTTTGCAGGGTACTAGTGCCACTAGTCAGTGGAGACTGAGGGTGCTTCTCGCTTCCACATGGGCCCTTCTCTTTGGGATTGTCAAGTTTTAGCCAAGGACAAAAGTTGTTTACTCAGTTCCAAGTCTGTTACCACAAGAACAAAGTATCCCCCTTTTGCTTTGGTGCTGTGGGCAAAGTCCTGTTGTCAGCAACGTGGGTCTCCTCTTGGTTCTTCTTTGAAGTAAGTTGTTCAGATCTAAGATTCTGGTGTCAGGGGGTCTCTTAAATCCTTTATTTAGGGTGGTCAGGGGTGTGAGAGCTAGTACCAAAAGAGCAGCTAATTCCTGCAGCTAATCCGTCCCTGAGGTGACCACACCCGAGGGTGTAGGTCACCTTTTCTACCAAGAACCCACTATTGCTGCTCTCTTAAAGATGGTGGAGTTCTATTTTGGGTGTACAGATCAGGCTTCCCACCCTAGAGGTATGGCCAGCCCTCTTAGAGGTGTACACCTCCTGTATATATAATTTCCTGCCTTGCCCAGGTACAAGTGCGCCAAGGGAAGGGCTGTGTCCTCCTCAGGGAGACATCCCAGATGCATTCAGAGGTGGTGCAGCCTTTGAAGCTCACCACCTTGATGCGCTAATTCACTAGCCTGCTTGGGCGGTGCAAGGTGTGACTTCCTTCCTACCCAAACTTTTGTTCCTGACTCCTGGGAGTGATCACACTGCCTGGAAGGAGGTCATAATCTTGTCTTGGCGGCCGCAGACATGGGAAAGCATGTGCTGGTCAGCCAGAACACAATGAAGCTCAAGTAACCAGGTGGGCAACCTCTGAGGTCGCAAACTGGGTGTAAGCTATGTCACCCAGGGCACAGGATCCATATCAGGGGTGAGAACTCATGTTGTTTGATACCAAATATGACATACTTTAGTGGTACCATATTGGAGCTGCTAATCTTGAGGGTGCCCGGTTGGCAGGCCATATTATCCCATGGTGCGCTAACACTTATAGTAGTTTCCGATGGGGAATGCAACTATAGGGACATATAGGCTTGCACTTATGTGTCCATACCTTTAACATAATTCACTGGTTGCCAAAATTAAGTTATTTAAAGATAAATATATAATGCCTCCTGGGTTGAGGAGGGCTTCCTTAGAGGTGCCTGACATATATTAGAGATAGTGCATTGACTGTGCTTCACATGGTGAGGGCACAGTAGAGTTCAAGAAATTGGCACTGCTCCTGCAGTCTGCAATGGCAGGCTTGCTGTCAGTAGTTTGCTTGGGTGACCCAGAGTGGCACAAAACCATGCTTCAGCCTCGGGGGCCCCTTAACCATAAACCCCTGGTACCATACACTAGGGAATTATAAGGGGATAAGGTGTTTGCCAATTTGACACTGCTAGGTTGAACATAAACATTTTGGGAGAGAGCACAGGCACTGGAGACTGAGCAGCAGACTCCAGTGCACTGTCAGAGTCATAACCATCAGCATTTGGAGCAAAACGTGGGGGGTGATCATACACAAAGAGGCACTTCCCTACAGATTTGCACGTATTGATCTTCAAACGTTTGTGGATTATAACTCACTTTTTTCAAAATAGAAAGAGGAGAATGTAGTGGTGTTGGCTACCTCGGATTTAGAGCCATCCTTCTCTAGACTCCCAAGGTTACATTGCATGCAGACTGCACCCCTCACTGCCTGTCAAATGGTTGTGGTGACCACCTTGGGACATGCCTGCACCCTGCAGGTTTGGGATCCTATATTTGAGCAAGTTCCCTCTCAGACTGGTATATTTTCTATAGAGCATGTATACACCCCTGGCTGGCAATTTAACGATCCCATCACCGGGAGGCGTATGGGCTGTATGTCTGAAGTACACCAAGATCAAAAACACCAAAACACTTTCCTGCACACCACCACCTCAAAAGTGTCACAGTTAGCCTGCAGCAGCAGATGAAGATAGGTTTGGAAGAGCCCGGAGCAATGGTTATGCACCCCCACGCACCGGGGGTTTTAATAGAGCTATCACTATGCCTCAATAAGGATGGGATCTCTGAGTTTTCTAGAATATTCTGTGCCTCCTTGTGTGAGAACTGCTTCGGGTGGCAGTCACTACATGGTAACATAGAAATTGTAGACATGCATGAAATGCTGATGAGTGGTAAAACTGGAGGTGTAGGAGAGAGAAAAAGACTTAGGTATCAAAGACACAATGTAAACCTTGGGCCTCATCACTGATCCTCCATCACAAACTATAAACTCAATATAAAGCAGATGTCAAATAAAGTCAAAAATAATTTGGAAAAAAAATTAGACTATCCAACTGCTATAGTTGGCATATTTTAATCTCTTCTCGGTGGGGGAGTTCTCTATTACCCTGCTATTGAGGTCAGGTGTCAGTATAGGCCACCAGAATCGCTATATTGTGATGTACCACTCACAGCTGAAAGGAATGACTATTGTTGTGGGGTACTGCAGTGTGGGCTATACTGTAAATATGGATAAGGGACACTAAAACTAACAAACATTGGTAAAAACAGTTGTTTTGCTTTGGCCAGATGATTTAATTATTTATATTCCAATAATGCAATCATATGCAATACAAATGAAAAGAAATGAAGCAGCCATATGCTTACAATAACATTTTAAATTAAAAAAACATTTGTTTCTAATAGACCAGTACAGGAGTGTCTTGGCAGTGAGTTGTTTTTACAACAGGTACAGAAGTCTTTTTGTATCTCTAATATACATTACAGGAAATTTGATTCTTAATGGTGCAAGGAAATTGGCTTTCAATTATGTAACCTGAAGACATAGTTTAAATTCAAGGTTTCCTAAAAATGTTTTAAAAAATGTTAAAAGAATAGAAAAAAACAGCAAAGCAAAGTTTTGGCCCACCATTATTGATACTGAAGTGCACTTTTTCTCAGTTGGATGTGCATATGTACTTCAGCGAATTGCCCTGACCCGCAGTGCCAGAGAGCTTTGGGTGCAGTGGGCTCACCCCCTTCCTGCAGTTGGATTCTGTGTTGGGGAAGTAAAATGTGAATGACAGTTAAAAAACCAATGAATGCATGAAGACGGCTGACCGAATGCCCCTCTGTATGTATATTTGTATTTTTGTACTTATGTTTTTGTTGTATTACAAGATGCAGACAAGATACTTTTCGCCATCACTAAACTAGACCTAAAATTGGCAATATCTTTGCAACCCATGGCCAGTCCTTAATTTGTGCCAGTGGTTGGCAAAGTCACTTATTTTTGTGAATGAGACCTCTTTTCAGTTCTCAAGATCTGTCCCAGAGCAAGAGAGGAAAAACCAGAGATTGAAAAAGAAGGAGGAAGAGAATGATAAAACAGTGACAATAGGAGAAACTAACCTGCAAGAATGAGATAAGTCTAGAAGTGATGGGTGGTAGAAGATAGAGACATGAGTTGCAATCAAGACTACTATACAGCTTCGTATTTGGAAACCCTGCCATTTAGCAACACGGTTGTGGGCTCCTTAGTAAAACTTTGGACCCCTGAATCTGAGGAGGATGACTACATCTCACCCCTGGGGTACTGCCATGATGTACTTCAACAAAATAACTTATCTCTGTCACAACAAGCAGTTTAAGTCTGTAGATTATATAGTGTAGCTCATCATTCGTGAGGGTATCCAGGCACTGTCCATGGGCACGGTGAGTGATTTTCACAGGATCACAGGGTGTTGTGCCGACCCCAAGACCCGAACCCAGATCCGAGTCGGCAGCTCTGGCCCCTGCACCAACCTCCTATTAAGAGGGATTGCATCACCTTGAGAACCTTTTAAAACTACTGTCATAGAAGGAGCAGCTAAAGGCTCTGCTCAGTAGGCCCAACGTTGGTGTCTGATTTATTTTCCTAGGATTCAGACCCAGTTGGATGTGCTGAAAAATAGAGGAACATTTAGGAGAACATGAAAAACACCAGGAGAGCTGGTACAAACAGATGTGCACTTTTGAGTACTAACAAAACCATTGATAGAATGTGTGGGGATTTATTGAAGGCAATAACATAGAGACACAACCTGAAATTAACTAGTACTTCCAAAGCCTTGCAGCGAATTGCAGGAGCTCAGGAGTACCACGACCTTTATTAGACCTTTTTCAATATGCTAACGTCAGGGAGCCGCATATGCTAGTCTAAGAAATCAAGTATGTTTGTAAATCTGGATCCATCTTTGAGAAGCCTGAGGCATCTTGGCAGGTCCTACTGTCAGGGTCTCTAAGAAGTGAAATGCTAGTTTATTTGACAAATAAGGAGCTTTTTAGGAATGTAACTGGTTACCTGTCAGTAAGGGTAGGGACGATCATACTCCCTAAACAGAAAAAATGCAATTGAATCCCCTATGTAGAGACAGAGGCCTTCATGGCACACAGTGGGTCTTTGTGCCAGGATTGCGCTAAATTTTGTAACTCAAACCCGTCGCAAATTATTATGCTTGGGATATACTGTTCAACACAAATAAGGATTTGCATCGGACAGTTTCCCGAAGCAACGCAAAGTTGCGCTATGCACTGCTTTGCACTAGTTTGCCAGGAGTGATCGTTACCATGTAACCACCAAGGGTTTCGATGGAAATCCCATCTACAAACATTCATAGGCAGGGATTTGTGCCTAAATCTTACACCTCCTCAAGGCAGGCATAATGATGAGAAATGTTTTCATTTCTCCTTTTTTTTCCTACTTTGCATGCGTGCTAAATTGTACAGCACACAAACAAAACAGAAAGAGTATTATAGGATAATTTTTACCCTGGAAGGGTCTCCGTCCAGTATTAAAACTACTCCTTACAGAATGCACATACACTTGCATTGTGGTACAATAGTGAGTGAGTGCGGTGCATGGCAGCCTAGTGCAGGGAAAGAGGACAATAGAGCCATATTTTAGTAGATATGGCACAGTTCTTGTCTCTCTGTTTCAAGCAACACAGCAATTTTAGTTGTGTGAACTTTCCCTAATCGGGGATTGGGTGTTCTACCTCCACAATGTTTTCAAGGTAGAGCATGGAGGACATTTCTCAGGTATTAGTGCCTTTTTCCTCATGAATCTGAATGGTGCATAAACTTTCGCCCACCCTGTAAATACCATTACCCAGCGGTATTCAAATGCATAAATTGTAGTCTGATTATGAGGGTAAGTCAAAAGTAGCATGGATTTATTCAATCAATCAATCAATCATAGGCATTTGTATAGCGCACTGCTCACCCGGAGGGTCTCAAGGTGCTGGGGAGGGGAGGGGGGGGGGGGAACGCTACTGCTCGAACAGCCAGGTCTTGAGTTGCTTCCTGAAGGCGAGATGGTCTTGCGTTGTCCGGAGGTGGATGGGGAGGGAGTTCCATGTCTTGGCTGCCAGGTAGGAGAAGGATCTTCCTCCGGCGGTGGCTCTGCGGATGCGGGGGATGGTGGCGAGAGCGAGGCTGGCGGAGCGGAGCTGGTGGGTGGGCTTGTGGAAGGTCAGGCGGCTGTTGAGGAACTTGGGGCCCAGGTCGTGGAGGGCCTTGTGTGCGTGGGTGAGGAGTCGGAACGTGATTCTTTTGTTGACGGGGAGCCAGTGCAGGTTTCTCAGGTGTCCGGAGATGTGGCTGTGTCGGGGGATGTCCAGGATGAGTCGTGCTGAGGCGTTCTGGATCCGTTGGAGTTTCTTCTGGAGTTTGGCGGCGGTGCCAGCGTAGAGGGCGTTCCCGTAGTCCTGCCGACTGGTGACGAGGGCCTGGGTGACCGTCTTCCTGGTCTCGGTGGGGATCCACCGGAAGATCTTTCGAAGCATGCGCAGGGTGTTGAAGCATGAAGACGAGACGGCGTTGACTTGTCTGGTCATCGAGAGGGAGGAGTCCAGGATGAAGCCTAGGTTGCGTGCGTGGTCCGTTGGCTTGGGGGTGGCTCCCAGGGCGGGGGGCCACCAGGAGTCGTCCCAGGCGGAGGGTGATGATCCCAGGATGAGGACCTCCGTCTTGTCTGAGTTCAGTTTAAGGCGGCTGTTCTTCATCCATTCGGCGACGTCTTTCATCCCTTCGTGTAGGCTGGCTCTGGCGGCGTCCGGGTCGCTGGTGAGGGAGAGGATCAGCTGGGTGTCATCGGCGTAGGTGATGATCTTGAGGTTGTGTTGACGTGCGATGGTTGCGAGGGGGCTCATGTAGACGTTGAAGAGGTGGGGCTGAGCGATGACCCTTGTGGAACGCCGCAGATGACTTCGGTGGCCGCTGACCGGAACGGGGGGAGGCGGACTCTCTGGGTTCTTCTGGCGAGGAATGAGGTGATCCACTCCAGGGCCTTCTCCTGGATGCCGGTGTTGTTCAGGCGCTGTACCAGGGTGCGGTGGCAGACAGTGTCGAACGCTGCGGAGAGGTCCAGGAGGATGAGGGCCGCAGTTTCCCCATTGTCCATTAGGGATCTGATGTCGTCTGTGGCTGCGATGAGGGCAGTCTCCGTGCTGTGGTTGGCTCGGAAGCCGGATTGCGAGTGGTCGAGGGATCCGTTGGTCCCGAGGAAGGCGGCTAGCTGTCTGTTGACGGTCTTCTCGATGACTTTGGCAGGAAACGGAAGGAGCGAGATGGGGCTGGTAGTTCTTGAGGTCGGAGGGGTCTGCAGTTGGTTTCTTCAGCAGGGCACTGATCTCGGCGTGTTTCCAGCACTCCGGGAAGGTGGCGGTGTTGAAGGAGGCGTTGATGATGTCGCGGAGGTGGGGTGCGATGATGTGGTCGGCCGTGTTGAAGATGTGGTGTGGGCAGGGGTCCGTAGGGGATCCGGAGTGGATGGTGTTCATTGTGCGTGTTGTGTCTTCGGTGCTGACTGGGGTCCAGGTGCGGAGGGTGGCGGTGGGGGGCATCGGTTCGGTGGTGGGGTTCGTGGTTGGTGGGCCGAAGCTGTTGTGAATGTTGGCGATCTTGTCGTGGAAGAAGGCTGCGAGGGAGTCGCAGAGGTCTTGCGAGGGAGTGATGTCATTGTTTCCGGCGTCGGGGTTGGAGAGCTCTTTGACGATGCTGAAGAGTTCCTTGCTGTTGTGGGTGTTGTTGTCCAGTCGTTCCTTGAAGGCTGTCTTCTTTGTGGCGCGGATCAGTTGGTGGTGTTTGCGGGTGGCATGTTTGAGGGCCATCATGTTGTCTGTGGTCTGGTTGGTGCGCCAGGGGTTCTCCAGGGAGCGGCAGTTCTTCTTGGAGGTGATGAGCTTGTCAGTGAACCAGGAGGCTTTCTTGCTGCCGCGTCTGCTGGGGGGGTTCTTCTTCAGTGGTGCGAGGGCGTCTGCGCCGTTGGTGATCCACTGTGTGAGGTTGTTGGCGGCTTCGTAGGGGTCCGTTCAGCTGGTGGGGGGGTTCTGGCTGAGGAAGGTGGTGAGCCGGTGATCTTGTTCCAGCTCCTGCGGGGGGCTTGTTGAGGGTGGTGGTGGGTCGTCGTTTTACTGAAGCTGAAGTGGACGCAGCTGTGGTCAGTCTTCTGGAGATTGGTGGAGTGGCTGAAGGTGACGTATTTGCTGGATGAGAAGACTGGGTCAAGCGTGTGGCCGGCATAGTGGGTGGGGGTGGTTACCAGTTGCTTGAGTCCGAGGTTGGCCAGGTTGCCCAGCAGAGCAGTGGTGTTGCGGTCCTTGTTGTCCTCCAGGTGGAAGTTGAGGTCCCCCAGGAGGATGTAGTCGGTGGAATGGATGGCGTGCGGGCTGACAAAGTCTGTGATGTCTTCGCTGAACTGTGTGCGTGGTCCCGGTGGTCTGTAGATGAGGGTGCCTCTGAGCGTGGTCTTGGGGTCGGTGTGTATCTGGAAGTGGAGGTGTTCGGCGTAGGTGAAGGTGTCATCGGAGTTGGTCGTGATGCGGATGGTGTTCTTGTGGATGATGGCGATGCCTCCTCCTGTCTGGTTGACGTGGTCCTTCCTGGTGATTTTGTAGCCTTCCAGGACGGCGATGGCGATGTCGGGCGCTGAGGAGGCGTTCATCCAGGTTTCCGTCAGGAAGGCGATGTCTGGTGCTGTTGAGTCGAGGAGGTTCCAGAGTTCGACGGCATGCCTGTGAACGGAGCGGGTGTTGAGCAGGATGCACATCAGGTGTTTGTTGCTGGGGCTCGGTTTAGCAGGTGCAGTGTTGGGTCGGAGGCCGGTGAAGCGGCAGGTCAGGCAGGTGAAGGGTCCGTGGGTGCGTCTTGGGGTGGCTCGGTAGCAGGTGGTGTTTCGGCCGGCGTTGAGTGCGTGGAGGGTTTTGGCGTCGTAGATGTGCAGGGTGTGCTGGCGAGGGCGAGGACCAGGGGGTCTGGCGCTGGGCGCGATCCAGGCGCGTACGGGCGCAGACGGGCTTACCTTTGGCGCACCTTCGGTGCTCAATCGGCGCTCCCGCTGCGCGCGTCCGCTGCGCGGTCGCTCTGGGGGCTTCATAAGTAAGGAACCGGGAGGGAGGAGCAGCTGGGTGGCAGGAGCGGGGCGGCGAATGGAATCACAGGGGAGCGGGGCCGCAGGGAGGCAGCGGCGGGAAATTCCAAGAAGCAGCGGGCAGCGGGAAATTCCCAGGAGCAGCGGGAAATTCCCAGGAGCAGCGGGCAGCGAGCGAAGGAATCTGCAGGCAGGAGGCGGCAAAGGCAGGCAGGAGCGGCAGCAGTGAGTGTGTATGTAAAAAGCTTGAAGAAATTAAACCCTGGATTTTTAAAACTCTTTCTTAAACAATGTAATCAATCAAACCTACTTGAAAAGCCTTGTCTGAAATTAAATGTTTACATTAGAATCATTGTACCATTCATACGAATACATGGACCATTGTTGGCTATGGGTGTCCCATGGAATACATTGTACAGTAGGTTTCTAGATATATGCATATTAGGTTAGATAAGCTGATGTGGTAGGAATTGTCAATTTAAGCGTTTGCTGTGGTGAGCTTGATCTCTCTTCTTCTATCACGTGAGTGTTCGACACAGTTTTTAATTTTTCGATGATACTGTAGGCTCTGATTTGCATCAGCGGGTAGAGTTCCAATGGTGTCGGCCCAATATCTAAAATGATTCTGAAATTTGATGAGGCTCAATGTGGCTTCATCACTTTGATGGTGTTAAGGTTGGCTCAACAATGAAAGTCAGTGTGAAAATAGAGTTTGAGAAGCTGTGAGACAAAGGAAGAAAGAGTTTTATGGACAGCCATAATATTAGAAGTGGCTTGTCAATCAATCAATGAAACTTTCTTTGAATATTAAAAAAGATAATCATAAAATGACAGACACAAAAACAGATACAAATAAAGATTACATAACTCATTGAGCATCTGCCCTTTTGTGAAAGGTGCTCTTGGTGACAAACTTCAGAACTGTTCCCAAAACTGTATTTTGTTTATTGAGTTGTTTCAATAAGTGGATTCAGGCTGCAAGGGAAGTAGGCTTTCCTCCAGTTCAGAATAGAACATTGTGTTCTTTGGGATTATGTAACTCCAAACCCCAAAGTGTTAGCCATCCTGGTTTATTTACCCTTGTTTAGGGGATACAAATGGCGACAGTTTGCTCTGACAACAAGAAAATGATAGTCAAAGGGCAGACATCTTGAGCGTCTGTCCTGTGACTATTCTGTTGCCGGATAAGACATGGGTCTCTATATCTCTCATTATGAATATGCAGTAGACACATAACTGTCTGCTGGGGTGATTCCAATAGTTCTTTGTAATCAGAGACTGCTTGAGCGTGAAGAAGTCATCAGGCAGAAAAGAAGTAGGAAATGTTGGAGGTCCATCCCCCAATCTTTCATACTTCTTTCCTGACTGCTGATTGCAATATTGTGTTTTCAGGTACCCATTCTCCGTCTTGTCACTCACAGACTTTTTTTTAAAAGAAATTACTTGAACCACGTTAAAAACACCCCCTTCTTAATTAGAGGTGGCAAGCATCCCCTTAAAGGTTGGCTATAGGTTTTGGCAGAAATGACAATCATGGGGCAACTACTTCCCACAAAAATGATTAATCACTGCCTCTAGTCAGTAGCTTTTCAATTACTGGGTGAGAGGGGTGCCCCCCTCCTCAATAAAAATATTGCAGGCTAGTCCTTTTGATCCACCCTTGTCCCAGCAACAACTGTGATCTAACCAGTCAACAGAGCAGCCTATTTTCCTGCCTCATGCCTTTTTTTACCTGCACACTGTAAGGGCGGCGCTCCAATAGAAGATAAGACAACTGGTCACGTACAGCATCAAAACGCTTCCCACATGCAGTCACAACAAATACAAACCTCCCCATCTAATACTGCATGTATGCACCTAATAATGGGGTATGAAGTACTCTAAAAAAGTTACAATACAATAAAATGCACTATTTCTCAAATTGTTGATGGTTGGATATCCACAGCAAAGGGAAGATGATAGCATGGAAAGGATCAAGAACCACATTTCCTGCCTCTTCCATGGCTGATAATCCTCATAATGTTCCTTCCTCCTCACTCCAAACACATTATCTCTCACATACATACACACAATACTGACTCAAACACACACATAAATAGTGTATTCACACATTGCACATTCATGCAGCAAATTACATAAAACTTGCACATATCTTTTTAATCACTTACTGTAACCATATTCAGCAAAAAAGACCCCTTCGTCTCATCAACCCACAGTCTGCAGTACATTACAGCATCACCACACCCCAACAACATACAATCCACATAATCAAAACTGGTTCACCCCTCATTCCACTTATTCACACACCATAACCATCCTCATGTCTTGCAGGTCATCCACAAAGCCACCTCACTCTGTGACCTCCAAAAATCCATCACCCTTACCTTTACCTTCATTGGTATCCTCACTTGACATTCTGTATTTTAATACCACTGTTGTTCACAATCCACTTGGTCTACTGAATCCCGGGATTAAGTAATGCTTTCATAAATATGTCACACCTAATCACCAAATCATCCGGCAGCCAACCAATAATCATCTTCCTCTGGGACTTCAACCTCAAAGGAGATATCTACATGAAGACAATGATGAAAACTATTTTGATTTCCTACACACCATAAACATCAAGCAACACAACGTGTTAGGACTACACCAGAGATAAAATCCTAGACTTCATCTTCACCACTACCATGCAGACAACTGAATCACAGCACAAGCTAACACTTAGCCAGTCAGATAAGATTGTCGTCACATTCACCATAGGCCAGCCTATCAATGCCACTTGAGAAAACAGCATCTTCAATGCTTCAATGATAACCCCGTCATCAAAGACAACCAAGAGCCTAGCACCAAAGAATCTACAATTACGCCTGATGTTACCATTGCCTTCTGTCAAAACACAGTCTAAACTTCCCAGAAGAAGAACATTCACATTCAATATCCCCTGATAATCAGCTTATCAATAGCTAGGATGTCAGCATCCTGCTAAGCCCAAGAATAGTTCAACAGCAAATATGCCCCAAGAAGACAAGAACAGAAATAACTCTTTATAACTCAGGCAAAGTCACACATGATCAATTAACCCTTAACAACTCAGTCAATGCCACATAGGATCGATTAACCATAATTAAGGCATCAATCATAATCTATGTCAACTTCAGAGATATCAAACGTAGTCTCAGTCCATATCCCAGTGCCCTTAGAGCCTCAGTAGACAAACACAAAGTCATCAATTCATACTTCAGCTGTAAAATCAGAAACCATATCCATAATACAAAATAAAATTGGCATTCTTCCTACCACCACATGTAATTTGCATGATTACCATCATCATAGTTTATATAGCGTTAATAAAACTGGAAAGACAACTACAGACTGCATATAGCCCGAATATGACCCATTCATTTCTAAAAGGAGCCTCCCCGTGACCTCATGCCTAATGAATAAACGAGATCCATCGTACGCGAATGACAACATTCTCTAAGACCCTCCTCGGGCTCAGCTATAAACCAGATCACGATCCTCCTGAAGCTCCTTCAGCTCCGGATGCCCAACATCTATGTCAAAGTGAACTCTAACAAGACTGAATTCATCATCCTCTCCACCAACAATGTCAAGCACACTTAGACCAGGATTGCCTCTCTGAGATGAAGATTGAGGGATTGAATCCTTGACTCAACATCTATGCAAAATTCCATTGTTGCGTCATTGAGTGCCACCTCTTCTTTAAGACCAACCTCACTAAGAAACACATGCAGCTTTGTATACATTCTCAGACTTGTGAACAGTGGAATAATGCCTCACTTAGGTTATCTTTAGAACCAACATCTAAGTCTTTGTTCTCTCCAGTGGTGACTGGTATCAGGGCAGAGTGGAGGGGTGGGGAAGGACGAAAGAAATAAAATAAATAAAACCACGTACCTGCCTCTTGCCGCATTCCCAACTCAGTGCTCCTCTGCTGCTGTGCTGCACAGGCTCCCAGGCTCCCCTGCAGCCTATCGTGACGCTGCTCTCATGTTTGAAAGCAGTGTCAGGATTGGCCTGAGCGCTAGATACTTGCGCTCCCAGTGAGACTCGGAGCCTGTGCTTTGCTTTCTCCAACCCGGCAACGCAGCTTCAGTGCACATGTTGGCTTGGCCGCCTTGAGGCCTGTGGTCAAACCGACATGCGCACTGACAGCAGTGCTTCCGACCACTCCCCCTCCAGCCCGTAATGGTCTGCCCTGCTCCAAAACTCATTTGTGTTAAAAACATAACAATATTAAACCTGTGTTATTATCGTTTTATTTTTCTAGTTTTGCGGCTGCTGGCGGGGGGGCATGCTCCTCTGACAGAGCGGAGGAGCTGCCGCTGGTTCTCTCCTACAGCAGGAAAGAAGTAAAGCCATATTTGTAGGCATCCCTACTATCCATCTGATAGCCCATTGTCTCTTACGAGGAGCCCTCTGTGCAACAATCACCAGCTAATCTGGAACATAAAAAAATGCAACCAAACCCCTTTAATTTTGGAGAGCAGCAGTGACTATCCCTACAATGCTGCATGATTTTCAAGAGAACCTTCATTAAAAACGAGGCAGTAAAGTCAAACAATCCACTCTTCTGGACAAATCATCCTTTAGAGTCCAATGCAACACACATTACCGGACTGGAAATGAAATAGTGTTAGAAAGAGACAACCAGGAACAGTGTTTTGCATGTTACTCACCAAGGCATTGTAAAAATATCACACCACACAAACAAGTCACTTCTTCCTAACACTTCAGAATGCATCTGAGACTCATCTCATCAAGGAGCATGTCACCCACAAATATTAAGGAGCCCAAGTTCCTCACATTCCCTGGACAGTAGACATCCATCTTTTCACCTCTTGTTCCTTAGGCTTATCATCAGACTTACAGCACATTGCACTTGTGGCTTGCTAGATAGGCCTGTGCTGTACAAAGTGGAATACAAAGACACATATCCTGGAAAGGTGAGACACTAACATTGGAACTTGGTAACACCACAATGAGACCAGAGGTGGTAGATCCTAGCATAACATAACACTTGTATTTGTAAAGCACACTTATCACCCAGGGGTCTCAAGGCGCTGAATAACAGACGTTTATTGTTACCGAACTCAATGGTACTCATTTTATCGACCTCAAATGGATGAAAGGCTGAGTGGACCCGCCAGGATTTGAACCTGTGATGAGGTTAAACACAGGCCCCTGCAGTAGATGCATTAGTCCACTAAACCACCAGACCCTAGCATGAGGACAAACAGACGCAAATGCTTTCAGTGAAACACAAATGCATTGAGAGTGTACCATGGATACACCAGGAAAGAGAGGTCTTTGTCCTGGGACATGGCAACTGAAACAGTAAGCCTGAGGCATACAGATAGAAGTATTGGCACCGGGACAGGGAGATCCAAACACAGACCCTGGGGCAGGTCATCATTGTCACTGGGCCAGGGAGGCACACACACTAATATTTCTCAGGTATGGGTATATGCTGTCACTGAGACCGAGAAACACAATCTCTGGAAAAGGGAAACATATGGATAGGGAGACAGTAACACAGGACCAGGGAGACAGTGGCACTGTGGGTGAGGGCAGGGACAGTCAAAGATGTGTTGGGCCCAGATTAAAGCTGTTTGCTCTGTGCTGCCTATCATCATTTACCCGACTTGGTATAAGACAGCTGAAGAAAGAGATTGGGAGTGGATTCAGCAGAATGAATGGAGTGAGTTTTGATGTCTAAACTCAAAAGTACATACAGAAAGGACAATGCTGCATGATGGAGAATGAAGCCCTTAAAGTCGAATGGACCTGGCGCATTCGCTTCCCCAGGTGCGGCGGCGACACTCCTTCCTCTTGCCTCCACATTTCTAATTCTTTCCATTTGCTCCTCTTTGAAGTCAAGTGCATCTCTGGCTATTGAAAGAAGCTTCTCCATCTTCTCTTTGTCTGATGCAGAACACTACATGGTCGGCATGTTCCAATTTGATCTTTCAAAGGATTTTGAAGTAGGTATTCCGGGAACGACACTGACATATCCTACAACATTCATGCCATCTCTAGTGCACCAGGATCCGTTGCATGCATGTCCTCGAGTGCTCAAAGCGGGGTCGCCTCCCTGGAGGCGACCGCAGAGCGCATTCTCATCCTCAAAACCTAGGTGAGGTGGGGGGTGAGCAACCCACCGACAAAAGATAGAAAGCTGGGCATTTAAATAAAAAGCAAACATCCTCACAGAGGTGCCTAGAGTGACTTCCATAGAAGTGCAGGGCAGCAAATCAACAATGCTTGTAAAACAAGGTAGAGAAGAAACGCATGAACGTTGGGTTAGGCGCGGAGCGAGGATGAGGGTGCTTTGTAGAATAAAGAAGAGTGCAGCGAAGAATGGAGATCTGAGACTCCAATGAACAGATGATCCGAGCTCTGTTCATCAAAGGGAGAGGCAGCCAATTACAGCATGGGGTGTAGCTGCATTCAGGCTGGCCAAGATTTAGATAGGCAAATGCCAAGACATGAAGCAGGTTCACAGCAAATGACGTGGGGCCATATGCCATCTTTCAGCTTCCAAAGCATCGGGAACAATCCAGCAGAGGATATAATGATATATACGAGTCTTCCCGGCACAACATACAGGCACGTCGCCATGGAGAAGCTTTCCAGACCCCTTAAACTGCACACGAATGGCAGAAGCGTTACATGGCGCCCAAGGATATAATCGCGCAAATCACTGCGAACGAGAAGCTGAGTAATAGAGGCGATGTAATGAGATTCACACAAATGGACTTGAATGAGAACTTTGCATGTGGCACCACCAACATGAGCTGACTCATGGCCAACCATGTGGATACATGGTTGTCCATACAGTAATTCCCATCTAGGTTCACAGTGTGAATTGATCTGAATTACAAGTTATATGCTGATTATCACACTCTTTCAGTTTTCCCTTGATAGATTGGGTGGGTAAAAGCTGCCAACATTTATCAGGGAAAAAGGCCCAGAAATAAGTCAGTACATGTGGAATTCGATGTGTTAAAAAACAAATTCTGCACGTTATGCCCCATTTTCAGTTTTAATACTTGCAATAGGAGTGGTAACTACCTAAAAATAGAGAATGCACCGCAGGCCAGTGGGCTCTAGGACATTTTGCAAATGATGGACCCTGCTGGACCATGGGACAGCTCAGGTGGATATGGCAAAAGGGCAGATGGGATTCTGCAGAAATGAATGAAGCTCAGACACATTGGGAGCAATTTCTATTGATTATTGATTTGATCTGTTTCGCACTTCTCGTGTCTCCAAAAGTCATTTTCACAGTGCTAGGTGAATTATTACAGATTTACAATCATTCCTCAAACTCCAGGCCTGGAATAAAGATAAAGGTAGACATGAAAGATCGTAGGAATATGGACCCAGTCTGAAATTTAATGAGAGATGAAGGTGGCCAGTGCCACAGGGAAGCTGGCCCATTCAACGTCTGATCACCAATCAAAGGTCTCTTTGAAAAACTTATGGCCTGGCTTATATTTTGGCAGCCAGCCGTCTGCCGTACTACAAGTACATCAGGATATAATGCATGAGTACAGTGGACGGCATATCCGTCACATTTGTGATGGAGTATCCTGTCTGCAGAAATATATCTGAGGTCCTTAGTTTTAAGGCTTTTTTAATTGTTGGCAAAGAGGGTATTGTCCTTAGACGAGGATCCAATGAGCTCCACAGATGAGCTGATGAATTTTCCACCATATTTCTCTACACAGACTTTGGGTCCACTGGTCACCCCTGCACTCCTAGATATGGGATTCCATCCAGAAGTAAAAGGGCTGTTCGGGAGCGCATGGGAGTATAGTAGAGCAGGGGTTCAGATGCATCCTGGTCCCACAAAAGTGTGAGTGTGGAGAATGATAAACAGAGACAGGCTTTTGACTGAAGACCAAGCACTGACCAAGGGCGAGAGGCAGATCCAATCTACTTGGACTTCAATAGGTCCAAATTAAGCTGGCCAATCGGCGCCCAGCATTTTACCAGGATTGGCTGCTGTCCGCTCTTTATCCTGCCCCCAGTAGGGCCCCTAACCTGTCCGGCTTCGGCTCCCCAGCCCGCGAGCTAACTACTTGGACTTCAGTACGCCCAAATCAAGATGACCAATTGGCGCCCGGCGTTTTCCCGGGCTTGGCTGCTGCCCGCTCTTCGTTCCACCCCCACCCCCCAGTAGGGGGTTGTCGCGGCCCCCTCACTGGTCCAGCTACGCCTCCCTGGCACGCATGCTATCTACTTGGACTCCAGTAAGTCCACTAACCGCAGTGACGTCAATTCTACCCACCAATGACTTCACCAATGACACTGTGACATAAATGGCAAATCACAAAAACATCACGAGTGAAAATCGTTAATTTCGCATATTTTTTTTTTACAGTCCCCTTTGCGGAAATTATTTAATAAACTATTTAAGATAAATAGTCTCATTCGTTGTAGAAAGAATATGACCAGTTTCACCAGTAAAGTGTAAAAGAAAAATGGAAACGCCTCTTTCAAAATATGTAAATATTTCAATAATGCGAGTTAATTATGGCGAAAAAACAGCACCGTGACCTGATCTTGTTAGAAAATTAATAAAACGTGTTGCAAAATGTAGAGGCGTGAAGAATTATTAAAATGAACACACACGATTAAGGCAGCATTCGACTTCTATCTTTATATAGCTGGCAATATGCAGGGAGTCCATTCATGGCACAGGCCTAGAAGCCATTCGCAGAGACAAGTGCAGACGAGTGGATCTTAAATACAGCAAGAGAATTGAGGGGAGTTATTTGTGTGACAAACATGATTCGCTGAACTGAGCATAGACTGAGTGACCACCTCTTAAAGGAAATGAAGTTTGAAGGGTCTGGGGAAAGTGGGAAGGGAAGCCGGTATGAACTCACACTTGACAATCATGCAAAACAGCAGATGATAGCATGCTGAGGGAGTGAAGTGCTGCTGAGGAAAGGGCTGAGCAGCATGGGAAATGAGAGAGCAGAGCGGACGGGCTCTTGATGGGAGCCGGCTTGCAGGCAAGACAAAGAACAGAAATTGTGCATGCGTTTCTGTCTTTACTCGTTAACAAACAATTTTTTTTATTTCTTGTCTCTTCGTAGAAATAAAGAGGCATATTTACAAGCCCCTAACGCCACCAAAGCATCACTTTTTCTGTCGCTCCGGTGGCTTTGCGCCGTTTCACATATTTACAAAGTGGCGGCAAGCAACTTAACGTGGCTTAACACCACCTTGTAAATATGCCCCTTGCTGCCGCAGTCTGCTGCGGCACAGGGACTGGCAATGGGTGTTGCTGTGGGCTTTCCACCGCAACACCGATTGCTTTTTAACGCTGCCCCAGATTTACAGGGAATACCTGGTCTTAGAATGGCATTACAAGGAGAAATTATAAATTTTTCCTCGGATTTTACTCTTTCTATGTGTGCTGTATTCTGCAGTTTACATAGAAAGAGCAAATTGCCATCATTGATTGTTTATGTGCATGAATGCACACCTTCCTGCACATAAACAAAAACCCCTGCAGTGCAGGCACCCTTGTAACATGGTGCAAGGGTGCCTGCGCTGGCGCTAGGCAGCTTCTGTAGTGCAAGTACTAGGGGAAACGCAGGGGTGCGCCGTATTTTTGTAAATACGATGGATCCCTGCGTTTCAAAAATGTCAGAGTGCTGCGTTGCCAAATTTGGCGCCACACCACGCTCCAGCATTTTTTGTAAATATGACCCACAGTGTGTCCTTCATTTTGGCTCCTTTTTATACATTGGTGCATTTTCCTCCAGCTGTTTTGGAGATACAAGGCAAAATGTATGAGTCTAATACGTACACCTGTGATGTATATTTCCCTAGTGGTGGTAATCACCGTATGTAATTCGGAAAATTCTTATGAGCAAAATGCTCAGTACACACTCATCCCCCCTTCCTTTCAATGTATGATCACTGCGGGAAAGTTGATTCTGAAATATGCATAATTGGTCAGGTCTTCATCCCGCCCTCTTATCCAGATTTCTCTCAAAGGTATTGCATAAAACAATAAAAAAGTCCTTCAAGTTCACCTCCCCTGTCAGATCAGGACTAGAAAGCGTTTCCATAAACAACTCGGTCGGTCAGTCCTTCCTCCCTAACTTTGCCCAAGGGCAGGGATGGACTGGCCTTAGCAGGCATGGGGCGTTTTCCCATTGGGCTGCCAGGGTGGGGGACGGTTTTGGGCCCTTGGGGGCCGTTTTTGTTACCTAGAGGCCGGCAATATCTGTCCCCTGTAACAAAATCTGCCGAAAACGGCCCTTGCAAAAAGCTCGGCCGCACCTCCCCTCCCCTCCCCTCCTCCTGGGGGCAGGCTGAGCAGTTTGCCAGGGCTGGTTTTGTTTCCCACTCTGGCCCTGCCCAAGGGCATTGGTGGAATAAAATAGGTCAGGGACAACTAGAGCAGCCAGAGTGCTGTGATTCAGTCAATAAAGTTATAATTTTGGAACCCTTGAAGTGTAGTATATCCATAAAAAAATCACAGGGGCAATTGCTTAATATAGTCATATACATACATATGTTGTCTCAATCAATGAAATGTGTTTTTATTGGCCCTGGGACCACTGTCAACCAGTGCTAAAGTGCTTGTGCTCACTCCTTTAAACATGGTGACATTGGCTTACGCCCAATTTGCACATTTATTCTACGTATTAGTTAGGCCTGGGCAAAAATTTCGTTCCGTTCGCGGAAATTGCGATAATTTGACATTTTTGCGTTCCGCGGAGAGCGCGAAAATGTCAAAAATTCCGGTTTCCGCAGCTTGGCGATAATTTGTTTCTTGCTCGCGCTGTAAAATGATACATTCTCGCGCGCGCGCGATCGCCTTACCTGAATCCCTGCGTTCGCCGACAAGTTTTCTTGATCCGGTCGCGTTCTCCATGAGATGTTGTATTGTTTTTAGCCATTTGCGCTGTCTCGCGACAGTTCGCGCCCGCAGTGACGTCATGCGTCGCGCGATCACGTCTTTCTTCTCGCGATCATGCACCGCGAGAACAACTCAAAACAAGATGGCCGCGCCCGCAAGCAACCACATGGGTAAGTTGGCGACCCGCAACCATGCAGAAAATCTCGCGAACATGCCGGAAAAAAACTTCCGCATCTTTGCGATATTTCTGCTTGTTTGCGATAAT
The DNA here is from genome assembly GCF_964204655.1 of Triturus cristatus. Taxonomy (NCBI): domain Eukaryota; kingdom Metazoa; phylum Chordata; class Amphibia; order Caudata; family Salamandridae; genus Triturus; species Triturus cristatus. Next base: position 1,554,916,703 of record NC_140590.1, read on the forward strand.
TTTAAACATTCTCGCGATAATTTGCGAAGGTTAATTCCGCAAATTCCGCCCACCCCTAGTATTAGTCCCTATTAAAGTTTACTACATGTACCCAGGCCTATAGTTCCATTACTGGGCCTGCAGTACTTACAATGCCACCAATTAAGTAGTCCTTTAAAACATGACTCAGGACTGCCATTGCAGCATGTCTGCAGATTTAAACTGCCAAATTGACTTTGCAAAATAAACATTTTTTCAAGCCTGAATCTTACTTTATAAGACATTTAAGTCACCCCTAAGTTAGGCCCTAAAATGCCCACAGGGCAGAGTGCAGTGTATTTAAAAATGTGGACATGTACTTTGAAGATGTACATGTCCTGGTAGTGAAAACCTCTTAAATGAGTTTTTCACTAATACAAGGCCTGCCTCTCCCATAGAATAACATTGGGTGATCTTAATATAGGTGCTAACCTTTGATTTGGAACATGTAGGAATGTCATGTTTGGTCTCAAAGAATTATAATTTAATATCCTCTTTAATGGTAAATTTGGATTACATGTCACAATTCTGAAAATTCAATCTTTAGCACGTAGGCATTTTCATGTCCTAACCATTTGGTGCCTGCAGTCTCTGTCCTGGGTCACATGACTGTGATAAGAATGGCTGTCGGCCTCTGTGTATTCCTCACAGACAGTGAGTGAGTCAAAGGGGGACTAGATGTTGGCAGAAAGGGCCAGCTTACCAAGATGGGTTGTCAGAGCCGTTCCATGCCCCAATTACATTTCAAAGGGCTGCCTCTAGCACACTCACAAATAACTTGACAGTGACACAAGTCATTTGTCACCCTAGGTCTCTTGGACTCTGGGCAGGGGAGGAAGGAAATTACAGAACCAGATGTTGGGGGGAGGTGAGAGGTTTCTCCCACTTGAAAAGACATGCACCAGGTATATATACTTTGGACCCTCAGAAAAACATTTCTGTTCACTCCAAGACCTGTGGGGACCCCCAGAAGGACTGTCTTGTACTTCAGAGTACTGTGTTGCTGCTACCAGAGGACTTCCCTGCTGCTTGAAGCCTGCCTTGTACCCTCAGATGAGTGCCCTGCGTCTTGAGGCCTACTTTGTTGCTTGATCCCAGGACTACCAGAGTGACTCCAAGGGCTAGTTGGCTGGTCTCCTGTTCTGAGCTATAGAGTCAAAAAAAGCTGCAACAACTTGAACCCTCCATGGAGCCACTGTCGGCTACAGCCTGAAGCTTCATCTCATTGGAGATTTCTGACTTCCAAAAAAGTCGCTAGGTCTGACTGTAGAAATCTTTACTGTGGCTTAGTCCAACCGCTCCCCGACAACAATGTCTCCTCAGACACAGCCAGCTGCCTTCCCCGGTTGAACATTAACTTCTCAGATATTTTTCTTTAAAATTTCTTCTGAGTTCGAAGGTAAGCCGAGACCAGGCCCAATCCACTCCATGTGTCTAAATCGCACTTCATCGTGATCGCCCATAACTTTTGACTTTGCCCTGGTCTCGCACAATTAGATGCCTGTGGTTGGCGCTTTGATCTTTATGCACTAGTTTTCATTAAAAACTGCAACAATTCATAACTTTGGTTCTACCGATTGAATTTGATTAATTTTGTAGGTGTTAATTTATTCATTACTTTTTTTGCCATTGTTCTAAATTGGTGTGAGATTTTTCTTTATTACTGTTTGAGTGCTGCATAAATACTTAACATATTGCCTCTAAACTCAGCCTAGCTGATTTGTCCTCAGATACCAGAGGGTTAAGCACAGGTTAATTTAGTGACTTTTATGGTTCACCTCGACAGGGATTGTGGTTGTTGCTTGGGAAGGGTCTTCACCCGCCTCAAACAAAAACCCAATTTCCTACTGGGAATCTAGTCCATCTTTCCACACAGTGCACTCTCCTACAGTACCGAAGGTGGTTCATAGATTATGCGCCTTAGACTTGCCTATGATAAACCCTAAACTGCTTTGGGAGCACCAGTCTATGCATGGAAAGGGAAATGAGACTGTCCAAAATTGTATCTAAGATTTTAGTCTCAGTATTTAGCAATGACAGCGGCCTGTATTTGGAGTCCATAGTAGTTGGTTTCATAGGTTTTAAATTCATAGCCACTACCAATTTTGTCAATGTGGGTGGGAGGTAAACCCTGCTAGCTGATTCTTCAAGTAGAGTTACAATAAATTGTGTTGTCATTCACCTATTCTTCATAGAAACCTGCCCCAAGGCACATGCCCACCTGGAATACCTCTTATTGTTCATATGACCTCATCAGGAGGAGATAATTGGGCCATTAACACCGTTTTTTTCTTCAGCCATGCCGTTGTCAACTCCTCAAGAGAACACTTTACCGCGTCCCTCATCGAACTACTCGAGAGGTGTATAAGACACCATAATATTGTCAAAGCCTTTCTGACATTTGCTAGAAATGAATATAGCATTGTTTTATCTGCCCCCGCACACCTGTCTTTTTGGTCACTTGGGTCTCAGAAGGCATGCAAGTGTGCCGCTAGGGTGTTCTATCTCCCCATAATCCCTTGCCATTGCACACTTTCTTCTGAAAGTAACCTCTCTTTCTGCAACTTCTTGATACTCAATAGCTTCTTGTATATTGTAGCAAGCAGTTGACCATCATCGATCTGTACATGTGTCCATACTAGCTAAACAAATTGTGTCTACAATGCCAATAATATATAGCATAAGGCATTCAATACACCTGCATGTTAGGCAATACATTGCCCTCTGATATAAGCTTTAAATGCCACTCACCCTGTTGCATAATGTCCCACTGATCCAACATTATGCTTACAATTGTCAGTGATAGCACTCCCTATCTCAGCATGAAATATGCTATCTTGCAATTGGAATTGGCAAGAGAAGTGAGGTATAGCTATGGTGGGTTGTTCCAAGTCAATCTGCAACTGGCATTCTCTGAGTATGTATGTGCATGGTTCATGCAAGACAATGTCCAAGTGGTCAACATTTTAGGAAGTATTATGTAATCTATCCTGGAGGACAAGTCATGAACAGTTGAACAGAATTTGACCTCTCTACCCTCTGGGTGTGTAGGTTGCCATATATTAATTAGTTGTAATCATACGTTTTAATTTTTCTAAATGCCATGGTCAGCCACCTAGTCACCCGCTTGATCTATCAAGTTTTAAATGCAGTATGCAGTTGAAATCAGTACCCCATATCATTGCACCACAATCTAAATTGGCACCAGCCTCCTGGAGCATAGTAAAGTGTGTTGGATCATCGCAATTCAAGCAGGATGCATTTACCAATAATATCCACAAGGCCTTTATCTCATTTATCAACCACACATATCTGCCATCAAGGTCAGCTACAAAACCTATGGCACACATTCTGCAGCCCTTTCTTACCCAGATAAGCACTCCTCTAGAAGGAGTACCAAAAGGGATATTGTAACATGTTCCCTTCATTTTATTCGTTTTGGACCCATCATTATATGTGGTCAAGTATGTTTTTTGAATGAACGCAAAACACACAAAATGTCTTTCCAGATAGGCTACCACATTCTGGGTCTTATGAGGAGTATTGAGGCCTCTGACATTCCTCATTAACAGTCTAAGCCTCATCCTCTGTCTACCATTTATCATGATTGTCAAGATTGAGAATGACTATTCTGGTCTATGTTGAGGTAAAGTGTGAATTATCCAGCCTACATGGAAACAATGACCGGGTTGTCACATGCCTGTGCATTTGAACGGAAGCCTTTCACAATGCCAACTCCAAACTGCAGTCAAACTTTCCCACCAGCCAGTCCAGATGCAAGACATAACCAGAAAAAATAAAGAAGATTTAGGTTTGACGCAGACAGGGGCAAAATGGGCCAAATCTAACATCCACCTAATGTTGCAGTGGTAGATGTATACCTATACATTTATAGAGAGTAGCAATAGGGACCCCACCAGAGCTACATCTGGCCAAAATAAATGAACACCATATATTGAGGCATACAGAAACATATTTCTATTTCAATTAAACACATTGCAAATTACTTACATAGTTCTAAAACACTATCTATTGCAGCTTATCTTTGTTATTGTCTACCAATATCCATAGTATAAACAATTGATACAGTTGAAAATGATACTCTTTATATAATCATCTAGGCTGGATCGACGTGAGTCTTAGAGGCCATTTGGTCCCACTCAGGAATTTTTGGAGAAGTGTGCTCGGGAGCTTTCCACTTTAGAGCATACATGGCTAGCCAAGGGTCAGAAAAAAACCTGCATTCTGCTGGCTAATGTGAACTGGAAATGAAATGGGTAGAGCATGTTGTATTGTATATTGAGAGTCCCCAACATCCTTTTGACCTGTGGAAAGGACCTTCAAGCCTACTGCAGTGCAATGGTAAAGTAAGGAAACTGCAACAGGCCGTGTTGAGCCTGAGTAATGTAATCTTTCTCTTCAAGGGTTTTCCTTAGGGCCTCATCTTGATCTCATATGAGCAATTACTGGCAAGTACAGATCACCTTAGACAGGTCTGGAGGTCAGTGATCTATGTTAATGCTCTGCCATGAAAAGCTGAAAGAAAGTCTCTCCTCCAAACAAATCATCCAGAAACGTCTCAACATTTTTTCCATATTGTTGGTGTTTGTGATTTCAGCCAGACCAATAATGTGGATATTATTGCACCTAGCTTTCTCAAAAAGAGAGAAAGAGGAGAAAAAAAAGATCGTCCATACAACCTCCACTTACAAAGTTAAACACACAAATGTTATGGTAGTGAACTAACACTATAGCGGTTCAACAAAATCCCAAGGCCCTACACACAACATTCTAGAAAATAGACTGAAATCCTCACCCACATAATCATGGAAAGCTTCATCATAGGCTATTCCGTCCTATCTTGGTTTGATAGTATGAACAAGATGGTATCAACCTTTCAGTAGAGGGACATCATAAGAAAATATTTTCTGGACAGATGTGAGGTCCAGCTGCTGTAATAAAACTACCTTGGTTTTAACCCCAAATATATCTCTTTATTGAAGAAAACATCAGGCAGGATCAAAATAACACAATCGGTTGAAGAAAGATGTTATGTCTCCCTCAGCCCTTCAATCAACATTTATGGGCCCTTTTATAGCCCAGTGGCACCTTGGGCCTTCCTCTGGGTTAAAAGGATTTATACAAATGCACCATCCTGAGTCAGTCTATGCAAAAGGTAGGAATAGGTCTTTCCAATCCAGTCTTAAAAACAACCACCCTTCACTTTAAGGGGAGTAGGCGCCACTGGTCTTGGTATAGTGAGGGTCACTCCTGTAGTCATACATTCTTCAAGAAGATTAGGCCGTCGAGTCTCGTATTATGGCCCTCTGGGGACTGTGCTCGTTCCTGTTAATCCTGATGAAGGCACAAGACAAGCATCTGCATCCCACCTCTATCCAGAAAAGATTTTCTTATGATTTTCTTATGATCGCCCTCTCCTAAGATGTTGAGACCATTATGGTGGTACTATTCAATCCAGATGGGATGAATGTGTCCATGAAGAAAGGGAGAGGATGTGGCCTAACGGCTTTGGCAGTCCACATCCAAGCTGGGGAACCGGGTTCGAGTCTCAGCAGAGACACTCAGCATCCTGTGATTCTGGCCAATCTCCCTGTGCCTAGCAAAAAACAAATATGTCTGTCTGTAATGCAACTGGTGCTCATGCAAAGCGCTCTGATACCTTCTGGTCTAGTTTGCGCTGTATAAAACTAAAAAAAAGCATGCCATGATAATGTGGGTGAGGCTTTTCCGTCCATTTTCAAGAATATTATAGTGCCTAGACCTAGTCAGTAGATCTTGGTTCTTGGCAGGGATGGCACTGAGTTATTGTAAAGACCGTCTGCACACAGTTTCTTCAAGTATAATTTTGTGTAATAGTCATTACATCTCCAGTACGGGATCAACCACCTTGCCTCCCTCAGCTTTCACCAACCAACAACCACTTTCACAAATGATGTCACTATTACATGCCTGTAATTCTATCCGTTATGTAGTCTCACAACTCTACATCATCTTCCCCCTATAACACCCTCAGCAAATAAAAGGAACAATAAATATACATAAATAATTTTTTTACATACAATGGTACACAAACTGTGTATAGAAATTACAACTCATACCATATACATTTTATACCAGCTTTATAACAGTGGCCCATTTTCCTCTCCCTCACACTTCTTGAGGTGTATTCACTTTAGATACCCAACCAAAATTCCAGGCTGTATCATCACTCAAAACAACTACGTTGCGCTTCACCTCCTTGACCTTATCTGGCCTAGAATATTTGCTGTTACCCTTCCGAACTGTTCCTCCTTTCCTTATGACCTCCCAATAACCACTCTCCACTCAGACTTTCTTGACATTTAGCTTTCTGCTATAGTATTCCTTCGCTTTTCTCTGCCAGATCAACTCCGTCTTGTCCTCCTGCTTCCACACTCTCCGCCTCCTAAGTAAGACCTTCAAATGGATCCCCCTCGAAAGACCGTCACTCACGCCCTGGTCACCAGCAAACTCGACTATGGAAACGCACTCTACGCCGGAAGAAACAAAAACCTCACCCGCAAGCTACAGAACATCCAGAACACCGCCGCAAGACTGGTCCTCGACCTGCCAAAACACTGCCACATCTCCCAGCACATGCACACACTCCACTGGCTCCCCATCGAAGCTAGAGTCACCTTCAAGATGCTCACCCACGCCCACAAGGCCCTCCAGGACACTGGACCAGCATACCTGAACAGCCGACTCAAATTCCATGCACCCCAGAGGACCCTACAATCTGCCCAGCTCTCCTACACTGTGGTCCCCCGCACCAGAAAGACCAGATTGGGAGGCCGCTCCTTCTCCTTCCTCGCTGCCCGAGCCTGGAACACCCTGCCGCTCCACCTCAGACAGACATCGCTCCCCATCTTCGCAAGAAACCTCAAAACCTGGCTCTTCGACAGACCCCCCCTTGATGGACTGGGGCCTGCTAACCCCCCCCCCTCCCAGCGCCTTGAGACCCTTACGGGTGACTAGTCGCGCTTAACAAACGCCTGATTGATTGTTTGAATGATTGATTGATCTGCACACAACTGACTCTTTCTCTGACTTCTTTCAGGTCAATCCAACCACACAGGCCATTTTTTTCTTCCCAGTTCCCTTCCTTTTAAAAACACAAATGCCTGATTTAAAAGAATCCCATTTTGCAAATTTTGCACATTGTTCTTATGAATTTTTGAAGTACCCAGGAAGAAATTGGATAGATACTTTATTTTAAAACTAAATCTTTCAGGTATACAAGATAGATGATTTCCCATGCCTTGCCAGATCATTCAAAAAGTGTTTGCAATGGTCCCGAAAATGTATGGCACAACTATTTAAACAATATAATATCATCGCTATTAGCAGAGCGACCCACCTGCTGGATACACATATTGGGTATCTACCTCTTTTAGATAAGAAAACAATTTATAGATGGGAAAGTAATGGATATCGAAATATCATAGACTTTATTGATCTAAACTCCTGAAAAGATTGGACAGAAGTAAAGACTACTATCAGGCACTCTAAAATAACGATGCAGTGGTCATTCATCGAATAACACACTTTTTGAATGAACTAGATTCTAGAAGAATTCTTGCAAACCTAGATCTGGCTGAAGATATGATAAAGACCAGAACACATAGATCCATTAGCTGCTGGGTAACCATTCCTAGACAAACGAAGAGCACTGAGGTAACTTCAAAGGTGATGGGAGGAGTGGCAGTCCAAGGAAGGATTCCAGATCTTGGCAGAGACCTAGAATAAGATCAATTTGTTAAGCTTCTCTTTATTTGAAGAGAGTGAATTTCGCTGTATGCAATATTATAAGAGATGGCTGCTATATAGAACCCTGGTCTTTTTACAGAAGATTAATTCCCAGATATCGTACAGCTGTTTTTAGAGATTGGACGTACATTATCTGGAGCTTCCCAAAAATAAGACAGTTCAGGGCTGAGATTCAGGAATGATGTCTGCATACATTAGAGATTGAACATTCAATTGATGTCCAAACAGTGGTCTTGGGTTATTCACCTAGTGTCAATATAGAACTACTGCATAAGAAACTGTTATTTGTAATTGCCCTAATAGGAAGGTCGATAATACTTCAAAACTGACGGTTGGAAGTGATCCCTACTTTTCAGCAATGGTGGTCAAACTAGAACATCATTATGAACTATTGGTCCAGAACACATAGCAAATTTCAGAGACTATGTGGGCAGCTGGGATAGGCTGGGCGATGAAAGAAGTCTATTCCCCCTTTTCCTTGGTAAATTTTTCGTTTGGGAAAAAAGTGCAATACTAGAAGGAATTAATTACAGGGACAATGTGCACTACAAGGTTTTCCATTAGCTGTAATATTCCACTCTTATGCTAAAAGTGGAATCTGTAAAGTGGTTTGATGAAATTTGAATTGATTGTTGTATGAACTTTCCAATAAAAAAAAGACACAAATGGCGACAAACCTGTCACAGAATGAGGAGTTGTTCTATGTGCCAACACCATTTTTCTCAACACCCTCTTCCAAGGAAGACGTTTAGCTAATGAGAGCTGTATATTTTCCCTATTTTCCATTAGAAGACGATTCACTCTCTCTTTTTCCAACTTGCTCAGATTGCTCTTGTCATTCTTCACCTCCGACCCACACTTTTCTACCATGTCTGATCTACTCCTGTGCTGGTCTAGTCTTTCTGTAATGCCATCTACCTTAGGAGGCTGAGTGTCAATAGTCCCGTCAATCGCTTGCAAGCCACATCTCATATTTTATAGGATAGATTGGGGTTTGCAACATGTCATTGACAGTGCTTGGTGTGGACTTCCTGGAGTCAGATTTCATTATCTATATGACCTTTGTATTTCCCACCTCACCAATCATCTTCCCATCAAACTCCAGAAAGAGGGCTTGTCAGCTGTGCAGTGCAGGGGTACGGGGTGGGGGTGGAGCGAGACAGCAAAAGCCGGATTGGCCAATGGGAGTTTCTAAATAAACAATACAAAAACAAGTGGTTTTAAAGTACACTTTAAAGCAATTTGTTTTGCATTGTATATTCAAAAGCGCTAGCAGGTCCCCAGCAACAAAACCGGTCCCAGCGGCAGTAAAAACAGCACCCACAATGCCAGCCCAGCAAAATGACTTGTGGCCAGTCTCGCCCTGCGGGACAGAAAACCATTTCCACCTGACCTCCTTATACAGTGACTTAACAGAGGCGCCCGCTGTACGGGGTGGGGGGCTCCCAAGCTCCATGGCCCGCCCTCAGCACAGTACCCTGGCCTGAGAGCTCCTGATTGATCCGGAAAGGGGCCCCTCCATGTACCTTGCAGGGACCCCCCTTAAGTTTTGTTACGGTACTGACCTTATAACATCTAGTCCCCCAAACGGTGTAGTATATCATCAGCCAGCATGTATGCATCTGCACATTTGTGCAAATGCTTTACAAAGGCACCACCAGCACCGATGATGTCCTGGGACATCCTCCGTCTTCAGCCGACACCACACGATTTGAAGCACTGGTCCACCCACACCTTCAATGTCCTTAGTGCCATCTCTCCAGTCTAGACACCAGCTCCATATGGCTGCACACCTGAAGAAGTCCTTCTCGCGTGCATTGCCACTTACAGTAGCATCACCCACAGCACCTGTCTCTTGGGATCTGGCACAGTCTAGAGCTCCGAAGCTGCAAGCTGCGGCGCTACAGCGACTTGCTGTTGTCATCAACTTGAACGCTCGGTACTCAGGACTGCCACGGATCTCACCCGTTTATTGGTCACCTTTTAGTTGAGTATTGCTGCATTTGGGCATTTTCTGGTACTATGAAGGTGAAATCTATTCTTGGACAGTAGCGGATTATTACACTAAACTTGTGTACATTAACGGTTAGAGTGCCAAGGTATAACTGTTTCAGAATTTAATATTCTTGGACAGTGTTACCATGGCTAAAAATGACAAAATAATGAAGTAACGCTATCAAAAAATGTGCGCCAGTTCGCCGCATAATTTGCCATTTCTTGGTCCATAATTTAATTAACACTGCCACAAAGTTTGGTTCTCCCCTCCTGCATAATTCCAGTGGGCTTGACAATAATTGACACCCGAGTGTGGCAAGCACAAAGGTGTCAGATTTGACAGTGAAAGTGTCACGAATAATTCAAACCAAGTAAGTTAATTCCCACAACATTCTGATAAAATACTTTTCACTGAACTCAATGTTACCTCTGTAAATTGGGCAATTGACCTTCCTGGTCAACTCAAATGTCTATGCATAACTAATTTGAACTGAGGTAGGAACAATTTACATTTATTTCAACACTTTTCTTTTTTAAGGGGTCATTTAAGAAAATTTGTAATGTGTTTCAATTACTTTCAGATAATAACTACAGGGATGAGAGGGACGGGCGAGCATTGTAATGTGTTTGAAGTTATTTTAAATACTTATTCCATCATTAAATTTATGTCCAGAAGTCTACTTTAGTGTCAATCAGACTTCTCACGCATAATAAAATTAAAACATTACTTTATGCACCACACTAATTCTATAATTAATAAATACAAATTATGTTACAAAACCCCTAATGGTATTTCTTAGTGCTGTGTAGGTGGAAAAGTATTTGTAAATGAATATATTATTGGGCATGGCTGTAAACTGGAAGGTTGGGCTTTTTCACATGTGATATTAAGACACAACCTAGAGAGGAGGTGTAGGCCCATGGTTAAGATCTTAGGGCCAAATGTATCACAGAATCGGCCAGTTTGGGAACGGTAAAAAGCCTTTTGGGATGTATCAACCCAAAAGGCATTTGCAAAATAGGTAATCACAATTGTCGCGATTACCTATTTTGCAAATGCAGTTAGGGAATCGCAATTTGTGATTCCCTAAATGCAATGCAAGAAGCATTCTCAGAATGTGACTTTGCTTTAAGGATTCGCAAATTACCACTAACTTCAAGTTGGTGGTAATTTGCAAAACCTTAGAAAAATGCACAAAATTGAATTTTCCTAAGTACTTTAGGGCATGTGTGTGTGTCACATACACACACTTACCTTTTATGGGGGTGCATCAGGGGGGCCTTACAATTGCACCCTTGCAATTACATTCGCAATTTGCAATTACCTAATTGCGAAGGCCTTCCCATTATGAATGGAAATGCATTCCTTAATAGCGAATCACAATTAAAGAATATGTGGAAATTGCTATTTTTTCCACGAAAACTACATTAATTGAATTTTGCAATTCTAAAATAGCGAATCACTAAAATTCGCTATTTTAGAATCGCAAAATGCAATGTTGATTCATCTGGCCCTTAATTTGTAAACCAGGGCACCTCTTTTTTAACCTGCTAGGCTCAGCATCTGTTTGGTAAGTAGAAGAAAATGTTGTGGATTAAAAGTTTAATTCTTCAAATTGAGGGCTGTTGCTGATGCCGGCCATAGACTCCGATCCCCTCCAAATTAGTGAAAGCATTTACAGACATATGAGGCCTGATTTAGAGTTTAGCGGATGAAGGTTTAGGAATTAATATTTTTTTTAAAAAACTTTGGGGACAGGAAGTTAGGGCCAGATCTAGAGTTTGGCGGATGGGATTTTTAATCGAAGCATGAAGGATTTCCCGCCCGCTATACTGCTAATGCCATAAGCTACAATGCATTTGTATTACGGTGGCTGGGGCAGCAGCCTAATTTGTGATATAGTATTCGCTGCAAAATCTGAGTTGGGCACGATCGGGAGAAGTGAATGTGTGGGATATGTATGCAGCTTGTCCTAGGTAGCGATACTGTGAAATCTATATACTAGAGCAAAAGACATGGCAAATTAGTTCCAGTTATGTTGATTCTTGTGTGATAGAGGATGAGCAAACACATTTTTCTCTGGTGCTGTAAAATAAATATTTGTGCCCAAGGTGCAAAAATAGATATTGAAAAGTTTAGTAAACACCAGTGCCATTTTGTTATAAATTGGTTGGATATAAGAATATTGTTAGCAAGAATATCGAGTGACATAACTATTGTGTCTAAAATATTCATAATCTTTAGTGGTAGTAGGAATCTGAGCAGCAAATACTTCGCTAGGCCTGACTATGAGTCGGGTGCAGTGATATTCCAATTAGCATGACCATTTCGCTTTATTTCAAGTGGTCCATGGTTCCAGCAACCAAAATTAGCGGGAGTGGAACACTGTGTTTCATTTTTCTTGCGTGTGAATCTTCACCCAACTTACCAATGGGGCTCCATGACTGAAGCAATGAGCAAATGGACAGGCCAGCCCCAATTTGACAGCCTCCCTGAGCAGTGGGGGAGCATGGAACATCCCCAGCACTCCTGGAAGCTTCCCTACCTCGAGACAACATCCCCACCCATTTAGCAACCGCTCGTACTAGGTGATAAATTTGTGTGCGATAGTCCTCAGAATCCAGAAAATGCTGTGTTTTTGCATCTGGTAATTCTGGATCTGCATGAATAATCCCCATTCCAAGGACTGAAATTAGCCGTTTCTGGCCTGGTATCTCTCAGGGGAGTTTAAGGCCGACTTCTAATCAGGCTCTATGTAGCAAAACTCTTTATTTCAGAAAAACAATCAATCTCCGGAGTTTTTCCCTAAAAGTCACCTTGATACCCAGTCTCTCATACTCATCTCATTACAGTTGCGCAATCTCTGTATGTATCCAAACAGGTATTTGAATACATATCTACTTTGTAAATGTATCTACTCTTTGTTACTCCTTCATCCTACCTGCTAGCGCTGCTGCCAAAGACTTTATTGTTCTATTTTTATGATCTACCTCTTGGGTGTCTCCAGTACTGGTTAGCATTGGTAACAGGATCTTCCCCCTCTGGGGATAGTTAATGGCGTTTACGCATGGGGTCCTTAGGATCACTAGGGATGGAGGAATTTCAGAAGCAATTGGAAATTCCATGTCTGATTCTCCTTGTAATTCCTCATTTTGGCCTGTTATTCCACACAGAGACTCTACTTGCTTTTAGCAAGTAGAATCTCTGGGAGGAATACATTTGGTCTGCCGTAAAACCAAAGAACTTGTAATTCGATGGGTCTGTCTGTAGCGTTCCCTGAAATCCCTTTTTTGTTTCTTTATTATTGTCTTAAATAATGTTGTAAAGTGCTCTGATGTCCATCTGTGGTATGGTGTATGCTCTATTTAGAACTGCAGGTTAAATTAAATAGAAATCAAGTGCACACTTGTAAAGAGTGTTGCATAGATGCAAGTTGAAATTCTTAAAAATGTTTCAGGTGTTCTCTGGGAAAAATTTGTGAAGTACAGAATTTCTGAAATCAGCATCCATATGGGATGAAGAACTATTGGGCGCACATGCAATATATTTTCTGAAGCAGCTCCACATTGAGGTGTGATTTGGAGCTAGAAAGAGTGTTTTTATGGATCATGTCAAAAGTGCACTAATGTGACTGAGGAAGACTCCAGTCCAATGAGCTGATAGTGACACTGTCAGCGGGCCACATAGACTGGAGCGATGGGTGGGCAGAATTCACCTTGATTTCTCCGGCTAGCATCTGATGCTGCAGAGATACCCCTACAGCTATGGATGAGTCTAGACTAGCTGCTCGTACCTGGCATCATAGGCAAACCATGCAATTGTCACCCTAGCATTTCCTTTTACGCTTGATTTTTTCCCTCACAAATAGTACCCTCCTTAACGTTGCTAAGTTCACCAAAATAACCGGGCTAGCCTTTAGTGCAGCTTGAATGTGAGTGCCTTATAGTGTATAACTTCTACCTTTTCTAAGTAGTCAGCCCAAGGACATCACCCTAGCACATTTGAGAGAGTCTCACACTTCGGTAGGGACTTTGCTACTCAGTATACCAGGTAGTACTTATTGCGTAGATAAGGAAAACTGGAATGTTGAGAATAGGTTAATATGCAGATGGTCATAGGATCAAGGTAGATAACATGGTAGGGGCTATTGTTTTTCCAAGTTACAATTCTGTTAACCCTGGGCCCGGAATTATTTGCTCAAGGAGGTATTTTTTAAGACTTGTTGCCCAGTAATCAGGCACATTGTCAATCAATCAATCAATCTATCTGGGGTTTGTATAGCGCGGCTACTCACCCGTGAGGGTCTCAAGGAGCTGAGGGTGGGAGGGCTGCTGATCCGTGTGGGTGCTGGGGTTAAGTCCAAGAGCCAGGTCTTGAGAGCCTTCCAGAATTCGGTCAGCGACAGGGATTGCCTGAGGTGGAGAGGCACAGTGTTCCAGATGTTTCGGCGAGGTAGGAGAAGGATCTTCCTCTGGTTCTAGTCTTGTGGATCCATGGGTTGGTGGCCAGGGCCAGTTGGGGGGAGAGGAGGTGTCTGGTGGGTACATGGAATGAGGGGCGGTGGATCTGATATGCTGGTACTACGTCGTGGAGGGCTTTGTAGGCATGTATGAGGAGCTTGAAAGTGAGTCTTTTGTTGACTGGGAGCCAGTGGAGTTCTCAAAGGTGTTTGGTGATGTGGCTGCAGTGGGGGATGTTGAGGACTAGACTGGATGCATCAATTTGAATATTCTTTAGTTTCTTTAAGAGTTTCTGGGTGATGCCGGCGTGGAGTCTGCTCCTGATGAGTGCGTTGGGGACCATCTTTCTGGATTCAGTGGAGAGCCATCTGAATGTCTTTCGAAGTAGGCAAAGTGTGTGTTAGTATGATGAGAATACGGCATTGATCTGGCGGCTCATTGTGAGTGAGGAGTCCAGTATGATGCAGAGGTTTCGTGAGTGGTCCATGGGGGTGAGGCATTCCCAATGCGGCAAGCTACCAGGAGTCATCCCAAGCTGAGGGGGTGGGTCCCAGGATGAGGACTTTGGTCTTGTCCGAGTTGAGTTTGATGCAACTGTCTTTCATCCAGGTGGCAACGGCCTTCATCCAGCCGTGGAAGTTGTTTCTGGTGGCTGTGGGTTCGTAGGTGAGGGAGAGGATTAGCTGGGTGTCGTCGGTATAGGAGATGATGCTGAGTCCGTGGTTCCTGACGATGGCTGCGAGAGGGGCCATGTAGACGTTGAAGAGGGTGGGGCTCAGGTAGGAGCCCTGGGGAACTACACAGCTGATCTCGGTGGGTTCTGAGAGGAACAGAGGTAGTCTCACTTGCTGTGTTCGACCGGTGAGGAAGGAGTGAATCCGGTCCAGGGCCTTGCCGCTAATGCAGGTGTTGTAGAGTCTCGTGATTAGGGTGAGGTAGGAGACGGTGTCGAAGGAGGCTGATAGGTCCAAAAGGATGAGGGCTGCATTTTTGCCCCAGTCAAGGAGGGTGCAGATGTCGTCAATGGCAGCGAGGAGTGCGGTCTCGGTGCTGTGGTTGCTTCTGAAGCAGGACGTGGTTCACTTCGATAAACTTGGAGAGTTGGGTGTTGATGGCCTTCTTGATGACATTGGCTGGGAAGGGGAGCAGGAAGATGGGTCTGCAGTTCTTGAGGTCTGTTGGCTCGGCGGATGGCTTCTTCAGCAGGGGGTTGATCGCAGCATATTTCCAGTCATCAGGGAAGATAGCAGTCTTGATGGAGCAGTTGATGTGGCAGCGAAGCTTGGGGGCAATGGAGGTGGCTGCTCTGAGGAAGATGCGGTGCAGGCATGGGTTCGTGGATGCCCTTCATGGTTTTTAGTGTGTTGTCTGTGGTGATCAGGATCCAGTTAAGCAGGATCTTTTGGGGTATGGCGTGGTTGGCTGTGGTGGTGTCGGGCGTGGTGGGAGAGTCTTGGGTGTTGAAGCTGTCATAGATCTGCCTAATCTTGTGGTGGAAGAAGGTGCCGTGTTTGTTGTACAGGTCTTGGGCGGGTGGGATGTCTTTGGTCCCGCTGTTGGGCCAGGCAAACTCCTTGATAATGGCGAATAGTTCTTTGCTGGTCTCGCTGTTGGGCCTGGCAAACTCCTTGACAATGGTGAAGAGTTATTTGCTGTTGTCTGCATTGGCATTGATTCTGTCTGTCTTGGAGGGTCGTTTTCTTTGTGGTTTTGAGGTGGAGGTGGTGTGCGGTGATGCTGGCTTTAAAGGTTGCATGAATTTCGGGGCTTATGTTGTTCCTCCATCTCTTCTCGAGTCGTCTATAGGTGCGTCTGGACTCGTGGAAGGCAGGAGTGTACCAGCTGGTCAGGTGAATGCTTGAGGGGTGCCGGAGGGTCAGAGAACTTGAAGGTCCATCAGTGGAGGTTGCGTGCTAAGGTATTAGCATCAGCAGATGACAGTGGTGTGGCAGTACTGAGAGAGGCAGTGAGATGTTCTTCGGTGACCTTGTTCCAGCTAAGGCGGGGGCGGTGAGGGTGGTGGTGTACGGTGGGTTTGTGAAGGCAAAGTGCATGCAGTGGTTGTCATTCCAGAGGAATTTGGTGGTGTGCTGTACGTGATGTTTTCGCTGGCGGAGAAGACTGGGTGTGTCCTGCTGTGTGGTTTGGAGAGGTGACTAGCTGCTTGAGTCCTATGTTGGCGAGGTTCTCGAGAAGGGATGCAGTGTTCTGGTAATTGGGGTTGTCCAGGTGAAAGTTGAGGTCGCCGAGTAGGTTTTAATTGGTGGATGCGAGAGCATGGGGTGCGATAAAGTCGAAGATGGTGTCGGTGAAGGGTGGGCGGGGGCCATGAGGTCTGTAGGCAAGGGTGCCACAGAGGGTGGTGTTGAGGCTGGTCTGTATCTGAAAGTTGAGATGTTTCATCGTCCAAATGGGTGGTCAAGCAGAGGGTGTTTTTGTGGACTGTGGTGATGCTCCTCTTGGTTGGTAGCTGCAATCCTTGCGAGTGATCTTGTAGCCATCGGGGATGGCAGTGGTGATATCCGGGCCAGATCTAGGATTTGTCCAGGTTTGTCTGACCTGCAATGCACCTGACACTAGTCCAATACATTACTTAGATATGAGTATAGCAGTTTCTGACTGAAATGCTATGAGTAGCTATAGAGAGAGGGCGAGGAAAAGGGGCTAATGCTAGAAATAACAATGTAGTATTATTATTCCATTACGCATCTATGAGATGAAAACCCATTACAAGTCCAATTTACTGCGCACAGTGGTATATGACTGCAGGTGCACTGCATATAACACACTTATATTTGTAATAGAAGCCTCAAAATATGCATACATCTGAATCCTACTCACTTAGGTAGTAAATTACTGCTTTTCTGCAACACTACAGCATCCAGATTAATTTGAACTTGTTGAGGTTAAAGCTATCATCTTGAACATAAAGAGATTCCTAAACAACTTTATGAAAATGATACAATTACCTTGAAATGCATCCTGGTGCTTGCTGCTGGATTTGCATTCACAGCACTCCCGATTTAAATGGGAGACTCCAATTTGTAAGCCAATATTGCTTTCTTTTATTTTTCTCCCACTTAAAACTTCTTCAACCTCAATGAAGTTAATGTTCAAATTGGATTCCCTAATATTTTCCTAAATTTCCCTCTTATCAGTTCCCAAATGTTTAGCATGTATGAATTTGATAACTGTCAAACACACACTACACTTGTTGACAATGACATGTATTAGCGAGGATAAGGCTGGAACCAGTGCACAAAAGTCACTTGTTGTTGGAAGTTGGATTATTAGTATGGGCAAGTATGCACCTACCACTAGCAATAAGGCCACCAGCAATATAAGGTACAGTCAAGATCTCATTACATTAGCCCCTGGATCAACCCATGGTAGCTGGCTACCAGCAGGCAGGCTTAACTCAGAAGACAGCATTTAAAAACACCAATACATTAAATTAGTAGGACACATTACACAATAAAAACCCCACAACAATTTATAAACATTGTAAATATGCTTATCTTTTAAATGACACCAAAACGACAAAAATCCAATCTAGGGAACAGGAAATATGAATTTTTAAAGATGAAACACTTTCTAGTGCTTAAAAATACATAGAGCCAACTGGGGACATCTCATAATGCTTGACCGGGGACAAAGTTTGAGGCCAAATGCGATGAGGCCCTGGTTGGATACACTAAGCGGGAAGCCTTGGTCAAAATTTTACCCTCAGACTTAAAAACCTTTCTGGAGGATTTTCTCTTGACGTTGTGTGGTGCCCTCCGGCAGGCCAAGTTCAATGCAACATAATTGGATTGCTTCTCTGTGAGACCCAGTCAAATCCTGGAAGACTGGCACGCCGGAACTTTCAGCGGGACAAAACTAAAATCCAAGCCGGATCACAGTTGAAGGTAACCGGCTTGACAATTAATGTCGAGTCAGTCCCCTTATGGAGCAGTTTCCAAAAGTTGCTCCAAACATCTCCAACCTTCTACAACTTCTTCCTGAAGTTTCCCTTAATGATTCAAATCATCAAAACACAAATCCATGGGTCTAGATGCTCTGAGATGGTCCTTGGAAGTTTGGAACTACAATTCCCGCAATACACCTATCCAAATCCTTAAGAGTCTGCTGGACAAACTCCAGGCTGGGGCCTTCTTGAGGGATATGGAGCAGGGAAGTTCTGTTAACCTGTTGCTTTCAGGAAATCCACTCTTTAATCTTTTTTCGAAGCAAGGCAAAGTCCTCAGGGCTGTAGTTCCAAGTGTGCAGCAGGAGCAGTCCTTCAGATTGCAATCCTTTGGGGTGCAGACCAGGGTTCCAGCAGGTCAGTCCTTCTTCTTGTAGTTTCAGGCAGCAAATCTGAGTTGCTATGCAGTTCTCTTATATTTATTCAATAATCCGGGGAGACAATCAGGGGGTCACCCTAGTCCAATGAAGTGCAGGGTGCCACCCAACTGCATGAAAGCTGCCTCCAATGTGTGGCATATTCTTGTCCCACAAAGCACTGCACTTTAACATTCAAGATGGAGAATTCCTCTCCAGGAGAGTAAGACCTGGCTAAACCAACCCACTGGTGTCGCTCATTTCCATTAACACTCTCTCTCCAGACTTTCTGCAAATTCCATCAGAAGTCATTTGCTTCTGATCATGGTGTCATGTCATGTGATGTTTCTGTGATGTCATACCATAAAGAAGGGTCATGTGATATTTCAGTGATGTCACTTTTATTCTAAATGGGTCTGTTTAACCCTACAAAATGCACCTAATTGACAAGTAAGACTACGGGCCAGATTTGGAAATCGAGCAGAGAGCCTCCGATCAGCGGTCGGAGGCTCTCCACCCAACATCCTGAGCTGTCCTTCCGACAGCCGCATTTTGATTACGGCGGGTAATGGGAAAACCCACAAGGGAATTTCCACTCCTCTTCCTATGGGCTCTGTGAGTCAGTTGGAACAGAAGAGGAATAGTAATTCCTTCAATGACGGCGGAGCCAGGCTTGGCTCCACCATTGGAATTATGATGTTGGTTTCCGACAGCCTTTATATGTCGGCCTTTATGACCTGGAAAGGCTGTCTGAAAGCGACATTGGGAGCCCCTAGAAGGGCCTCCTTACACCCTGGTCCTCTGCTTAGGGGCCTTTGGGGCACCTATGGTGCCTCACTGAAAATCCCTGTCCCGTGTGGTAGCCACTGTGAGGAGCCTGCCACACAGTGTAGGGATTTTCACAAACTCCCATATCTCAATGGAAGTCTGTGCTGCGAGTAGTTTCCACCCACCATACAAGTTCCCATGGAGAAATGGGAGTTTTGCGACAGCACTATGTGCGGGCACATTGAAATCAGGTGAGTGGAACCGCTAACCTATGGTTGGGCGGTTCCCTCACTGAAACGGTGTCGGTCGGAGGTAACTCCGACCAACATCAAAATCAGGCCCTATGTTGCAGTGGTTTACACCATGATGGATATTTAGGTGTGTCCTACCCATGCCTTCCAATCACCATCGACTGAATCCTTTTGTCAACCTCTTGACGTGGCATGGGGAAGAAAAGTAAAGATCCCATGATGCACGTTCTTGTCTAAGTCTGGACAGATACTTAGATACTCTGAAAGTATTAATGGCAATATTACGCTAGGCCACTTGTTTTTATTTATTCGTAGAGTTTTATATAGCGCTGGCTAGACCTGGAGGTATCAGAGCGCTTTACATGAGGATCAGAGCGTTACAGGTTACATAATTACATCAATTACAGGCTTCAAGTAAAGACATAGGAGAAAACAAAAACATGAGATGCGGGGAGGGAAAGAAACACAACGGGGCAATGAGGAAAACAATGTCAGATGTTTGGCTGGGTAGGTGTCAGCCGAGGGGGTGAACCAAAGCCAAGACTCCTCTGTAGCTACATAGGACAGCTCCACCAGGTATCCACCAAGGTTCCTTAGGCTCCGAGATAAGTACAAACAGTTATGGTATCCACCATGGGGGCATCGTCAAAGTTCCATCAAAAGGCACCAGTCCTGGTGTTACTGGGAAGCGCCGTCCACTACGTTCTCCAGCACACCCCCAGACAAAAATGGTGAGAGGAGAGGTGGAAGGGACAGATTCCAAGGTCGGCAGATTGTAGGACAACCCATCGTTCCAGCCTTCAAACCTCTTGGTGGGGGTGAAGCATCAGACTTTAGTCCTCTATAGTCCCCCACAGATGCGTCCTCTTCTTGTGGGCCGTGAGTCCCCCCTCTAGTTTGTAACCGTATGGATGATGTTTGTGTAGTAGTGGCTATTTGTTAAGTGGGATTAAGCCTGCGGCGGAGGTCAGGCAGGGGCAACCATCTTATGGTCAGGCACTTGGTGTGGTTCTGTGCGTGCCAGCAAGATGTTCTGGGGTCTTATCTCCTAGTGCCAGGATAGGAGTGCTTCAAGAGTGTGGCTCTTTGGGCATTGCTCCCCCAGCCAGATATCGCAAATGCCTTCATTTCTTCAAAAAATACACCCCAGATCGGGCGCCATCTTAGGGTCAGGCGCTGCTTCCCTGTTGCAGCCTCACTCAGGGCCCAGCTTTCCCTGCCCCACAGGATCATATTTTAGTGTATGATGTTCCCCCTGGGCTGCCTCCACTCTCAATGCCTCCACCGCCTCTGGGCCAAAAAAGATACCCCAGATCGGGCGCCATCTTAGGGTCAGGTGCGGCCTCCCAGTTACAGCCTCACTCAGGGCCCAGCTTTCCCTGCCCCACAGGATCAGATTTTAGCATAGGATGTCCCCCTGTGGGCTGCCTCCACTCTCAATGTCTCCACCGCCTCTGGGCCCCGCTCACCTCCGCGTGGCGCCGCTGCCACCTGGAGGCTTCAGTCTCCCTCTCGTCCGCGTCGTGGCCCTTAGGCCACTGCTTTAAGTTGAATGAAAAAGATATGTGGGGACCTCTAAAAAGGGCATGGCCAAAGAAGCCTAAGTAGGAATCCTGTACAAGAGGCACGGCCTTTGTAATTAAAGGTGTGGCCTAAACACACCAAAATAAACAGATGAAAATTGGAAGTATGCTTGTGAGCTGCATTTTGTAGGGAACTGTTAAAAATATTACCAAGCACGGATCATCGACAAATGCCAATCACGGTGTGGTCCTTATGAAAGAAAAAGAATATCGCATCACTGATTTTTTTTAGAAACCCCAGCAATAAAATGACAAACGATCAGACTAGACAAATATCTCTCCAAATCTGTTAAACTAGAAAGTATGTCTGTCTCCTCTGATCATTGTTCATTTTTTGGTACCTTTTTTCATTTTTCAAACGACTTACACATTTTTTGGGTGGCCAATGATAGACAGGAACACAGGGCACAGTAGGAGTGATTCTGCGTCCTTTGTGTTTTTTTACTGCCAGTGCTGAGCGCTGGCAGGACCAGCCCCAATTAAATCCCTGCGCAAGGCCTCGTTTTTCAAGTGATATACAGTGTATGAAGCAAAACAATGTCCTGATATTTTGAAGTGCAGAAATACACCTTGACATTTTTGCAGTTCAAAGTTAACACAGCAAAAAAATAGAACACTAATGGCTTTCTAAGGACCGACTGCCCATTTAAGTGGATAGAAGGTGATATCCGCATTCACTTTATTGACATCCCTTTAAAAACTGTTTTTAGAAAACTCTTAAAATCCTTTCTTGCACGCCTTCTCTTTTGATTTCATGCTCTTGGGGACATTGCCAGTTAGCTAATTGCCACTAAATCAGCACAATAGATGGAGAAATAAGAGCTGCAGCTCAGGAAGAGGAAAAAAGTATATTTATTACAGGCTTTGTAAATACATGGAAGCTACCCTTTGTCCGCCTCAATTAAGAAATTAATTCATGGTGTAGTTTGATAATCGAAACATAACAAAATCATCTATGAAAAGTATTAAAAAAATTTGCACATTCGCTCGTGTGTTTTTTATGTCCACTTGTTCCTGTGTTGGAAGCTATTCCTAACCATGTAAGCACATTGGTATCTGACTCTTAAAGAAGCTCGAATTGGACTAAAATGAGTCAAAGACAATTTGTAAGTTCATGATGATTCTCCAAAGTGGCATGCCATAAAAAGTGCACAGCACGAAATACCCAGTGCTTAATTTGTGGAAATAAGTGCCAAGGCCCTCATTAGGAGGTCACTTCCGCTTGCACTCACCATTGCCAATGACAGCGCTGTCAAATACAATAACAACACAACTACTAACTATCACACTCCTACAGTTGTGACAATTCTGACTATTCCAGGCACCCAAAGCAATAGGAATGGCAGCAGGTATTAACCATCTTTAATTCATATTGAATTAATAAACAACTGTTGTTGTGCTCGTCTTTAAATTAGACAAACAGTGTCACCATATGTCAGACTCCCATAAGTGCCAGTGTTGACAATTATCGGGCCAATTACAATGTCGGGTGAAAAGCCTCCTCCCGACAGTCGGAAACTCCTAGACCGCGTCGGAACCCTTCTGACCGACTTGGTCAGTTTATAATCCGACCGACCCATTACGATGTTCGTGGTCGATTTGTAAACCGCACGGTCTTCCCGAATCGGATCCGACTGGCTCTCGGAGAATTCATGTCGGTCGACACGCATTGTACAGATCTACAGACTGCGTTTCTGACCGAACAATTACGATGTTAGTTTCCAACAGCCTTTCTGAGTCAGCCTGTCCGACACGAAAAGGCTGTCGGAAAGTGACTTTTGGGACCCCTAGCAGGGCTCCGTTCAACCTGCGGCCTCCGGTTGGGGGCCGAGGGGGTACCTAAGGGACCCCCCTGTAAAACTCAGCACTGTGTGGCAGGCACCATAGGGTGCCTGCAACAGGGTGCTGAGTATTCCACACACCCCCTATTTCCCCATAGAAGCCTGTTTTGTCGGGGAACACAGGTTCCCATTGGAGTCAATGGGAATCCGACCAACCAGTGTTCGGTTGCCTCGTAAGCGATAGGGAGGAACTCCCGACCGCGAGTAGGTCATTCCCGATTCCGAGTTGGTGTCAGGAGGAGGAAACTTCGACCGGCATCGTAATTAGGCCCTAAGTGCTGGTGCCGAGCACCGTAAACCACCGTCTCAAATATGCACTGAATAACACATGTTGATTCGTTTGCATAAACAATATGCACCTTTTTGCAGTTTATTAGCAGGAAGATCCCTAACACAACTTGCTCCGTGCAATGGTCAGGTTTGCCACTTTTCTGAAAGAAAAATGCTGGCAATTTGTTGTTGTTTTAAGGGTGTTCAAAGGCCCAGACTTGAAGCTACATAGAACTTTAAACAAAATCAAATGTATTCATTTGTAACTTGTTTTTTCTGCCTTTGTTTACTTTAATTATTAGGCAGGATTTGCTAACCCAGCCTAGAACACATTTAAAAGTGCTTTCTATTCTTATCTGTTGTTTGAAGTATGTACAGATAAGGGCTAAAAATAGCATCTTCAGGTGATGTTTCTCCTTTTTGTTGCAGGCGGAACATTAAAATACTGGTGGTGCCGGTAGAAACAGGACAGGTGGCAACACTAACCATGGTGCCCATGGCAAACCTTCTTATTGCCTCTGACATGAGTCACTGCTCCATTCATGACTGTGGAGAATGTGGCTGCCAGGGTATTATATGGAATTGCTTCCCGGTGTTGTTGTGTTCTGGATTGGTCAGTCAGTAGGCAAGTGTGCCTCCTGGGTTCCTATGTGTTTGGTTTGACCAAAGGGTCTTTTGAAAAAAAGCACTTCATGTTGCATTTCATGTGAAGGAGTTCAGAATTACCTAATTGTTCATAGTCTCTGATCTTATTCCACTAGACAAGGGGATCGTAATGGTCGATTGTCTTATCATTCACCTCTTCAAGAGGGCTGCTTCCTTGCAGGGTCCAGTTCCAGTGAAAGAGTACATCAGATGCACAATGAAGCAGCCTGAGAAGTATGGCGACCCTCTTCTAATGCCACATATATGTAGAATATTGGGATACTGGTTGAGGGGAGAGAAACCCTACTCAAGCAGCAGCCACAGTTCCTGTCAGGGTGCAACACAACAAACTCCAAAATATCCTATGCTCAATCCTCCGGTAGCTTGACAAAAAATACACAGTCCGGTTTAACTTAGAGGCAATGTGTGGAGTATTTATGCAGCACTTATACACTAATAAAGTGAAAAACACAACACCAGGAAAATCCCACACCATTTTAGAAAAAATGGAGTACATTTTAATAGATTATTTGAGCTCGAAACCAGCCCTGGCCCATGCAGGTAAGAGCAGTGGGACAGTAGGGCCTGGTTGGGAGGGATTTAACAGACTACCACGAGGGAATATTAAATAAATAATTAATTTTCGCACGTCGTCTGTCGAAATCCCACCCCACCCAGCCCCACCACTCTTACCTGCTCGGGCCACGGATGCTCGAAACAAAAAAACTCCAATTAGTAGAAGCAGAGATATGCATTTCTAAAGATTTAGGGAAAAGCATTCCTCAAAAGCAAAATGTGTCAACTGTGGTTATCTGTTCACGCTGCCCAGGATAAAGCCACAAGTTCAGTCTGACAGTGATGGGGTGCAAGCTGGACACAGGAACAAGTTTGGCCTGCTGAGGATTGGACCTCATGTCCTTAGTGCACGGTCTCCATGGTGTTTCTTTGCGAAGCATTCACATTGGTTCTGATGAAGCAGTGTTGTGAGGCTTTGAAGGCTTTGTGTCACTCTATGTCAGTTCCGCTGAGCTGTGCAGCTAAGCTTGGTGGGGCTTTGTGTTGCTCTGTTTGGCTAGGACTGGGGAGGCACCACTTGGAGTCAAGACTCACAGCAGGCAGAGTCCAAGTGCTGGGTTCAAGATGGTTGGAGCCTTTTCTGTGCCTGAGGCTCTGATCAGGAGGTCAGCCATTGGCCCGTGAGGTCACTCTGGTGGTCCTAAGTAGGCCAGTCCTTCTCATTCAGGCAGTAGGGAAACAGAGCAGCACCGCAGACCTTCTTCTAAGTCTTGCATAGGTCCAGATGTATACTGAAGAGTTGGGTCTGAGGGTCGAATATTTATTCTTGTTGCTAGCTTTGGAGTGAGAGATGCTTCTAGATTCTCCCCCTACAGAGGTGTCTAGAATTTTCTACTTCCTTGCCCTAGCCCCAGCTTGTCTAGGGGAACAGTAGACTAGTGTGAAACCATTTGGGAGTGTGGTGAGGCAGAGCCTTTGTGATGTACATGTGTGGAAGGTGAGGGCTGCTTCCCTCTGTCAAGACCATCTTGCCAACACTTATTCCCCCTTTGTTTCACTGTCAGAGAATAATACGCAAAGACCAACAGCCAACTACACCTAGTCATGTGACCCAGGATATAGGCTACAGGCACCCAATGATTAGGCAAGAAAATGGCAATATTTTAAAAGTGGCATTTTCAGAATTGTTACTTCAAATCCAATATTATCATTAAAAAGGGTTTTAAATTACAATTCTTTAGAGAGCAAACTTGACATTTGTACTTAATCGCAATTGGAAGCTACCGCTTATGAAATGTAATAAGGGAACCCAATGTTATCCTAAGGGAAAGATAGGCCTCACAAAAGTGAGAAACAAATTTAGTTAAAGCACTACACCCTGCCTTATAGGCTATTTAGGGCTTGCCCAAGGGATGACATATGTGTATTAAAAAGGAAGCTTTATTGTGCATCTCCCCTGCGTGGGAATTGTGGCGGGATTGCCGCGTGTTTTCTTTGTTTCTTTTGTTTTTTACCTTACTAAAAATAAAAACACCTTTGACAAAAAAAAACGAAGCTTTAGGCCTGGCAAAATGTTTATTGTGCCAGGTTAAAATGTCACTTTATAACTACCCCTACAGGCTGCAATGGCAAGCCCGGGACATGTTTAGAGGGTTACTTAAGTGGGTGGTCCAATAAAGGCTGCAGGTCCACTAGTACCACTTTAATAGGGACTTACACGTAAATTCAATGTGCCTATGCGTGAAAGCCAATTTTCCCATGTTTAAAAGAGAGAGCACAAATGCTTTACACTGATTAGAAATGGCAAAGTGCACAGAAGGTAAAGTGCCCAGAGTCTGAAAAACCAACAAAAACAGTTTCAGAAAACAAGAGGGTGAAGGAAAACATTTAGGGGATGACCCTGCAGTGCGGGCCAAGTCAAACACTTTTTATACATCAAACCTCTGTTTAGGTTATGCTCACCAGGTTTTGTTATAGGATAAACACTAATCCTATAGACCTCTGTTTTATTTAAAGCAGGTTAGTGCACTCCATATATCCACACTCTCCATAAACTCTATTCAGTGCATTTGTGTTCATGAACATCACACTCCCTCGTCTCTGCATGTTGGTGTGCACTAGTACTGGCTACAACCTTTAGCTTTTTCTCAAAGTCCTCCATTCCAACCACCTCTAAGTGACTACAATCAGGTGTTCAATGCCTTTATCTGTATATTATTGCCTCCTGAGTTGGGGTATCTTGCTTTCATTCATCTGCTTTGAAAATTCTGCAGATTGTGGGTCCATTCTGCTCTATTTGCCTCCAGTGCTATCTTCAGTGGTATTCTATTTTAAGCAGCCACTTCAACCACTAGCCAGGTATTTGTGGCAGTGTCATCATGTGAAGAAACTTTGAAAAAGAAGGATCCAGATTGGTATTTTAAACTTCAAAGACTGATGGTGTTCCTAAATAGTAAAGGTAAAATCCTTCTATTTAAAGCAATACCTGAAAGTGATTTTACACCCAAATATTGCATTGTATCCATGTAGTATTGTATAAAAAATATTAGCCCACCATTATCCGATTTGAGCAATGCTTAGGTTTAATGCAGATCTTAGTAAATGCTAACCATATGTGAAATATAGAGGGAGAGGTGTGGCGCAGCAGCCAGAGCGTCTGGCTCTACAGTGTGGGGATCACGGTTCGATCTCCGGCAGGAGGTCAGCTCAGCACCATGTCACTCTGGGCAATAAATCACTTAATCTCCCTGACAGCCCCCAGCGCCTTGAAACCTTAAGTAGTTATATGTTCACTCTTTACAAATATGGATGATTATCATTATTATATGACAAGATTAATTCTAAATAAGGGTCATGCAATCAAATCAGTTAACTGGACCATTCGCTACATTACATTTTTTCTCACGTTGAAAGTGGGTGTCATGGAGAGGTATGCCGAAAAGGTAGTCTAAACTGGTTAATTGAATTGCTGTTCCTATTACATTTATTCCAGGCACCAAGTTGAATGTAAGTATTCAATTAGTTGCAGTGCCACATAAACAAAGAATTATAAAGAATTTTGAATTTAATACACAACATAGTTGTTGATACCAGTGTAAAGAACAACTACATTCTCTTATGCAACACTAGAAAGATTCTTCGAAATATTTGTGAGGTCTATTTGAATTAAAGATTATACCATATTTTACAAGTTGTTGGAAATAAAGATCAAACAGGTTTCAATGTCAAACAACTTCAGTTTGCATTTTTTAGGTAAACATTTATGATGTAAACTTTCTAATTTTCTGTTTAGGGTAAACATCCTTAGTTCTTGAGTGAATCCTTGATGCTGTATAACCCATCATTTGTTACTGTGGATTTTAAGATTCAGCTTGGAGGACATAATAGGGTGAGGTGTTCATGAAATGCAGTTTACCATGTAACAGATAATCCATAAACTTCTCCAGATCCAAAAATGAATGCTTGATTACTAAACATTAAAGTGAACTCTCTGTTGAATTAATTATCATTGAGTGACCATCTTGTTCATTCCACTGGACTATAGTTTTGCACAAGGTGTTGGTAACGTCATCTATATAACATCATCCAAATTCTGTGTCATTTAAAAAGTGGTCTTGGCAATGCTACCCTCCCCCCCCAAAAAAACCCCCAAAAAAGTAGCCCATAAACCGACTGGAATTTGAAAAAAACAAACCTTGTATCTGCAACATTGTGTTGTTGATAGCGCACAATTAATGTTTTAACCTAACACTGCATTATCAAACTAGATGAATGTGTGCTCTATGTTGTTCTTGGCCTTTACAGAGAGCATGGCAGTGTGACTATGTAAGTTAGCCAAACACATGTATAGCTATTGGAACACGCTGGGTCCCCAACTGAAGCTGGGTGCATGCATGCACATATTTTAGATTAATAATAGCCAAGATATTATATTGAATTCAAATGGACAATAAGGTGTATACTTCAATAAAATCAATAATCACCTTTGGATCCTTTCAAAGCTGACACTAAATACCCCACATTTTAATGAAAAACACTATGCAAATTACCTTAATACAGATCAATAATTGGGAATTGAATGCTTTCCTCCTCCAATGGGTAGAAGAAAACAGGAGAACACTCATGTTCAGACACTTGGATGTAAAATAACTAAGTATGTTGACTCTTTACCCTGCAAGGTTTGCCTTTCAAATATTTCACAAACAAGGGTGTTCTTAAGTGAACAGTAAGTGGAAATACAGCAAGTACTGATTGAAGTCTATTGCTGTTTGAATTTTCTTTTTACTGAAATGTAAAAGATGGTACCTTCGTTTTATTTCTGCCATTAAACTATTCAAGTATTCTTTACATCAACATTTGTAATAATTTTAAACATGGAGTTTGGTTTTTTTTTTAAATATAGTATTTAAGTCGTAAAGCAACTTCTTTAAAATTTAATCCCAGCATAGCACGAGTCAATGAAATGGTCTAGCCTACTCATTTCATGTAGTTCAATATGGCACCGACCAGCATAGCAAGAAACAGGAATGTGGTGGCGAAAAGTGTGCCAGTTTCTTACTTGTCTCCAAATTGGTGGGCATTTTGAAGTATGTTTAAAAATGCCATTGCACACACCGTTGAGCATGTACCAAAATTGGCCAGAAAATAAGTCAAATTAAGAATATTTTGCTGTTATACATACTTCAAGTATGAGGTTTAGACTAAGGATTTTAAAAGGTTTTTTTTTTTTTTACTATGCAAGGTAGTTGTGTTATGGTCCATGTTTATTTAATGTATACAAGTTGTCGCGTTTTTGTCTATTCCTGAATCCACAGCCAAGTGTGGGGAAAGTGAAAGAATTATAGGAAGGCTTGGACGAGAAAGGATTTGAAGAAGTTAGGAAGTAAATGCTCTCAATCTTGAGAGGATCAGTGAGGAGAAAGGAACCCATCCAAGACAGGCAGGCAGAAGGAAAGTGAAGAGAGAAGTAAAGAAACCAGAAAGAACTGCGAATCAAAGGTACAGATATGAAATTGAAAGTGAAAGTAGATCATCACTACAAGATGTGGGAAAACTGGAGGGGACCAAGAACCGATCCTTGTGTATGGCTACAGTGTAGATGGAGAGCAGGTAGGAGGCAGGAGAGCAGAATCAGGGTAGGTATTAGGCCTAGAAACTCAAGCAGTATAGTTAGAAAGGCGGGTCTGAAGACATGAATGAAGACATCCCGAGTTACCAAGAGAGGAAAGATTACCAAGAAGGACAGCATGATTCACTGTGATTAATGCCAAAGCCAAGAATAACATGTTTGGAATATTTTATTAAAGTGAATATATCCTCAGTTTTAAAGAAGCCTAGGCAAATCCAATAGTTTTTGCCTTTTTAATGTGGCTGCCAACCTATTGGCTTGGAATGCTTGTTTGTAGGGCATAGTTTTTAAAAAAAGTAAAAGATAAAAATAACTCAACATATTGGAAGAAAAGCAAACACATAGCTTAAGGTATCCCAGAACTGTGAGCTGAATTCAACATTTTAATTTTTTTTTATAAATGGTATGGCTGGTTTTACAAATGCTTTTCCATAATGAACTCTGAACAGACTTTATAAAGAATAAGTGAGAGTCAGAACCTAGAGAAAAATGCTCCCCGAGGCCTAATTTACCTTCCACAGAACTCTTAATTGAAATAAAGCAAAAGCAATTTGGTCCACTACGGTAGCCCAAGGAGCAGATTTATGGGCCGAAGAAACAGCTCCTTTTCAATCATACAGAGTACAACTTCTGCCTCAAACTCCAGCAGAGTGAGTGTAGCAAGCAGCCCTTCCTTCAGGACCATAAAAGCGTGTGTGTGCAAGGCCTGTGCTTTCATGCAATATGTGGAATGCAGGAAGTAAAACAGAAGCAAGTGTTAAAGTCTGCTCTTTCGTCACAACTTTGAAAAAAATATAACATGCTGTACTTTTACGGACAATCTGAAGGGGTGGAAAGTAACACTGAAAGAGTAGGGGCTAGTGATTAGGGCGGAAGCTGCGCACAAGGAAAGGAGCTAGAAGAGACATGAACTCCAAATGGGTGCTGAACAAAAAGAAAAGAAAAGTAGTTTCCTGAGTGTGAGCAGTGGCAGTGAAAGAATACAAGTCATCCAATCAAAGGGAGGGTAACGAGGCTATGCTCCAAAGGAGAAACAAACACAAGAAGAGGATGGCAAAGCCATCAAATAAGGAGCAAGCAAATGAGATTGACAATAAAACCAACCAATGGTATGCATCTGTTTGTTTTTGGTGTGTTTCACAAGAGGTCTTTCACAACCAAAAAGCTAAAAGATGTCTGGTAGAAGAGACCTAAAGACAAAACTATTTTATTTCTAGACCTATATACATGAAAGGGCAACCATTTAAATTTCTTCAGCTTACATTGTGGCTCAGTTTTAAATCTGATTTTCATTGAAACTTTTGCTAAAATTAACTGATCTTTTTATGCAATAAATTGCAAAAGTTATTGGTACATTTATGACTATCAGTGTGCAATTCTACGCTCAATGTACTGCAAGTCTACCAGGAAGCCACATTAGCACAGTGGCTCAAAATGGGTACTTATCCACCGAGCTAAAATACCCTCTGCCCTATAATGGATGTATATGGCAAAGTTGCTGGTGCCTTTAACTTTCATTAGAGTACAAAACCAGTCTGCTGAACATGAGAGCTAGCTCATAAATGTCACTCAGCTGCTGCTGAGCTACGGCGGCCCAAGGAGCACTCTGTTTTTTCATCATGAAAACTATTCTGACAGGCATGGAGACACATACCATTGTGTGCTTCACACAAAGGCTTGTTTTATTTTTAAAACTTTGTAGCTGCGTGTTAGGGATCATTGTGTTTATTGTTGTAATCACACATTTTATCATTGTGTTTATTATTCTAATAATACATTTTACCACCAATATTTTCTTTAAAAACAAAAATCTTCTAGTCTTTTTTTGCTAAATTATTTCCTTTTTGAACCGCGCATAGGGCCAGACGCATCATGCATTTTGCTCCTCGCAAATGGGCCGATTCGCAGAATCAGCCCATTTGCGATTGCTGATGCAGCAAACCCAATTTTGAGGTTCGGTAACCTGTTACCGAATCGCAAAATGGGTTTGCGATTCGCTATTTGGAAGGGGCATGTTTAGGGCGTCCTTCCCAAATAGCGAATCATAACGTTATGCATTAATATTTTGTGACTGTGAATGCGGTTGCAAAACATTCGCATTTTACCACCTACTTCAAGTAGGTAGTAACCCATGAATGATAGTTAAATCATTTTTTTTTAAGAGCAGGCAGTGATACCACGGACCACTGCCTGCTCCTAAAAAATTATTAGAATACTTTTCATTTATTTTTTTTAAAACGCATCCCGTTTTCCTATAACGAAAATGGGCTGCATTTAAAAAAAAAGAATTGCTTTATTAAAAAGCAATCACAGACATAGTGGTCTGTTGAGCCCAGCAGCCCACCATCCCTGTGATTTTTGCGATTCCTGGGGGGTCGCAAATTGCGACCTACCTCATTCATATTCATACGGCCAATGCTGGCCACTGATATGCAGATACCCACCAAAATTAGACTAAAGGGTATACCTCCTGGCAGCCATGATGACTGGCTTTAGGAACATCATTAGAACAGATTCCAGCTGGAAGGGTGATTTTTAGACTCCATCTCTGACATTGGGATCAATTTATCATTTCAACAATGACCTCTGTTGCAATGCTGACCTGCTCCTCAGACATATCTCACAATGTACCTCCTCTCTCACTTGCATCAAAGACTGATATCTCCTCAACTTCACCTGCACAAGGAGCTGAAGCTGAGGTATCGAGTCATTCACATCGCTCCCATAATGGGCAACCCCCTAAGCTTTAAATCTAGTACCATGTGGCCAGCCTGTATGAGTCCCACACCGGTCCCTAAGTCCAAAATTAAGAGCCTGGGCATCTGGTTGGATCAGGATTTGACCTTCAGGGTGCAGGCCAGGAGGACGGCAGCTATCTGCTATGGTCCGCTTAGAATGGCCCACAAGTCCTTCCTCTCCTCCCGTTCCAAGCCAAAAAAATACTGGTCCAATCGCTCACACTTTCCAGAATAGATTAGGGAAATGCCCTTTACCTGGGTGCCCCCACCACAGTAGTCGCAAAACTCCAGACCATTCAAAACAGTGCAGCCAGATTGTTGACTGGAGTTTCCAATAGACAATTGGTGAAACCGGCACTCTACTCCCTCCACTGGCTCCCGGTGCAGGAACTAATCAGCTTTAAGGCCCTGTGACTAGTGCATAAATCCATGCAAGGGATTGGGCCTCCAATTATCTCTGCCATGATCCGTCCCTATAAGGCTAATAGGAAACTACAGACAGACAGACGAGCTGCAACTGGCTGAAGTCCCCAGGATTAAGAAGGTAGAAGTTGTGGACGGCTTTTCTCATATAACGCTGCCAAACTCTGGAACTCCCTGCCACTGTGGCTTCGCAGGGAGCCCAGTCATCTTGTCATTCGGAAACAACTGAAGACATTACTGTTCCCCTAAGTTCTCTCTGCCTCTCTCGTGTCTGGCCCAGTGCTGGGATGATCCCGGGTAGCCATGCGCTTTATAAATGTCTCTCTTTCATTTCATTTCATTTCACTAGACTCACCTGCACCAATTGCCACCTTTGTGCTACTGAGTCCTCCACAGAGTGATCACAATGCATCTCTTTCCAGAGTTCCTAAATGCTCTGTTACTATAGCATTGACAGATCCACAGAGTTACAAGCCAATTGTATTCTAGCTTACATTAGACTCCGAAATCTCAGTAGCAAGACACACAGAGGCTTCTTGAAAATTATTTTGGGTGAATGTGCGTCAGTACCCAGTTGAAGCAGGGCCATCTTAGAAGCTAGATAATTAAGAGGTTAACATATCTAGTCCAGCTGTTTTAATCAGCTGCATACTCTCAAACCCAGAAACACCAGCTTATTTTTTTTCCTTTCAAAGTAACACAACTGAGTACCATTCAGTTTAGTAACAGACTTGCTATTAACTGCCACAAGGTGAATCACTTTAAATTGACTTTACAAATGTCTATGTCACATAGCACAAGCTATTTTACAAAACGCTATGTAGGATGGGATCTCCAGATCTAGTGGATCCTTGGGGCTTCTCTGTGGTCCATCAAAATATGTTGAGAAAATTTGGCAGCGAATCGATGACTTGAGCACATGCCATGGAAGGTGCAACCTGCCCAGCGCAGGCTCCTGATCCATGACATCTTACCTGAGGTTGAGGTTCTAATACAGTGAAATTTGTGCGACCCTTTAAATCATAGGTAACAAGTTCAGTAAGAAAGTCTGGTGTGCTTATGTACCTGTTGCCCACGCACATTTGTATGTGTGTGTAGCTTTACATTTTTTAAGTGTATTTTATAGTAAGTATGGGATTCAGCTTGAACCTACCTAAAAAGAAGAGTGGGGTGTTTTACAATACTGCTAGAGTGGTCGACCTCAAAACTGGGGAAGCGCGTTTGAGT
This sequence comes from Triturus cristatus, assembly GCF_964204655.1. Taxonomy (NCBI): domain Eukaryota; kingdom Metazoa; phylum Chordata; class Amphibia; order Caudata; family Salamandridae; genus Triturus; species Triturus cristatus. The sequence goes on from NC_140590.1 coordinate 1,554,950,699, forward strand.
CTCAGCAGGGACGCTCAACATCCTGTAATTCTGGGCAAATCACGTAATCTCCCCATGCCTGACAAAAAATACATGAATGTGTCCATCTGTAATGAAATGTTGCTTATCTAAGGCGTTATGATAACTTTGGGTTGAGTTTGCGCTATATAAAACTCCTCCACCCCCTACAAAAAACAATATCTGTATGCAGTGCTTAATTTGAGCCAGTGTCTGCAGGTTGTGCACTTGTACTCTTTTATGAGATCTGGGACCAGTGGTGGCTCGCCGATGGAGTGCTGTGGGGTGGTAGGGTGGGCGGGGGAGGGGCAGGGTGAGGCGGTAGTGGAGTCTGACATATGAGGGACAGGAGTAAGGTAAGTAATTCAATAAATAAAACAATTTACCGTGCACGTGCTGCATCGCCAACTCGGCACCATAAAGAGCCTGGGGGATTAATTTGCCTTGCATCCCTTGACTTAATGGCTCAAAGGTATAGTCACCAAATTTGCAGTCAAACTTCTTCAGGCCATCCACCTCAGATCTTGTGAACAGATCCTGCCCAGATACCTATACTCTCTAACGTGCTCCAACTGTACATTATCTAAAAAGCAAGCAAAGTTATATTTCTTTCTAGAAAAAAACAGGGTTTTTTGTTTTATCAACATTTATTGTCAATTTGTTTTCAAGACAATAAGTATTCAGGGCATTTAATTTTGTTTGGACTCGTATAGGCGTTAGATCCATAACCACTAGATTGTCCATGTACATAAGGCAGCTGGTATGCCTGCATCCAATCTGAGGTGACCAACTGTGCATATCGCGTAACATCTGGGGGAGGTCTGCAATGAATAGACTAAACAGGAGAGGTGCTAAAACGCATACCCGTGAAGACCATTCTCAACCAGAATTATCCTCAACATGCTTCCTTGACCGTCCAAATCAACTTGAACCCAGTTGTCGCTATGCATTTTCATCACAAGGCTTAACAGTGCTCCAGACCTATCCCATTGCTGAAGTTTCCACCAGAGAGTAACTTAGTTCACCCCGTCAAAAGCCGCTCGGAAGGCAATGAAGCAGCAGCAATGGCCCCCAACTGTCTTCATTGACTTCCTCGTGACTCCCCGCAGCGTGAAACAGTGGTCCATCGCAGAATGCTTGGCTTGAAGCTTCCTTGCTCCACAGGGATCAGTACAGAGTCAAAAGCCCAAGCAGTTACGTCTTTTAACAAAGTTTGAGCATAAAGTTTAGAAGGAATATCAAGGAGGGAAATCAAATGATAATTTGCAGCTGATCCAGCTTGTCTTTTTTGTGAATGGGCTTCAGTGTGGCTCCTTTCCAGGAATCTGGGAGGATGCCTGTTAGCGTTACCCATTGGAAGAACCCACTCAACATTAGCCTCTTTTCTTAGGATCTTTCTTAAATACCACAGATGGGAGTCCATTCGGGCACCAAGCCCTGGAGGCTTTCATATTACTGATTATTTCATATAGCATTACTGCTGTCTGAATATTTGCGATCACTTCTGCTTCCACTTCAGGGTTGGCATGGAACACTGACAAGTTTTCAGAGTGTCCACCACTATATTGCGAATATATCAAAGTGAAATAATCTTCCTCACTTACCTGCGCCTCAAGAGAGTACGGAGATGAAAGAGTAATTGAATTCACTAGCCGCCAAAAGCGCTTACTATTTCGATAGCAGATAGCACTAACTCTCAATTTAACCTGTGAAACTCTCTTTTTATGAGCGCATAGGTTTCGATAGGCAATTTGGGCAGCCACCATTGCTGTTTTTAAACTGATACCACTAGGATTTCACTTGAAGTGGTGACAACTCCTATTTGCCACTCTTCTACCCTCCCGGCAATTGTCATCAAACTAGTGATTTCCTTTACCTCTTGTACTAGTGGGCGATAAGGGCCAAGATATAAATAAGGCCCTAAATACTGCATGGATGTGCTTTAGTACACAATATATGGGAAATAGTGTTTACATTGCATGCGCTACAACGCATGCGATTACAACGCGGTCATTACAACGACTGCGTTGTTACAACGCAAGCCATTACATCGCAAGTCGTTTCTACGAATTGCTGTAGAGGGCGCGCAAAACTAAGGAATAATATAATTTACTATCCCAACACCTTCCCTACTGTTGCACATGCTGGAGTTGAAATAGTAAATTATAATATTCCTAAATCCAGCGTGCCCCCTACAGCAAGTCCTAGAAATGACTTGCGATGTAATGGCTTGCGTTGTAACGACTGCGTTGTAATCGCGAGCATTGTAGCGCATGAGATGTAACATCACATATTCCAATATATACTGTGTGCCTTCAGAGGGCACGGGGAGCAGAAGACTGCTACAGTGGAGTGAGTTCCTTGCCATGCAGTGCATGCAACTCTCAGAGCCGGTGTCAAGCAAACACCGCAGTGACTGCCAAGTGTATTAAATGCCTCATTATTTTTTATTAACATAAAAATGTGGCTAACCTCACACACTGCTCCCCACATTAATGCCTCCCTCTCTCCCCTTCCATTCTATAAGCTCGCTGCTCTGTCTTGCAGCCTGACACTTATCCAGACGTGGCCTCAAAGTGGTGGCTAATGGCCGATAGATAATGGTGGTCTCCCTGTAGCAGCCTGAATGTGAGAAGAAGCTGCTATGCACACTGGGCTGAAAGCTTCCTCCTTGGGAAAGTACAGTGTATGACAGGCCTAAAACTTCAGTGATTTGAACTAAGGGCCAGCACAAAAATTCATATCCCAATATGTGTAATTACTTTCTCCCGCTCTTTCTATTAACAAATGACCAATATTTGTAATGTATGATATTGTGGACTTTACATACCATTACAAACCCATGCTGAGGCTGTGAAATGCTCTGATTCACTTAGGAATTCACAGCACCGTCCTCTGCATACATGGCTCATAGGGGGTTGTTTGTAGGTAGGCTTCTGTGGAAGGTGTTGGGGTTTGTATGGAGGTTTGGTGGTGTGCTCTAAACATGGTGCAACAAGCTGCTGTTACACACAGGCATGAGACATTGTAGAAAAGGGTCACAATGAATGGGTTTTCTAGGGAGACAGAAGTTTGCATGCCACAAGGATGCTCTATTTCCTACATTTTTATTTACCAATGTATGGCATTCTTTGACTGTTGCCTTACGTATTTACATGTTTTAGAAGTAACAATGACAGCTTTCACCTCTGGTGTCCTGGGGCTTACCTTACTGTTAACACCAGACCTACCTGAGCACTAAGTACACCCTTTAGCTCTTCATCTTAAAGGTAGCTACGAAGAACAGCCCAACACTTCCTTGAGGGAGGATGGTGTGGGGTAGAGACTTAGAAATGAATGCTGCATCATTGCCCAGTCAATGCTTTTACTTAAAAAAGAAAAAAACTACTTTAATCATGGCACACAAATTAATACCCCAATTAAAATGTACAGCGCTATAGTAGTATACCCAAGTCACAGTGGAGTTGCAGAGGGTAGGAAGTTAACCAATCTTAACTGTAGGTCACCATCAAATCTTTACTAGTGGTATGACAAGCTCACTGTGAAACACACTGATGCGACCTCGAGGCTGAAGAACACAATTTCCTACCATATTCCTAAGGCTATTGACTCCAATACTGAAATGGTAAATTGCAGCTGTTCTCATGCTACCTGTGTTGCTGACTTGATGTCTGTTCTAGCTATTGCTGTCTATCCCACCTTGGTTGCACCCTGTATCTTTAATGATGAAAAGTGGTATCCCTCATTGTACACAGCCGGCTAGAGCTCCTGCTGGTGTTGATGCTCACGTACGGCCTTGGGGAGCAACAGAGCTGATTTGGCTATAGCCTTCTGGCTCCAGTTATGGCCTTCTATGGTGCAGTTGCACCCAAACACAGAAAGAGAAAACCCCAGGTGCTAGCCAGGATCCTTGTTGAGGGTCTCCAATGAAAACCACCAAATGCACTTTCAATTTCTGTTAGCATTAAGTCACCACTAGTACTTCTTCTGGTGATAAACCACTGAATGAGATTATACATTTTATTACAGCTGCCATCACAGTCTGTATTTTGTAGTCCGTTGTGCTGTCGCTGTCTAACTTCCCATCAGAGGGTGATCGTACTTCCCAAGCCAGCTCTTATTTGGGGAGCACGTTGCCGTGCTTCGCCGCCCACTCTAGAGGGACAAAGGTCATCAGACCTCATCTTATGGCATTGCAAGATTCTTTCTGGACTCTAGTGGGTTAATGGTCACGTTTTCCTTCACAGCTTCTTCCTGCCATCCAAATCTACACAAACTTTCCATGGTGCAGAAGTCAGCTTACTCCTTCCATCCTGGTGGTTTCAAGACAGCTCTTCCTGGCAGGATGCAGAACTTTCAGTTTCCTGTTTCTGAACCTGGCAAGGGGAAGCTGGCAGGCAGTGACCACATTCTCTGAAGCTCAAATGTTTTTCTCGGTCTCCACTGATGATAAGACATCCTGGCATGGGAGTTTCAACCCCTTAATTATACTCAGTTCTCATAGTTTGTAGATGTTTAGTTCTGGAACTAGTTTTATGTAGTACATGTAATTTTGTGTATTCTTTTTAGATTGCTCAAGTCACACTTTTAGTAATTTAGGGTCCGATTCCGATGTTAGACGGACTCAGGTCCATCCGACATCGGTCAGGAGCCGTAACCAACAGACCTGCTGTCATCGGTTATGGCCCTGCTAGTACGATGTGACCGAACAGGGTTCTGTCGCACTCGTATACATCACAATGCAAGCATGCATTCCGAGCGGAATTCATGCTTGCATCGTGGAAAGCAGGGGTGCAGTTCATCCCTGTGCCCTGTGCCCCAAGGTGCCTGCCACTGAGTGAAGGGATCCACAGAGGGGCACCATAGGTGCCCCCAGGCCGCCATACGGCAGCCTCGCACCCATGAGGGCCCTACTGGGGGCCCCCAAAGACAGTTTCCGACTGCCTTTTCGTGCCGGAAAAACCGGCACGAAAAGGCAGTGAAAAACTGCCATTGTACTCCCTCGGTCTCAAAGAGGCGGCCGGGGAGTACTGAGGGATTTCCGGACGACGGACGGGCTCTCCGAGCCTGCGGTCCGCAATCCGGAAATCTAAGTCGGATTCCTTTCCAACCAAGCCCATCAGAATGCCTCGGTCGGAAAGGAATCCGGCCGACATGATCCGATTTGGTCGGAAGGGCTCCGACCATCGGTCAGAGCCCTTTCAACCGAAATCGGAATCGGCCCCTTAATGTCAGTAAAAGTGGTGTAGCAATGGGGGGTGGGGGCGGTCTTCCCCAGGCGGCACGATTTTTTTGGGGCGGCACACGCCCCCACTCTTACTTGCAGCCATCGAAGGGAGGATGCAGAGGAAGTCACCAGCACCCCCCCAACTTTCCCCACCCCCGCACTTACACACGGCCGTGGGACAGCTAATGCAGGTGCCGCCAAGGACAGCCATAGGTCTAGCTATCCCACTGGTCAGTAACAAGAGGGGTAGGGTGTGGAAGTCCATTAGGACGATCTTAAACAAAGAGCAAGGCTTCCTCTCTGAGCTTCTTCCCAACCAGCTGGGGCTAACACCAGAAGGTGGCAAGGACTGCGCAATTCTTCAAAGAAGCCCTGTGTCTCCCATCCACCATACCCTAAAGTCAGATTCTCACTTCAGATGACCTGCAGAATGCTTCGGAAGAGCCTGGCAGTTTACATTGCTGCCTAGTTGGCTCCCTCCAATCTCAATCCGTGTACATACACACACAGAGGATCTAAAATTGATTCCTGGCTTTAACAGCCAAACAGAACAGAAGCTCCAGTCCTGTCCTACCTCAATACCTAGTTTAAACATAGATATGCCATCCATGCCCTAAATTGGATTGAGCAAATTGGTTACAGGACACTGCCAGACAGTTTCGAACAGGAGAGTTGAGTAGGCAACTCTTCATGTGGAGGCATTAGGGGGAAAAGGACATCCTCCGGGCAAAATAAATCACTGCCACCAATGTCACTCCTCTGTAGCCCAGTAAGATGATGATAATCAGGCTCAGTCAAGGGAGAATGTACATGGCGTTTCTAGACCTCAGAGCCAGCTCTGGATCTCTTTCTACTTCCCCACAGGTCCTCAGCTTATGTGCATACCTGTCATACACGCAGAGGCCAAACATCTCAAGAGACCTACTCAATGTCGAATTCAGGGCAGAGCTGCGTTCCTTTCAGAGGCATGCAGGGGGACATTTCCATTTCAACATCCTGGATGGGGGTCAGTACAAGATTAGGTTTAGAGTGAGACGTTGAGGTGTAATTAGCTTGTCCAAATAGCCATATTTCAAACAGGTCAAGTCCAGCCCGAAGGACATGTGGATCACCCTTCCGCCTTCTTCAACTTTTACAGTTACGTGTGGTAAGACATGAAGTTTTTTTTCAATATGGGTTTGGCTGCTGGTAGAAGTATTGGTTCAAGCCCTGGTGCTACCAAGATTGGACTATGGAAGCACCACCCTATCTGGTCTTCCCAAACACGATCTTGCCCCTCTGAGGGCTTCGCTTAACGCTGAGGCCAGATTGGTCTCAGGAACTAAAAGAAATAATCACATTTCTCCAACCTTGAAAGCTTTGAACTGGCTACCCTACGAGGCTAGAATACACCTAAAGATCGCCTGGATGACCGACAAAGCCCTGCATAGCAATACCCCCAGCTACTTAGCATGAAAGCTTGAGCGTTCAGGAGGATGCAGACTATTGCGTAGTGTGAGTTCATTACTACTGAAACCACAATCCTTCCACAATAAGAGAACTGATTGCAGAGCATTCTCAGGGATCGCTCCGAAGATTTGGAACTCCTACCACCAGTGGTTCGCGGGATCACTTCCTTTACCTCCTTCAAAAAAGAAGTAAAACTGCTCCTAATGAACAAATTCATTTCCTAAGACTGTAATTCTATGATGTCTACCATTATCCTATGCTACCCTTATACCGCGGTCTACCTCTTTTATACCGAATGACTTATATCGAATGTATGCATACTAACTCAACCACCTAATATGTAATAACTTGTGTATTGTAAAGCGCTCTGATTCCCTCTTGGATCATTCCTTAATAACTACTAGTCTCCTATGCCACCCATATACTCCTTTATACCTATTTTCTACTGTATGGCGCAACAACTGTATTCTGTAAAGTGCTCTGATACCCCCGTGGGTCATGTTTGCGCTATATAAAACTTTATAAATAAAAATAAAGTATAGATTGTTAAGGGGTCATCTCTAGTGTGTTCTCCATTGGCTGATGACGCCATGAAGCTAGTCTGGTGGGTCTAAGGAGTTCAGATGGCTGAGGAAGTTTTTGAATGTTGGTCGGTGCCAGGAGCCCGTCAGTTGTTGAATGTATCGATCCCAGAATATCAGTGGGGCACAGTATTAAGTACAAAATATCAAAAGAAATATTGACAGGTAAGTAATTGTATCATTTCTATGCCTAACTCCACATATATGTACCGACGCGGTACATATATCTTCAAGGTATATAGATGTGTAGTTAGGAATAATAAATCTATACTTCTCTATATGTACTTCACTTTCCATATTTTGTACCTTGATAGTCTGTCCTGGATGTTCTTGTACCAGGATATTCTGGGGGCCGATTTGCAGTAGTGCAATCAGTTGTTGCAGTATACTTTGCTAACCAGAAGATCTCCAGAAGTAGGGCTCTTTTTCAAAGATCTTGTTCAATTAAATACACTGGATTATCATACATGCAAATGAGTGTTTGTAAAAGGAAAGCCCGGGAATGCAAACAAGGGATGGCCCTGGAATAGCTGCCTGCTACTAGTATCCTGGGCAAAGTTTACAGATAGAGTTTCAAAATTATTAGTTTCTTAATTTGAAACTCTTCCTCAAATTTGGAGTACCATATTACTCGGCTCCCTTGGCGACCACTTAGTTTACCTATGTGGACTGTCATTCATACTAAAACAGGAATGATCTTGACACGGGAGAATATAGTAATGCTGGATCATATTTTATCAGTATCCAAGAGCATTGTTTAATTTCCAATTGGCATTCATTTGGTTGAAAAAACAGATGTGACCACAGGTGGATAGTACTCTAAAACTAACTGCCATATAGATTTAAGGTAGGCACTGTGGAGGTCAGTTTCATTGCAGCATTTTCCCACTATTTCTGCCCCTTGGACCCAGTGTGTTCACTCCTCCTAGGAACTTCAGTGGAGTAAAGGGAAATGGGTTAAATACTTTTGCCTTACTGCAGCACGCATAGAAAGAGGAAAAAGCCTCTTGTGATTGTTTTTGTGCAAGAGGGTTTTCCTTCCTGCACAAAAATAATCATCCCCGCAAATCAGGCACCCTTGCGCACCATGGTGCAAAGATGCCTGCATTGGCGCATGGCAGCCCATTGTGTGCCAGCACAGGAGAAAAGGACATGAATATGCCGTATCTGATAGATATGGCGTATTCTTGCCCTTTTCTTTTTCCGCAAGGCAGAGCCGCAGGAAGGCCTGCAGCGCTGCCCTATGGCAAAGACTCATAAATGAGGCCCAAAGTATGTAGGAAAGCCAGGGTCGGACTTAGACAGAAAATATGCCCTAGCATCAAAATTAAAGTGGCCCCCATTAGTGAATCAAATAGCTAAACAAGTTGCCCAAATTTACAAATCAGAGCAGTTTTGAACATGCTGTATACAGGTTTTGCAAGGCATAGGAGACTGCATGCATTTGTGCTTGCTGCAGGCTCTGTTTGTGGCAATATAAATATCTTTATTTTTCCTAATTTTTCCTTTTCTATGTGTGCGGCACACATAGCTGGAGGAAAAAGCCTCTTGTGATTGTTGTTTGCAAGAAGGTTTTCCTTCCTGCACAAAAATAATCATCCCCGCAAATCAGGCACCCTTGCGCACCATGGTGCAAAGATGCCTGCATTGGCGCACGGCAGCCCATTGTGCGCCAGCACAGGAGAAAAGGACATGAATATGCCGTATCTGATAGATACGGCGCATTCCTGCCCTTTTCTTTTTCCGCTAGGCAGAGCCGCAGGAAGGCCTGCAGCACTGCCCTATGGCAAAGACTCATAAATGAGGCCCAAAGTATGTAGGAAACCCAGGGTCGGACTTTGACAGAAAAATACCCTAGCATCTAAATTAAAGTGGCCTCCATTAGTGAGTCAAATAGCTAAACAAGTTGCCCAAATTTACAAATCAGAGCAGTTTTGAACATGCTGTATACGGGTTTTGCAAGGCATAGGATACTGCATGCATTTGTGCTTGCTGCAGGCACTGTTTGTGGCAATATAAGGTCACTCAAAAGTCAAAACTGGCCCATCAGCCCATAACACAGGCCCACAAACAGCCAAAAAGCAGACCCACACACTGATCTCCCAGCCCAGCCCACTGGGCACTGTCTGAATGCCCTATAAGCCTGTCCAACACCAAGGAAAGCCACTAATAAAAAAACACAGAGCTGAGACTGCCAAAAAAGCCATCTAAGCATGTGCGAAGCCTGATTCTGTGTGATATTCTATACAATGCCGTCTGCAGGCTGCTTTTCAAAGATTCCGTGTTGGGCGGGTTGGTGACCGCAGCAGTGCGTGGCCCACTTTTTTTGATGGGATATCGCCTCGCCGTAAATAGACAAAATTGTTGCTAATATCATTATCGTGAGCGGCTTTCATACCGCCTTTGTTAATGCTTTTAACTAATTATAATAACTAGGTGCTCAGCGCCACGTGTTGGCCGCTTCTCTTCTTTGTCAACAGCCGGGAGTTAGAGCCCAGCTTGGCGCTGCTCCCTTTCTGGACCTCAGAAGGATGAAAGGCTCCAGGTGTGCTCCTGCGGGCCTCGCCTGTGCCTGCTGCTTTCTACACTCATCTCAGCTGCACATTTATTGTATTGTAATTGCATTTATATAGCGCTTACTAACCCTGACGATGCGTCGAAGCGCTTTAATAACCCCTTGGCTATTGTATTGTATTGTAATTGCATTTATATAGCGCTTACTACACCTGACGAGGCGTCGAAGCGCTATCTTACTTCTCTGTTCTAAGGAGAGTGCCAAAGGTCCCTTTGTTTATGGACAAAGTGAGGCCTTGGGGGCTGATATGGGCGGCGGGGGAGGGGCTTGGGGGGATACGGAGAACATTATTCTGTACATGGTAAAAAAAGAGGCCAGCAACAGGCTGCAGTCGAGTTGTCAATTAGTTAAACACACACTGCTAATGTGCTCGCTAAGAGCTACACGTGTGCTGTTAACACGCTGCCTCTGAGCTGTCAATGTGCCGGTAATTAGTTTTATCTGTGACCTGGTAATGAGCCGCCCCTTGGAAAAGAGCTGTAATGCGTTCAAAGAGGCGTGAGAGCAGCCGGGGCCCTTCACGCTGCTGGGGAAGGGTTTTGGCAGTCCTTCCAGCCCACCCCCCCACGCCCTTCTACCTTCGTGGTGTGATGTCTTCACAGGCCCTGTTGCCTCCCAGCTGCAGAGCGGCCTTTAATCCCGCGTTTTAGGGTTCGCCTGTTGACATTTCTTTTAGCTAAGTGCTGTCAGAGTGAGGCCACGAGCTGCTACAGAAGATAACAAGATCCACTGGGGAAGGGGGGCGGGGCCTGAGGGACCGGACAGGCGGGACTCCAGACACAAGGCTAAAGCTCCTTTATATTTCATTATGACGTGGGGTGGGGAGGGAACGCAACCCCGTGCTGCTGAGAGCAGCACTGCTTCCTGCTGCTGGTCCCTTGGGCCTACTATATTGAGGCAGTATATTCCTCTGTCACATTCTGAGCAGAGGCAGCCATGACCCCGCCCAGCACAAAATGGCGCCCATAGAGAGGTGTGCTCTGATGCATGGAAGTATTATCACCTAGTGCTACAAGGCTCCATATTGGCAATGACTCTGTGGAGTCTGGGAGCCAGATTCACAAACGTGTCATACAACAATGCAGCGCAGCAACCAAAGATTCTGCGCTGCGTGACAGGGAGAGAGCTGCAGCGCGCCATATCTACAGAGATATGGCACTCTCCCCTCCCTTTCCCCAAAACGGGCACCGATTTGTGCTGCTGAGCTCTACGCACACACCTTTGCCCCATGGTGCCTTCCTGTACAAAATACCATGCCTAGACAAGGTTAAACATTTTACCTACTACTTTATTTAATTGGTTGGTGAGGCATTTTTGCCTTTTTGTTAGGTAGGATGAGAATTGTATGTTACTGCTATCTTTACTTGTCTTTGGAAGTAATGGGGAGTTGAGCAGGGAAAAAGGTTTTCAAGTTGGCAAGGTAGCAGCACTGTATTTATCCATACTTTGTATGTGTGCATTAAAGTGCAGCACATAAGCAAAGGCCTACAACCATAGAGAAATAAAAACATTTCTCACTTTAACACCTGCTTACCAGCAGCATTAATTTTTGGCGCATAACCCTGTCTACTAATGTTAGCAGATAGGGTTTTGTGTCAAAAAGCATGGGAGGTGCATGAGAACGCTCATGTACCACCCATGTAACATCCCCTTGCCCCAAAGTAATGGAAAGCAGAGTTTTGCACTGGTTTGTGTTACTTATCCATACAAACCAACACAAATACCGATTTGCGTTGGTTTGTTAATCCCCAAAAAGGTTTTGCGTTGGGTTTGCGTTACAAAAGTAATGCAAACCAGACGCAAAACTTTTGTGAATCTTGGCCGGGATGTTGGGCCACTCAATTTAAAAACAGATATCTAGACTTGAATAATCACCAATTTGTTGATAATAGTCAGCTCTACCTAAAACAACATTTCCCAACAAGACACCAACAATCTGAAAAAAAGGTCTTAAACTAACTCCAGTATCTACCCAAACCCTTAAAACTTTAAAGCTCTGATTTCATGGAATTCATTTTAATTCCCACAAACACAACATAGCTCTGCTAGCATCTATACCCTTTCCCACAAATGGATACTAGAATCAGTGGCATTCGAAACAGAAACTGACTAAGGCAGCAACCCTAGATCGCTCTCTCCCCGAAGACATACATTTGAAAAATGTATATGAGTATACAGAGGGCAGTGTTTATATTCAGAAATAATTTACAGAATTCAGTAAATAAGAAAATGAAGGTTAGGAATGATATTTTATGACCAATGTATAATATTCAAGATGTCAGACGAAACCACGTGGTGACATAGAAAACAACAGCCTGCACCCTACATCGGTGCTGAAGATGGCTGGCCCAAGCACCTATTGAGGAGTCGACCTTAGGCAATTGTCCAAGCCACATGTCCCTGATCAACCCCCGACAACATCACATGAACCGTAAGTCTGCTATAGTCGAGGGCATCCTTTCCTCAAAAATGAGAGCCTAACTCCCACTGCCCACGCCTGGGAAATATGTCAGCCATTAATCTTCAAGTAGCCATAAATCGCAATGTCAAGAATGGATAAATACAGTGCTGCTACCTTGCCAACTTGAAAACCTTTTTCCCTGCTCAACTCCCCATTACTTCCAAAGACAAGTAAAGATAGCAGTAACATACAATTCTCATCCTACCTAACAAAAAGGTAAAAATGCCTCACCAACCAATTAAATAAAGTGCAGGGAGGGCGGGAAAAAAAGAGCATGTGATTGACACTGCGGGTGGCTGTTTTCGCCGACAGGGAGACGTTAAAACGAGGCGACCAGTTAAATGCAGGAGCTCTAATAGCATGCTCCTCTCCCCACCCCTAAGGACCTAAACATCTGCAAAAAGCCTTCCAAAAAACTCACATATGTAGCGGCTTTGGCCAGAAGTGAACCACCAGCAGGCATGGCCCAAGGTGGCAGTACAGAGGCGAACCGATACGCCCCTGCCTGGTTATGTAGCCCCACGATTGGTGTGCCTCATCCCATTGGCAATGAAGTCAAAACCCAAGATGTTTATTCTAGAAAACTTAATCTCAATACAAGAACACACCATGTAGCCAGGTATTGCTGAGTCCTCTCTCCAGTACTGACATCCCTTCCCAACCATGACCCCATGGGCACCTCAACCCCCTCCAATCTCCCCAAGGCCTAGATGGACATAAACACAGTGTCTTGGGTTAGGGGTCATAAAACCCCGGCCGTATTTTACTAAAGTATGCAAAACAAATGAAAGATATCTATTTACTATAGTTACAATACGCAGAAAAACCGTCCATCAATCCAGAATATTCATACACCAAAATTCGTATACAATGTATTTACATTATTTCGGATGGCAAACCTTAACATGTTATCTAATACATAGCCATTCCTGACATAAAACTAAATCATATTCACTATTGCTTTCTTCGTATTCTGAATTGAGCCTACGGGCAAGGTCATGACTGGTCCAACTACGTGCTAGGTCCAACCCCTCCTACCAGAGTGACCTTGGACAGGGGTCCTAGTTCCCCAGAAGGTTAGATCCCTCGGGCACCCCCTACACCCTCAATAACATCGCCATGGGGCTGGGCTGTTATGCCAACTTTGTGCCCATGCGCCTGTGCGGGGATTGGCCCAAAGGCCTACCGGAAGCGGAACTTCCCCAGCCCGCACCGTTTAGCCTACTGGCTGTAACCACCCCCTGGGGTTCCATAAAAAACCACTGCCCCCCCAGGCATCCCCATTGACAATGGCGATGCCTACTAAGGACCGTAAAAATGCCCACTAATCATGGCCTTTCCGCAGACCAAGGATACCCTCACATAAAATACGACAATGCCGTCGCCCTGCAAGAAAAATTCTTTGTTATTTCAACAGTACCAAAAAATGACAGAGAAACAGATTAGAACAGGGAGAGAAAAATTGACACAACCTGTAATGGAAACACAAGAAAGTGCACACATTAATTCTGCTGCCTCAGGGGATGGTGGGTGGGAAAAAAACAGGAACACTCCATCACATAGATGGCTTCCGCTGGAATACGCTACGGAGGGGCGAAGGAAAAGACCTTCCTGCCGCTCCACAGCCCCTTTTATTAGGCCCCCAAGGAACCTTCAGGTTCCAGCTTGGACCCACCTCCCAATGCCCCGGAAGCACTTGAGTGCTTCCAGTGCATGCCTGCGTTTAGCCAAGTAGTGGCGAAGGTCGCAGCAGGTGTCAGCGGTGTCACCATGTGCCGTCACCCGCCCTGCCCCTCTATGGAGTTGGGGAAGGGCACAACCGCCATAGGTGCGGCGTGCCCGAGTCCCGGTTGGCGCCTTAGCAATACCTCACTCAAAATTAACAACAGCAATTGCTCCCCATTCGCAGTCTTAAATGCCTGGTGCCTCATTTACAAACATTTGACACACGGCAGTGATGCCGTAGGTCAAAAGAAAAAGACAGGAATGGTCGGTATAAGCAAAGATATGGCACATGCCTGTCCCTCTCCCCTGTGCTGGCGCACAAATAGCAGGTGTGCACCAACGCAAACACGCTTTGGTAATGTTGCACGGGTAGGTAAGAGAGGTATGCAGTTCCTAACTAGTTCAGGGGGACAGGAGGGCTAGGTGGGCATAAGTCCTCGCTGGTTACACGGTGAACGGAGAATTCCTCCTGTTGGAATTAGGGCCCTCACACACCCAGCTGGGTGTCATGCTTCATCATAGGGCATGCTCCTCGTCAGGTCTGCGCTGCAATACCTGACAGGCTACCTATGAGTGGCTCTTTGGCGGAGATCTTTTATTCCAAATTGCCGTTTTGTGCCGTGGGGGCGAGGGACATATGTGTGTCAAGGAAATAGATACTGGGATATTGGAAATTGTATAGAGAATTATAGGGGACAACATCATCTTTATGGTATCTAAATGGCCCCACCAAGATAAGTATAAATGGTGCCATCTAGTGGTCAAAAAGGATATTCTCAGTATACAATTTTCCATGTAATGTGAAATTGTACCTGAAATAGAAGGGATAATCTGTAAGACTAAATACTTAATGTGTTGAGGGCTCCATGTGAAATTAGAGATAGCAAAAGGTAAGATTTCACACTTATCTTTATTTAATTTATATCCAGAGACAGCTGCAAAAAAATCAACTTCTTGTAGGAATGCGGGGAGAGAGGTCTGAGGTTGTGAAATAAATAATAATGTGTCATCAGCGTAAGCTGCCAATTTGATTTGAGTATCTTTAAAGTCAAATCCCTGTATATCTTTATTTTTACGGATTCTTGATAAAAAAAGGTTCTAAGGCTAAGTTGAAAAGGAACGGGGACAATGGACAACTTTGTCAGACACCTCTGCCTAAATTAAAGTAAGAAGATGTACCACCATTTGCACACACTGCTGCACGTGGATTAGAGTATAAAATAGATATTAAAGAAATAATTTTAGGACCAAAGCCAAACCACTTTAGTGTGTGAAAAAGGTAAGGCCATTCCACTCTGTCAAACGCTTTCTCTGCGTCTAAGGCTATTGCTGCCAAGGAATGTGAGACATGGGAGGATTTGGACAGGATATCAAAAAATAAACCAGTATTGTCTGTAATAAGGCGACCCTTAACAAAACCAAATTGCTCCATTCCTAATAAATCAGGCAACTAGGATTCTAGGCATATGGCCAAAACCTTTGAAAACATTTTGTAGTCAATATTAACTAGGGAAATGGGCCGATAGTTTTCACAATACCTTAAGACTTTACTTTCCTTAGGAATAAGACAAATGAGGGCATCCGAAAAGGAGCCATGGGATTCACTTGAGTGCAGAAAAAAGTATAAAAGAGTTTGCAATATGGGAAGTAGCAAATGTGCAAAGTGTGTAAAAAACTCGACAGTGAAACCATCTGGTCCTGGGATTTTATCTTTCTTGAGTGTCTGTAATGTGGTAAGAAGTTTCTTTTGTGATAAGTCGGATTCCAAGAGTGTGAAATCTGGTCGAATATCAGAAGGTTGTTGAATATCAGATAAAAATTGAGAAATCTGATGTTCTGAGGGAGGAATTTCTGATGTGTATAATGTTTTATAAAATTGGAGAAATTCATTTAAATTATCATTGTCTTTAAATTTCAATGTTTGATGCTCATCCATAATGGACTCTATGTTAAGTTTGTTATGTTTAACTTTCAAATAATTCGCTAGTAGTTCCCGGCTTTATTCTGACCCCTATAAAAGGTCACACTAGATTTTAATACATATGTTGAAGCTTTATTTTTTGATTCCTTATTAACCTGAAATTTGACATTTATAAGTTCTGATAAACAATTTTTTGACTTGGAAGAGTAATAATAATGCTCCAATCTCTTTATCTTGGCTAGGAGGGTTTTAGTGAGCTCTTTGGACTTTTTAGAATTTTTAGAAACATATCCAATAATAAAATCCTTAACTGCTGCTTTGAAAGCATCCCACACCACATGAAAAGGTAAAGTATCAGATTGATTAAAGAAAAAATATTCATTGAATAAGGAAACAAAAGAGGAAGTAAATCTTGAATCTAAAAGTAGAGCATTATTAAAACGCCATTTTCTAGGTGTTTTAGGTTCCTGTAGAACATCGAGATGAATGGTAGTGGGAGCATGAAGGGATATTAGAATAGATCCAATATCTGCTGCCACCAATGACTGAGAAATGTATGAAAAGTTCATTTGCTTAATGAGGGACGAAGGAGACCGCTGAATTGCGATCTAAAAAAGGATCAAAAACTTGATTGCAATCACCTGTAAGAATAAAGTTATCATCAATACAGCTTGTAATTTGTTGAGCCAAGGATGTCCAAAAAGAGGAGTCCTCAGCAGTGGGCGCGTATATATTAAGTAAAGAGACCAGAGCATTCCCCATTAGCAATTTAGTAAACAACCATCTACCATTTTCATCAGAACATTGTGAGAGCAATATGACAGGAAGCGATTTTCGGCAAAGGGTTAAGACTCCATTACGTTTACCATCCCCTGGTGAATAAAAGACCTCCCCTACCCAACCTTTCCTTAATTGTATTGATTCCTCTGCCGTTAAATGAGATTCTAGTAAACAGGCAATATTGGCCCCCAGTTTAGCTAAATGTGTTAACACCCTCTGCCTTTTAATCGGCAAAGGTAAACCTCTGACATTCCAAGAGACAAGTTTTAAGGACATAAGACAGACATGAAGATAGATAAAGGGCACACCAATCAAAGCAGATCATCAGACAACAGAAAGCATACCAAAGAACAAACCAACTATATGCAAAGTGAATCAAACAGACCAGGAAAAAAGAAAAAGAAACATAGAGATGTAAGTATAATTGCAACATTCGAGAAGAACCTGAGAAAGATAAAGAGAAAGGGGTAAAAAAACAAAAGGGAAAAAAAGAAGTAGCCATACAGTAAAAAAGACATACCTAAAATATCATCAGGCAGCAGTGGGGGCTGAAACCACACGGAACAAATGGCACACCCAAGTTCGACGTAACAGAGGACAAGGGAAGGACCACACCACATGTGGCGAAACAACGGCAGGATACAAACATCAACAAATCTGTAAAAGGAAAGAATAGAGAAAAAAATTGTTATAAAGAAAAGCTAAGTGGAAAAATGTTAAAAGCAAGCGGAAACAAGTTAAAATGCATCACAGCACAACCTTAAACTGAACAATCATGGAGTACAGTTCCAATATAACAACAGAGAGAAAAAAGGGGAAGTTATCCCAGAAGATTAATGATATTAAATGGTTTGAGATGATGAGGCTCCTGAGAATTCCATGGCCTCTGTTTTGCAAGAGTGTATAAAGCTCTGGAGTTTGACTGGATCATCGTAAGTTGTCGTTTTGTTATTGTAAGTGACTTTAAGGAGACAGGGATGAAAAAGTCTGTAGCGGGCTCCTAAAGAACGTAGATCAGGTCTCATGTTAAGAAACACCTTACGTTTATTTGCTGTGGCTTTGGTGTAGTCTTGTGAGAAGAATAAGGTTGAACCAGACCATATGACTCGTTGGGTTGACTTGACAGCTGCAAGAACCTTTAGTAAGTCTGTGTATTCAAGAAAATACAGTATGACTCCTCTCGGTCTTCGTGAGTTAGATAAGCCAGATAGTTGGCGGCCAAGCCTGTGAGCACGTTGGATATTTAAATTAAGCGCAGTATCCTCTGTGATATGTAGTAGCTTGGGAAGAAAGGATTTGAAGAAAAGGGGATGATATGAGCCCTCTGTTCCTTCTGGTAGGCCATAAATGCGTAGGTTATTCCTTCTATTTAGGTTTTCAACCTGTTTTTGAAGTGTGGAAACCTGGGATTGAAGTGCATTGACTTTAGTGTCAGTAAGCCCAAAAGAAGATACGCTATGTTCAACTGCCGTGAGCCTTTCGTCCATCTGAGACCGAAGACCAATTATCAGTGAGGAACTGCAGCTTGGTGTTTGTTTCCTCCATGAAAGATCTAAGGGTGCGTATCTCCTCCAACAATAACTCCAATGAAACAGGGAAGGAAGGTATTGGTGGAGATGGCGGATCCTTTTTCAAGCATTTTGTAGTAGGATTCCCTGCCGCTAGAGGAGTAGAGTTTGACGATACAGGCACCTTGGATAAAGACAGTAGAGAGTCCTCCATCTTAGAGAATTCTGTGAAGATTATGGAATTCTTGATAAAAGATTGAGTGGAGCGCAAAGCAGGAGGATCAAGTTTTTCCAATCTTCCCATGTAAGACTGTAAGGAGGAAGGTGCATAGGTTATGAGAGACGTTACAGAGCCAACACAAATTGCTAAGATAATATGTTTATTGGAAAATAGAGAGAGCCAACAAGCTTGTAAGGTTCATTAAATGAAAACGTAACAAAGTCGAATGGCATGTAGGTAGTAGATCTCCATTAAGTTGATTTTTCCATAAGAGGCAGTATGAAAAAGGCTAATGTCCAGAAGCCCAGCCATGAGTGATGGTCACATTAGAGCTGCGCATCTTCCGTGTGAGAGATATCTTCATAGCTTCCCACTAGCAGTATAAAAATTTGTCAAACACTAGACTGGAAAGGCTTACTGTTTCCAAAGCGCGCCTAGCTAGTGAGCGCAAGATGTGGAGACAAATGAAGGCCAGATATTAATAAATGAGACTGAGCTAAAATGGCGTTCATTAATTTTACTTTCCTCAACAGAAGAATAACTTGAGAGTAAATATAGCTGTAGCGACAAGCAAGCAGGCAGGTAAGCAGCTATTTGTGGCAGCGCTTGTATGAATAAAACTGCTCCAAAAACGAGTTGCTGGAAAAGCCCATACTGCCATGCTAACAACTTGATGAAGCAGGAACGTTCTTAAAAAATGTCCCCACATACAAAATGGAGGCCGTATTTCGCGTTGCACCGAAGCTGGAGGTACCTTGGTGAAAATGAGGCTTCTAGAGCCAAGAAAGTAGTCGCTGGAGACATCGTCTGGGTCAGGATAATCTCCACAACCAGAAGCGCCGCATTAGCTGTATTTAACGAGCAAATTGGCATGGACCCACCGCGTCGCTCCGAGGAGTCTCACTCGGGCGCCGCCATGTTCTCGGGTGTTAAGCCACACCCCGCCACAAATTACTCATAATTACTCAAACTAGGGTAATCGCACAATTGCGGAATTACGCATCACTAGAGTTAGGCGTAATTACTGAGATTACTACGATTACTCTGGGGTAATTCAAATTTCGCCCAGGTCTTATATGCTTTTAAGCTAACTCTGTAGTTATATACTCACACAAACCAGTCTAGAGGTGCAAGTATTATTTACACATGGATTTTAGTGCATTCATGTGTTTTCACCATATAAATATCTTTGCACAATAATATATTATAGTTCCTACAAAGTTTTACTTTCTCTTTAACAGAGTTTACATTCAGGTAGTCCATGCAATATTAAAGGTCACTAATATAATAGTAAGATAAGTTATCGCCCTACTAATATGACTATAGAAATGGACATTTTGCCTGAAAGCAGAAGAGAAGTCATGCACAGTGAAATTTCTCTCCGTCTCCTGTGAACCCCAAAGAAATAATGAGTCTGATGGATGGAGGCAGTGGCATAGCTAGACCTTTGGCCGCCTGTGGTGGTCCCTGTGTTTGCCGCCCAGTGGTCGCATGTAACAGCGAGGGTTGGTGCTGGCGAGTCATTCGTTTGCTGCACGCCACCCCCTTGCTACTCAACTGCATGGTGGGAAGAGCTTCTCTCTCTGTCTTGTGCGGATTTTCTTAAATTAATTGCCTTTTGAGTTGAATATTTTAAGATTGTGCTTAAAAGTAACAGTTTTGTTACAATTGTAAGCAGTACCAATTTGCACTTTGTAAATTGTCCTGCATTTTACATATTGTATTTCTTTTAAGGCAGAAACAATAAAGTTTATTGACTGATTGAATAATGATTGACTAGTACGTCAGGAGATGGACAAAATGTGTTCTCTCCTATGTTTGAGCAACAACGTACTATCAAGGCCTATCTAGTAGTACCGACCAGAAAGTAAGGCACTGTAGATTAAGTCCAATCCTATTAAGCAAGTCCTATCCTTACTTAAAATTAACATTAAGCAGTGGTGGCTGCCACGGATCAGGGGTGGTGAGACGGGGAGGAAGGGGGTAAATAAAAATACAATTTCACTTACCTCCTGCCGCGTCCTGCTCATCGCGTCTCTTCTCGTCCCTCCGCTCTGGAACAGGAAGCACCAAGGCTCCCTTCAACCAATCACAACTCTGCAATGTACTGTTGTGATTGGTCTGATCTCCGTGGTTCGGCACTCAGCCAGGGAATGGGAGCCTGGGTATGTTCTCCACCTAGGATGTAATGCAGACTGGGGGAAGAACAGGATAAGTGCGCATGAAAGTTTGACCGGCCCGAGACGGATGGCCAAACATTTATGCACACTGAGGAAGTGCAAACCACATCTCCCCTGCTCTGTCAGCAGAGCAGCCCTGCCCCACCCACAAAGCTGAGGCAACAGGAAAAAATAAAATGATAATACTATTGAGTTATTATCATTTTATTTTTCCTTACACTGCTGAAAAGCAGTGGGGCGACGCTCCTCCGCCATACTGGAGTCGCCGCCCCTGACATTAAATGTATACACATTCCTCCTCTTTATTCCCCAATGAAGTGCATTGCACAGAAGTTACTTCCATCTCTGAGGAACATATGCTGTTCAGCATCCACAAAAAGAAAAACGTTTGGGAATTGCTGTGCAGTATCTGGAAAAAAAGACAATTAATAGACGAAAACTTGATAGCTTGGATGAGTCTTAACACTATGGTGGCTAGCCATAGTGTTAATGACATATGCACATGCATTCATCACTCATTCAAAAAAGGAGTGTCACTCATTCAAAAAAGGAGTGGCCCGGTAGCAAATGCTAGCTGCCTGATCCTATTTTTTTTTTCAAAACAACATTTTTTAAAGACCACTGCAACAAAGGAGGAGCACTTGGGGGATAAGTGAACGCAGGGAAGAGCAATAGAAAAAGGGCGTAGGAGCAACGGTGGCACTTGAGATGTGGCGGAAAGGACTAAAAGGTTTAAAAAAAGATAAAAAGGCAATGCAGAGGTGAATGGAGCAATGAACAAGCTGAAAATGAGGGATGAGGGGGGAATATGGAGTGAGCCAGTAAGGGTATATGAAAGGAGAGAGCAACACACGAGGTAGAGAGCACGAAGTTGCATGCACTCTCGTGGAGTGCTGAAAGAGAGAGTTCCCTGATTGTGAACAGTGGAAGAATACAGACCAGGCAATCAAAAGGATGGACAGGACCTGTGTGCAGGGGAAGAAGCATGAAAAAAGGAAGGGAAGCCATAAAATTGAAGCAAGTAAATGAAAATGACAATAAAGCCAACCATCGGTAAGCAATGCACCGGCCCTAAACCCATTGTAAGTTTTTGGTATAGTCCAAAAGAAATCTTTCAACAGACTGCTGAATTCAGTCTGCACACAAGACCTAAAAAGGAAGCTCTCAACCATGGTGAATCTCTGGGCTACCCAAACCCTCAAAGATACTTCAGGGCGCCTGGCTGTGGTACCGCTCGGTAGACAGAAGGGTCTTCCATAAGTGGATCCCGAGGTCATCATGAAAGAATCACTACATTTCATATTTCCTCCTCATCCTTTTCACCCTACCAGGATGGACAAACTCTGTTGGACTAGTGGAAAGGCAAACACTTTCATAGAAGGGAATTTAGCAAGATGTATGATTATTTCAGGGAGATCCTGTAGCTCCCTCAAAGGAAATTACCACGGACTTCTTTAGGTGAGGCAGAATAATCTCCTTGCTAACTCTGCATTAAAAAGATTATATTCGACACACATGCTTGCTGATGGCCATCATAATCTATGAGTAATGCCAAACATATTTTCCCATAATTATCCAATACAACATATCAGCTCTGATCATATCTGACAAATCACACATTGCAATTATGTGGAGATAGCCTCTTTAAAAATGCAATCAAATATGTAACGCTGACATGGTAGTGGCAGTCTGGACTCTATAAAAGTGTGAATGAATCTATAGTGTGATCATTTAACTGAAATGGGGGCACCGACTTTGAGGGCAATGTGAAGCCCCTCTTTGTCCTCTGCTTCCAGCCAGGAAGTGAGAGAAAAAAGACATTATGGATATACAATTACAGAGTGGCTCACTGCAGCTCTCTTTTCTTTCACTATAAACACAGGACTGTTTGAAGCATCATGTTTTTCTCTGTTCTCTAGGGGCATAATAAATGCTTCTCTTGGCTACAGCCTGGCACCCACCACTTCCCCCTGAAGAACAATTCAGCCCTCTGCCAAGAAGACCTCTACATTATAGATTGAAACAATGTCCAAATGGCTGCTGTATTTTTCTTATGTCATTAAGGTACTAATGGCTGTAAACATTATACAATGTGAGCATAATGTATATGTCTCAGGGATACTGAATTTGTAATTGATTGAGGATTAAGGATGTTCCACTTTTTATGGAACATTGTTAGAAGCCATCTAATCTGGGCAATAAACCTTCAGCATGTGTCTTGGCAAGCACACTCACTCCTGCATACAACAGGGGAATAGCATATTTAACGAATCACAACTTTGGAAGTCTAGATAGTCACTTGTATTTGTATGTCATGGGATAAGCACACACACAGTGTTACTCCAGCGTGGTTCCTTCTGAGATACCTGTCTCAGCGTTTGACATGTCATCCACCCGCATCCATTTTTAAAATTCTTTTTTGAGGACCAAGATACATGATGGCCCCGGCTCCCTATTAATACATGTCTATCTGTTCAAAAAATGTTAATCTGCACATGCACTAGGATGCTTGATTTGCTTTGCAGGCATGACTGGATTTAAACAATTTTCTTGCCATATACACATTTCCTCTGATGTCCACGAAATGTATATATTTAGCACCCCAATGGAGTAGCAGCAATGCTGAAAGATATAAGGGTTTGTTTTTATAATGAGAAACTGCTTGGGTGGGCAATTTTCTCTTTGGTACTTAGGGCCGGATTTAAAGTGTGATGGATGGTAAACCATCTTTCAGGGTGGCAGGGGACATTTCCTTCTCCACCCTGTTGGACAACAATCTGCCAAATTTAGAGATGACCGCATGCCCAGTGGTGACCTCTCTACATTGAAAGTAATAGCCATCATGGTTGTTCGTTTCAATGTACGAAATGTTTGATGGACAGCCGCCATCTGTTTTGATGGCCATTCATCAAACTTTTTCAAAGTGTTTCTCTTTCAGAAACTAACTCCCAATGCAGATGTTTGTTTCTGAAATAGAAAAAAAACTGATGGCCCAACACCCTGGTAGTTTTCTCCCTGGTTATAAGGCTCATTGTTATTTTTTTCTGTTCCTCACCACCAGGTTTTTCCTGGCGGTGACGGGCAGAAAAAAAGACGTTATATCATCCACTATAAATAGGGTAGGTGGTGCAATATCCTTCATCGGAGGACCCCACCACCATCGGCCAGAAAACCTAATGTCCTACCATCTCTAAGAAGGTGTGCAGACCGAGGGTTTGGCTGGGTACCCTGTCCCCCAAACTGTAACTCAGGGGCTTATTAATGTGCTGAGTCCCCTTGACCTCAGATGGTTTACAGATAGAAGATAGTTTTTACCATTGTTGGCAGTGTGCTAAAGCAATTTATGGTGAGTGAAATTAAGCAATCAGCTTCCTATATGAGAGTGCCCTTTTCAAACTCCCAGTTTAAATGTTTCTTTTATATTCAGATTGGTTTGTAGTTGTACATGGGTCAGTCACTAGTGGTTTGCTGTTGCCAATACTAACATTATTATTTTCAGTCCACTTGGTCTTTATGAAGGCAAAATATGGTATATTTTGCTGAAATGCACCATCCATTCATACAGGGTGGTGATGTTCTTGGGCAATATTAGATGAGGTTGCATCAGACCCAATGGAGATGCTATGAGTAAAGTAGGTCTTAAGGGGCACTGTCTGTAAACGTGCACTCTGATAAACTTGTTATCACTGAACAATTCTCCATGGACTACAGATTAATGTTTTTGTACTCTCCACAGAAATACAGCACACGTACATGTATATATCTTTATCCTAAATCTAAAATGACGTAATACATTGAAGGAGCTCAGAATTTTTAAAAAAAGAGAAAAGCCAGTGATTATTTGTTATCACTTTATGAGTTAAGCCTACATTTTTTTATTTTTATTTTCAAGAAATAATGTTTTTTTACTAATCAGTGTATTAACTTGGATGCATATGGGACCAAATGAGGCCTGAGATGGGTTAAATAATTTCTATCATGTGGCAAAGCACAACACAGAAGTACTATTTTAGGTTAGTTTCATCTTTTTGTAATGCTGAACCAATAAACCCCCTGAGGGAACTCTCTTTCTTATCATCATCCTAGTTATGTTCCAAGGGCTTAAAGGACATACCCTTTTCCTGCATATAAGAACATTTTTGCTTTTCTTGTATGGATGGGGTCCCCGCTAATGCCTGGCCGTATATAGTGACACTCCCCAATTTCTGGGACATGGCTTGTACTGTAGTGCCTAGCATTATATTTGAGCCAAAGGGGAATCCTACTGCCCTTCTTCCATTTCCTCAACGTGGAATCACTTACTGCTACAATTTTTCTAATCTTTTTCAATGTCATCCTCATTAATGAAAAAGAGAGCAAAACTAGAAAAAGCACATCACAAAACCTTGCAGTAGTCAAAATACAACAGATCAAGTGACAGCTTCACTGTCATTACAGCTTAACAAGTGGATCAGAGTACTTGCAATGTGCAGCAATCAAACTGTAGGGTCAGCAGGGCACCGCTAATCTATTTCTTCTTCATGTGGGATCTGAGGTACTCCCAGCATGTTCATTAAATACAGGGAACACGGTGTGGGCAGGTTCAAGCAGTGCACTGGGCAGGTCACGTCATTCACATAAAATGGCAGCCGGGTCTCATCATTTGCATTTGAGCCGTATGCAAATCCTCTGCCACTGTCCAGTGCTGAAACCCGTTGCTCCACATATTAAACACAGGCCTCTGCGCTGCAACCAGCAGAAGCCTTTGACCTGGTGGTCCATTCATCACTAGGCCACCAAGCGACAGTGATGGTCTTCCTGCTCTGTTGATGGGGGTGGGGGGTAATTGTTGAATTTTCCCACCTGGATTTGCCATGCAAGGCATAGCTGTCTGCAGTCCCTTGGAAGTGGCCCTGACATGCAGGGAGAAAACTTCCTGCCATCTGGGTCATTCATATTTTGTGTTACTGAAACAAATTCTCACTTTGTAAATTTGTTTCAATATTTTTTAAGAGTGGCCTAAAACCACAGCATACGGTTGGAAAGCTGGTCTGCTACCAGAGCACCCACCATAGAGGTGAATGAACTGAATTGAAATTGAAATTGAAAGACATTTATAGAGCGCATGGCTACCCGGAAGCGTCCCAGCGCTAAGAACCAACACGGGAGAGGATGGAAAGCTAAGGGAACAGAAAAGTCTTGAGTTGTTTCCGGAAGGCCTGGTGATTGGAAATGGTGCGCAGGTGAATTGGCTGGGCGTTCCAAAGTTTAGCGGCGTTATAAGAAAAAAGACATCCGCCGCTTCTAGCCTTCTCAATTCTGGGGACGTTAGCCAGTCGCAATTCGTCTGATCGAAGTTTCCTCTTTGCTTTGTGTGGGCGGATCAGGGCTGACTTAATGGGGGGACCTGTCCCTTGCATTGTTTTATGAGTGATGCACAGGGCCTTGAATCTGATGTGTTCCCTCACTGGGAGCCAGTGGACGGAACGTATTGCCAGTTTTGCTGATTGTCTATTGGATAATCCCGTCAGCAGTCTGGCTCCACTGTTCTGGACTACCTGAAGTTTCGAAATCACTGCCGTGGGGGAACCTAAGTGAAGTGCGTTCCTGTAGTCCAGCCTGGAAAGTATGAGGGATTGTATCAGTATCTTTTTTGCCAGTGGGGAAGAAGAGGGAGGATTTTGCGGGCCATTCTAAGAAGGCCAAAACAGGTCCCAGTAGTTTTTCTCGCTTGAGTCCTGAAATTTAGGTCCTGGTACAGCCAAATGCCCAGGCTCTTGATCTCGGTCTTAGGAGTTGGGGGAGGGCCCATGCTAGATGGCCACATAAGACTAGGATTAAAGCTGAGGGGATTGCCCAGTAACATGATCTCTGTTTTACCGCCAATAAGCCTAAGCTGGGACGCGTTCATCCAGTGTAACATGTTCTCTAGGCAGGTATGGAGACAATTCACTTTATTGTGCGCTTGGTTGAGTGCGACCACCAATTGCGTGTCATCGGCATAGGTCACTATGCAGATTCCTGAGGGGGCTACAATGGCTGCAAGGGGGGACATGTAAACAAAAGGGTTGGGCTAAGTGAGGAACCCTGGGGGACCCCACTTGTCAAGGGGGTGGGATTGGATAAGATGTTGTCCTCAAACACCTGAAAAGATCTTCCCTCCAAAAAAGAGCGTAGCCATTGGAGTACAGTGCTTGTCCCTCATAAATTTCTCAAACGGTGTATCAAGATCTTATGATTCACCGTGTCAAATGCTGCGCTAAGGTCCAGGAGGATAATGGCTGTGGATCCTTCTGAGTCCAGGATTTTTCTGCTTTCCTCTACCACTGCTAACAGGGCTGTTTCGGTGCTCTGACGAGGTCGGAACCCTGTTTGAGCGGAGTGGAGCAGGTTGTGAGTTTCAAGAAAGCCCGAGAAGATATGATTAACATATTTCTCTGCCACTTTGCCTATTCCATGCAGAAGGTATATAGGGCGATAATTGCCCAAATCTGCTTGGTCTAGGTTGGGTTTTTTAAGTAAGGCTTTGACCATGGCCCTTTTCCAGTTAGTAGGGACCGTTCCTGTAACAAGTGATACATTAATCAGGTCCGTTATAGTTGGGGCTATTGTGGCTGCTGCTAGTTTCAGGATATTGAAAGGCGCCAGATCCCTTGGTGATCTGCTTTTGACTGAGGACAATAATGTGAGCAGAGATTCCTGGGCAATGGGGGGAAGGTCTCTAAAATATGTTCAGAGGGTAGTGGGTCCTGATTAATCTGGATTTCCCTTTCTACGTCCCTCAGTGGCAGGGATTCCAGGATTAATTGAACCTTGGTGGTAAAGAAGTTTGCCAGTTTGTTGCATCGTTGGCCAGAGGGGTCTGGTGCAATACGAGGAATGGGTGTTATCAATAATTTTTTAATAATAGTAAAAGTTTCTCTGGACGTGTTGGGGGCTGCCAGGATCTTGCCCTCATAGTAAGAGGCCTGTTTTTTTTTTGCTTCTGCTTTGTAGGTGCGGTTCGCTGTTCTATATTCTACTTTTTTTGAGGGGAGGACATTTTTCCTCCACTGCCTTTCTTTAATCTTACATTGTTGTTTTAGTGCCCGCAAAATCGGGGGAGAACCAGGGTGAGTTATGAGATCCGCCAGTCTTTTTTTATCTTGGTCTTTGGGAGGACCGAGTCTAGAGATTCCTCTATCCAGTTAGAAAAGTCTTCACTGGCTAAATCTGGACAAGGGTTGGGTTTGGGTTTAGCCTTTTCTAGTTCTTTACTCCATTTCTCAAAGGGGAGCTTGGTCCAGGGGCGACCTTGGGTTCATGTAGTTTGGGTGGTGGGTTTGGTGGTCAAAGGTGACCATGAGAGGGCAATCAAAAAGTGGTCTGTCCGTGGGAGAGGGGTAGGATCTGACCCTTTTAGGTCCTCTAAACTAGAGAACACTGGGGCCTTTTGCATGAGTGGCCTGAATTTTCTTTGGGGTCAATTGGAGGGCTGCAAGGTCACTTGTCAGCTCTGCTGCTTGGGTTGCTTGTAAGTCTTTGATATGGAGGTAAAAGTCTCAGAGGAGCCTCAAATTGAAGGCTGAGCTTGCCTGATTGGCCTCTGAATCCAGTAATGATTCATTGAAGGATCCTATCGCTCCATGGGGGCGGTAGATAAGGATGAAGGATGAAGCACTGAAGCACAGAGATTCCTGTCAGGCAGCAGGGGAGTTATAGTTAATGCAGGACCACTGCCCCAAGAGTGAAGACCAGACCCTCTGGTGATTTGGGGTAAGTTCGACCAGCCGCAAAGTTTAAATAACGCATCGTCACTTGGGTGTGGCACCAGAATATCCTTGTAATAATATCATCGGATATAAAGAGTGGGTCCAATTCACAAAAGCAATTATGAACACAGGAATACGTAATAAAGGATTAATCTTTTAAGTACTCTCACGTATCAAAGGATTTTACCCGTTCTGTGTCTATGGGAAAATGTGTTAGTACAAATGGCCCTTAATGTCCAACAAGGTGCAAAGAGGGCATGGTTCTCTCAATATGTAATGATTGCACATGAATATTCACAGAGTGCCATTGTCTTCCCATTGTAGACACTTTGGGGCTAATTTACAAAGACATGTAACAGTACCTAAAAGCGTACAGCACCACTACTTTACGCACTCCAAAATGGCGCCAACGTCATTAGGCCCCAACGTGTCTTAGATTGCATCTGCAAAAATATAGATCTATTGGAGTTAATGATAGAAAATGTGCACCCAGAGTGACTACAAGTTCATAAAGATATTTAGAAAAATATTTATGTCAGATGATATTTCTACGTAATCTATGACATATATCTTGAATTACACTCTTTCTAAATACTTCAAACCTTTGTAGATAATGGAGGGTTTTCGCAGTATATCACAGAATGCTAAGCATACGCGCCAGGATTAGAAATCCAAGTCACTAGAGACCAGTAATCCGCCAAGCCATTTGACCACATCTTCTTTCATATATAGGTTTACTGGCCTGGAGACTGAGTTTTCCTAAATAGTTGATGCCTCTGTGAAGCTGAAAGCGGTAATATGCGCTTGTCTGACAAGGGACTCGATGTGCCATATATTTACCAACCTTTGTGTATCTTCCAGCAAGCTTCTGCTGAACGTAGAGCTTCTACCTGTAGAGCTATTGATGTCACAGATTTAATTCTTGGCATGGTTAAGTTAGGTTTTCATCCTTCTAAGATTGATAACATGAGTATAACTGAGTTTATAATTGTACAAACTTTGTGCATCTTCCAGCAATCTTCTGCTTAACATAAAGCTTCTGCTTAATGTAGAGCTATTGCTGTCAAAGATTTAATTCTTGGATCAGTTAACTCAGGGTTTCATCCTTCTAAGGCTGATAACATGAGTACAACTAAGTTTATAATTTTACAACCTGCTATTTGCAGATGTAAGTGGTTGCAAAACTGCACTAGCTAGTGATATGTAAAGCATGGTATTATATGCCCACACTTAAAGTGTACCTCAATGGGAAATATGGAACAGCCCCAGTGCTGACATGGAGCAGATGAGGTTTCATTTACTGATTGTTGTTTTTTAGTTTATTAAAATAATGGAATGTTTTTTTTTTAAAATAAAAAAAATATATATAAATAATGTTGCTACACATAATTATGTAAAATGCACTTGTTAAAATTCCCGTAGTCCAAATGGATAACAAAATTAAACCCTGGAGGGAACATTACTGCCTTTTCATTCTTCCTGTTCCATGAAGTGAAAAAATAGAAAAGACAGCTGCTCAAAGTCACCCCGTCCTCTGCCACTGGTGTCATTGAAAGCCCTTGAAAAACAATTCTTCTGCCCTTTTCCCCCCACACAGAAATGCACACAGAAGGGATTTGGGTTGCTCCAACCCACATGTAAGACATTATCACTCATTAGCAAGAGAGGGTTCCCTCTTGGCGACACCTGTGCCCCAACCCCTTTATTAAATAGACAAATAGGCCAGACAAGCAAATGTAAACAGGTTTCACTAGAGATTATCCCAGGATCATCTTTGGTAACGAAGTCTGTGGAGCAAGAATATAACCTAAGGGCAAGAATATAATCTAAGGGCAAGAATATAATCTAAGGCCAAGAATATATTCTAAAGGCAAGACTATAATCTAAGGCCAATAATATATTCTAAGGGCAAGAATATAATCTAAGGCCAAGAATATAATCTAAGGGCAGGAATAAAATCTAAGGCCAAGAATACAAGGGCAAGAATATAATCTAAGGCCAAGAATAAAATCTAAGGGCAAGAATATAATCTAAGGCCAAGAATATAATCTAAGGGCAATAATATATTCTAAGGGCAAGAATATAATCTAAGGCCAAGAATATAATCTAAGGGAAAGAATATAATCTAAGGGAAAGTGCATGTGGCAATTGCGTCTTAATTCAATTTGCTTGCCCATTCAAACTTGTGTGTGTTGGTATTTACATAGGGCTAACCTACCTTGGGGCCACAGGAACACGGTTGATTACTGGGGTATTGGGAGAATATACAAGACCATGTTCATTAAGAAAAGCTTTATATCTTTTTGGGTTACACTGTAATTTTGATTTCACTAAATTGCAACTTAAATACAATTACATTCGCTGGTCAGAATAATATGATTTTAATAAAATATCAAGGAGCTTAAATTCCCAGGTTCCAAGTCGAAAGCTTCAATTCTACATTATATCTCTTCCCCACTTCAAATTTTTTGTAGTTGTATTGCATCGCAAATAAACATTCTTTTCGCCAGGCTGGTCTGACTCACAAAAAGAAGTCACAACACTGGTCTAGAGTCCTCACAACACCAAGAAGGCTCTGAAATACTAGCCAATCTGGCCTTGCAATGTTCATGCTTAAGTTAAAAAAACTATTCGAAAAGAATCTTATAATAAAATAAATCATTTAATTCATGTCATAATTTTGAAAATTCCATTGTCTAGGCATCAAATTGAGTAGTTCATGTCAGAGTTTTCCATGCTCTTACAGGGACGTGACTTTATTTGGTATTTTAGTGCAATTTGGTACCTTCACAATCAGAATTGGATCTGTCTATCTCTGTTCACAAATTGTTGCTAAAAAATAGATCATGACAACTTTTAGCTCTCTATAGCTGCCCATTGTGTGGTCACAAATCGAGACATGCCCCTCATACTACCAAAATAATAGGATGCTATATAGGCTGTCTAAATTATTGAAGAACATTTTAGGACGTTTTTGAGACTCTTACCAATCTCGATTCAACTATTGTTGTTACAAGATATTCTTTCTGAATAATTTTTCGAATGGGGCATGAACTCTCTCAAGCAATAGCAGCTGGGATTCACCAGACCTATCGGTGGTGAATAGACAGTCAGGCTCCTCAACAGCAAACCAGTCAAAACGAATAAGAAATGTCATCATCCAATGCAAATGAAGCTAAAAAGACACATATATTCAAAATTAAAGAGAAAAACAAACAGGTTTCGGGGGTGGATGAAGGGTAAAAGATTGACAAAACTGTCCCACAAGAAAATGAAGTGTGCTGCTAGCCAGGCCTTCATTAGTCAGATGAAATGCTAGCTGGATTTTAAATGGAAATGACTGTATGAATGTGAATGGAAGTTGAATAAATGACTGAGAAGTTGATTTGTGGGAGGTGAGTTGGATCTGTGTCCACATCCATCGAGCTATGACGTGTACAGGTCATTCAAATCTTTGTCAAATTTTTGGGTCTACCTGGCAAGAACAGCAACAATGGACCTCCACTTCTGTCTGTCTTGGGCAAGTTTCTGTACGGTGCTCCAGCTGGGTTCAGGGTCTTCATTTCTGTTTCCACAGTTTGCTTCCATCTCTTCTTTGGCCTGCCTCTCTTCCATTTCCCTTCTGGGGTCCTGTGAAGAGCTGTTCTTGTGATAGTCTTGTTTACTTCTGATGGTGTGTCCTATCCATCTACATCTTTTTCTCATGCTCTCTTGCTTGCATCGAGTGAGCAGCTCCTGGTTGGAGATGGTTCACAGCTAGTAAATGCATAAGATTCTTCTCAGGTTATTTGAGTGGGAAGGCTGACAGTTTGGTGATGTTTCTTTTTGTCATCCACCAGCATTCTGGTCCATACAAGAATGTGGACAGAATGTAGCTTGATAAAGCCTCAGCTTGGTGTTGGTCCTATACTGAAATGACTTCCACTCATTGTTGAGCATCCTGAAGGCATTCCTGGCATTGTTATGTCTGCTCTTTATGTCACTGCCTGCCCCTCCATCATGTCTGATAGTACTGCCAGGGTAGGAGAATTTTTCAGTCCAACTTAGGCCCTGAATTTGTAAATTTTGTTCTCTTTTTTGGTTTTGGTGCAGAGGGTCTCTTGAGCCCATAGAACGAATTCATGTAAGTGGAATTGCTAAGAATTAACTGTTAACTGTGAGCCCGTAAATAGATGAAATAATCATGTATTATAACTTTCCAAATTGTAATACTTTTTTCATGGAGAAATACCCAATGCCTTTATGTAAACTGACAGTTCACAAGAAGAAGAATTTGGTTTGTTGGAAAAGGAGCTGAAGCCATTACAATTCAGTTTCCATTTCAATTAGCAGCAATCTTTCCAATAGTGTCTTCCCTATTTGCCTCACAAAGGTACTATCTCCCACCTAATTTCTCTGTTGCTTAACTTACACCCCTTGCTTCCCCCACCGCCCATGCTGCTGTGCATCTTCTGTCAATAAACAACTGACCTTTAAGCCAAGATTCATATGATTAAGACCTTCTTTGAATGTCTTGTAGTCGTAGCAGCGTTTCTACGTTGTGACCCTCAGGAGGTATTTGCCCTTTTGTTAGTCTATACCAGGGTTCTCCAAAGTAGGTCCTGAAGGGGTCAGATCCATGCCAGATTTTTAGCATATCCCCATTTAGATAGATGTAGTTATCTTAAAAATCTGACATGGATCCGGCCCTCCAAGGCGGACATTGGAGAACCCTGGTCTACACCATACTCCTAGTCCATAACTTGTAGTCCCTTCCCCTGAGATTCTGTGCTCTGTATTAGTCCATTTCCTTCTACTCGTCCCTGCCCTTTGACTAGCCTCTTACTACCTCTCTGTTTGATTGAGCTCCTCTGTTAGACTTCCCCAACGGCCTGTTACTCAGTGCTACTCTGTTATTCTGCCCACTTTCCAAATGGGTTGCAAGGGACCTGCCTCATTAATATTCATGAGGCAGGTGGCAATTTGCGACCCATTAGGAATGGACAATAACACAGGGATGGTTACCTGCTGAGGACAGTAGACCACCAAGTTTGTGTTTGCTTTTTAAATGAAGCAACTTTGTTTTTCAAATGCCATCCGTTTTCCATAAAGGAAAACGGGATGCGTTTAAAACAAAAAAATGAAAAGTTTTCTTTTAATTTTTTAAGGGCAGAGAGTGGTCCGTGGGGCCGCTGTCTGCTCTGCGACCCTTGCCCGCTCTGATAAAATGTTGGCATCCCCATTCACAAAGGGTCCCTAGGAAACCCCTTCCTGTTTGCGAATGGCTTACCCCCAACTTGAAGTTGGTGGTAATTGTGAATAGTTTGCAACCGCATTACCGGCCTCTAAACATTCCTACATACCAGTGCGACTTGCTATTAGGAAGGGGCGCCCTTAACACGCCCCTTCCCAATAGCGACTTGCAAACCCTATTTTGCGATTCAATAATAGGTTAACGACTAGCATAATAGGGTTAGTACATGCCAAAAAGCATTTTGCCAGTCACAAACAGTCCGATAGGCTGTTTGCGACCAGTAAAATGCTTTGTACATCAGGCCCTTGGTGTGTTTCCCTGTGTTATTCAGAACGTCTGTTTTTCTATACCACTATGCTATTCTGTATCCATGTGGTACTCTGTGACCCTATAGTATGCTGTGTCATTCTGTTTACCCATGCCGCACTGCTACTCTGCCCCTCAGTTGTGCTTGACGCTCTTGCACACTATGCCCTGTACTACTCTTAGGATGACCACCTCATTAGGGACACTGTTTCCAGTCCTCGACTCTCGTGTGATATCCTAAGGCATTCTGGGTGTTGTAGTTCAACTTTTATTCCATTACAAAAGTAATTTTTGAGTGAAAGGTTCAGGACTGGAGGCAGTGTCTGTAGTCACAAGGAATATTGAACACCCCTCTAGTACTCGGAGTCTTTCTCTCCTTGCTCCGCTAGTACTCTCTGCTAGGCCTGGGTTGTGAACTCTGCTCCATTCATGAAGTTTTTCGCACTCCGTGGAGCAAACGGAGTTCTGAAAAACTCTGCTCCACGCAGTGGAGCAGAGTTTTTTCCTCTCTCAAGCTCGGCAAAATTAGGTTGGCGAGCGAAGCAAATACAATGCTAGACCGCCTCTAAGCAGGATTTATCAACGCGGGTGGTCACCGGTGGTCGCTACCGATCGCATTGAGAAAACCTTCCATTTGCGTTGAGGAAGCTGCCGCTCAAGTAAAACATCTACTCAAGTGGCAAAAAAAAGCAGCACCCTCTTGCGCTGCGCATTGGTGCAGTTCGCGCTGATTTTCCAGCACAGGACTAACACCTGGCGCTACAAAAAGGTGTGACTGGTGCAACCTAACGCACTCCGCTGCTTGCCGAACTCCGCATAGCGCAGCAGAATTTTATTTGTCACTTCGTGGAGTTCTGCTACGTATAACTGTGCAAACTGTGCCCAGACCTAGTCTCTGCCCCTTCAGTTCTCTGTTCATCTTTTGCACTCCATGTACTTACGTACATTTTACTCTCCCTCGGAGGTCTGTGTCATTCTGTTTACCCTTTCTCCTGTGTTAACTCTGTGACCCTTGGTTACTCTGAGCCACTCCTGCTTGCGATGACCCTGTGATACACTCTACCCCTCTGTACCCTGCGTCTCTCTGCCCCTATAGTTCTCTGTGGCCATCCATACTTTGGGATCTGTTTCCACTCTGTATCCTTGTATCCTCTATACTTATCATCTTTCCCCTTCTGTGGATGCTCCATTCCTCCCACTCCCTGATCATTCTCCTCTCCCCCATCATCCTGCTCTGCGCTTTCTCCCTCCTCCAGAGGTCCCCTCATCCTTGAGAAAGGATCTCAGCCCCTCTTTTTCTTTTCGGCATGCTTTTCTTCCTCCTCCCTAATTATACCAATCCCTGTCCCTTCCTTGGCCTTTTGGTGACCTTTCTGCCCGCAGAAGCCTGGTCAGCACTTTAGATAAAAACGCTTTACCAATAAAAAATTAGAACTAAATAATGTGCGGGGAGCTGGTATATCTGCATAATTGGCAGGAGGCCTTATGAATGCAAATGGTTAAGAATTGTGTGTCAGAGAAATGACAGGTTCTGCATCATGGAACAACAGCTCTCACTAAAACAAGCATCAACAGCAAGGGGAAATGCATTTCATACATGAATACCCGGGCATGGAATTAAATATGCTCCTGATGCTAGATTTCTGCTCGCATTTTGTGCATCAGTGAAGGCACAACCAGCAAATAAAATCCACCCACTGAGCCCAGGGTCGTTACCAAAATTCCAGGGTGGCAGAAAGGAGACCACACACCATTCAATTCAGATGGCATCAGTGGGTTGACCTCCCTCTGAAACACATAAAAGCTGATGGGAGGCTGCTTGCAAAAAGTCTAACCACTAGCAATAGCTCGGGTACCACTCCAACCCATCATTCTTTTGCTGACGATGCCACCACAGCTTGGACCCAGCCATATGCAAATCAGGATTGTCCCTGAGCCTCATGGGAACAGTCCAGCCTGAAATACCAAGCCACGTCCTTCCTGGACCAGAAACAAGCATCCTGAGACCGGTTTTGGGGTATTACCCCTCATCAGCCAGGCAAGCTTGAATCCATGGCATAGTGAGCAAGGAACCCACCTCTGGGCATACCCATCTCACTTAGAGTGAAAAGTGCTCCACAAACAAATGAGGGACGGAATGCTGAATAAATCACACATTCAGCCCCAGTCAAGAGATTTGGGTTAAATCCATCGTACTTTTGCTCACCATGCCGCCCCTGTTAAGACCCAGCCATATGCAAATCAGTCTTGACCCTGTGCCCCATGGGAACAATCCAGCCCGAAATGCCAAGCCAGGTCTTCCCTGAACCAGAACACAAGAAACCAAGGACCTCCCTCTCCCCTTCAGCAGTCTCCTATTGTCACTGTAGGGAAAGGGCAAAGAATAGAAACTACTGAAATGGTAGATGGGTCATAGAGCCATGTTTACATTTACGCTGAGGACAATCAAGGTAGCCCCCCCCCCACCTTCCATCCGTGGTGGGGGAAAAAACCCAAACCCAAATTTCTTGTAACTTTGGGAAGTATGGTTCGTATTTATTTACAAAACAACAAATTCTAAGTTTAATCATGTTTTACAATAAGCATACCATAAAGTCAACTTGAGAATGGAATCTAAAATTAAGGAACAAAACAAATTTAAGGTATGATATTTGCATACAATACTTATTACAAACAAAAACACCTTTAGAGGAAAGCATTGGCCCATTTCTAGGCCAATGTCTCAGTTTCATTTGGCTATGCCAAAATGATTGACATCTGCAATCAACTTGAATGGTTGTAGAAAGGGATTTAGTAAGATGAAGAAAATCATCCTCATGCTTGAGTGACCATACCACCTACAAATACCCCTACTTGGAAATCGATCATGGGCAACTGTCCCAGTGAACATACCACCCTCGTTCTTTTATATTTCAAAAGCCTTAGCCTTCTGCTTTGTCCTTTTTTACAAATGGGTTCTACTCATTTAGTCCACCAGGGTTTTTTTAAAACTTTTATTCATCTGTTTTTGTGGTCCTTTATTGTGAGTGAGTCTCACTACTGAGTAGCAGTAGTTACATGATAATTGGTCTGAGGGAGTTTAATGCTAGAGTCCACTTTTAAGATAAGGCGGCTGCAGTGCAGCAATGGTAAGGGGCTCTGGGGTTGTTACATGTGAACCTGTGTGCACAAGCATATGCACATGTGCGTGGGCTGCACTTGAGAGACTAACGTCATGCACAGCATGGTAGCTGTGAATAGGTAGCACGCCTGTGGCAGTTTTAAATTGCAAATTCAACCATAAAAAAAAAATGGGCAGGCCTAAACCCTCCTTTCAAATATCATTAAGTAACCACTAAATAGGCCTTATTTCCCATAAAGGCAGGGATGCTTGATATTTAAAAGTAGGACATTTAAAAGTTAATTTTGAACGTGTCCTTACATCGAAGTATCCCCAAAAGCTATTTTCAACGTAGCAAGACTTTTGAAATGGGAAACAGTAAGCTACATTGTTTCATTTAATAAAAGCACAATTCGGATTGGTAGCATCTAGAGAAATAATTCAAGGACGCATTTTTATAGTTAAATCCTGATAAATGTTAAAATAGAATTTTGTTTATTAGGCAACAGGTACTTTTGAGAAGTTAACATTTTCCTGCCTAAAACCTCTAGAGGCCATACTATAAGTATTTAACCGTCACCTAGTTTTATAGTGACCGCAGAGGAGGGGCTGCTCATCTCCATGGCCACAGCTCTGGGTGGATACAGGAGCTCTGCACAAAGGAAGAAGGGTTCTGCCATATTGGTTTGGTACAAAATATTGTGCAGAAGGGTTGGTAAGGGGTGAAGGGACTATGTGTCATTTTAGAATTTGCTAGGGGTGCCTGACATCTAGAACTTTCCACCCACTCTTATAAGCCCATGCACAAGGGAGAGACAGAGAACAAGTCCAGGGAAACGGAATGCAGCAACAGCGGAATCATTGACAATTAGAAAGAGAAGCCACCTGATAACCTGCTAAGGTTTCTGTCTGTAACTGACCCCTCCAGGACCAGATAGGTCTCTCCAGGACCAGTGGCTCTCATCCCATTATGCACCCTAAGGATGAGTTGGGAGAATGCAGGACTCTACTGACACTCCAAGTGCCCTACAGGACAACAAGGAGGCTTTGGGGCTTGGGAGTGAGGGCAGGTGGGTGTTCTGCTACCAAGCAGAGAATCTAAGTAAGAAGCCCCCCAGCAGGAGAGAAGCCATGAGAGGAGAAGACTGGTGCAGAGAGACTGTAAAACCAGCTCTCCACAACATATGCCTGTTTGAGGTCAAGAGGCCTGTTCAAAATGCTCCTGGTGCCTAGAGCTTGCCGCTAGGAGTCAAACGAGCCAAATATCAAGACAATGGGCCATATGGGGCTTAAGATAGGCACGTTGGAATATTTTTCCTTTTAAATCTGCCAAATGGTGAAAAAATGCACGAGGCTGTCAGCCATATCTTGTGGAATTACCCTTGGTGTGGGGAAGTGTCTAGGGGTCTGCACAAATGTACTTATTTACATTTTTGCAAGAGGGGTGGGCCTGGAGCCCCTTCCCTAAATCAGCCTTCAGCCTTGTGGGCAGCCGTGGCTCATGAAGGTAAGAGCGGTGGGGCGGTGGGCCTGGTGGGGGGTGGGGGGATTTCGATGGACGATGAGGAGAGAAAATTAAATATTTATTTAATTCTCCCTTTTCATCGTCTGTCGAAATCTCCCCCCCCGCCTCCCACTGGGCCCAACCGTTCTTACCTGTACAGGCTACGGCTGCTTGTGGGCCCCATTCCATGGACCTGTCTCAAACAATGTCCCAAGGACTCCATCACCTAGGACAACAGAGGAAGAGGGAAAGCGAGGAGCCCAGCACTAGTGGAAGCCCACCCATGAGGTCGCAGGGAGGGAATTGAACATACTGGCTCCCATGCCAGCATAAGACAGTGTCAGCCAGGTGGGGAGCTGGCCGGGCAGCACAGGAGAGGGCTCACCACGCTGCCCCAACAATGTGCGCATCTGTGGGTGCCAGAGATGGAATGAAGGCACCCATCTTAAAACAAACAGAAACAATTGTGGTGAGGCCGAGGAAGGAGGCTGTGTGATTCACGCTTCATGATGAGGAGCACCCCATAATGCCCTGTAGGACTCATTTTCTTGATTTTGTGGTGCCCCAAGGAGTAGCACAGGCACCACTAACGTTTATGCAATGCCCTGAGGTGGCTACAGGAGATGAAGCAGCCCCGGGATGCTTTTAGTATCTTCACCATAAGTCTCTTGGGCCATGGAAAGCATACCTTCAGGAGAAGTTCAATATTATTCAAGCGTTCCTAGAGCTTGGGCTTTGTGCTCTTTAGCTTGGGAGTGTAATAACTCCCTAGTCACTCCCATTTTACATAATGTATAATTAACAAATTAAAATAATTTGTCGAGAATAATAAAAATTTGACTCCAGCCTATGTTTGACCAGGCGTACAAAGATGAAGTGTAATATTGAAATGATTTCTCCTTAGAAAGCAGTTATGTAACATCTTGCATAGGCAGGCAAACATTACTATGTTTGATGTCCAGTAAATAGGAGAGAGTGCCATTCAAGAAGGTTATTGGCAATCATTATGCATCAGGATATGCACCCAAAGAACTGCTGGTGAGTAGTAGAAATTGCTATGGTAGAGTGGAAGGTTATCATATTGTTAAACAGCCATACAACTCAACAGGGCTCTCAAAAGGGGTGGAGAGCAAAGGGTCAGGAGAGATAAAAGAGTTAAAGGGATGAACCAGAAAAGGTCCTGATGAAGTATGGGCAGTGAGGAGTATAAAGAATAAAGATTTCTTATAGACTGATGAAGCACAAGGATATGTTTAGAGTATGTTACAATTAGAGTAAGGTAAAGTTAATAGTAAGTCCTAATGAGTCTCCTATGTTTTTACCATCTCATTTCAAACATATGTATGGGAAACAAATGTGGGATCACACTGCTTCACATCCCAGCAGGTTCGCCCCTAAGCATTGTGGTGAATGCAGTTCGCCAAGCGTGTGTACTTGCAAAATTTCTCGAGTATTTCACCCGGTGGGTGCAGAGTGGTGCTGGCCATCTCTATACACGTGTTTCTGGATATGTATGGGAGACTGATGAAGCGTGACAGATGACATTGGAAATTTGAAGGATTTTAAGGTTCAAGTAGATCATAAATCACATAATTGTATTAAATGAATGGAGTCGAATTGCATCACACAATGTTTTCAATAGGGCACAATGTGTGCACGAGAAAGGTTGAAAAGCTATGAAGCAGCTTTGTCAAATTTCCAAAGAGTCAGTGTCCCCAAAGAAAGATTTTGGCTTGACTATTCTAAGTAAAGGGATCTAATCAATGGATGTTCCTCATCCGAGCCAAGGTGTCTTGAGCTTTCTGTGCACGCGCAGGAGGATCGCTTTCCGCTGCTCCGGCGTACCTGTGCGGTGGCTATCTTTAGAGCAGGATCCCTTGGGCTTGACACAGTTGTCTTTTGATGGGCTGCTCAGGGATTGCTTATTTCCCCTACATGACGGTTTCATGGAGATCAAGGGCTTTTCAGAAGTGCTAAATCGGGAATTTTGCTCCACTGAAAAATATGAGGCGACCTGGAGAATTGTGCTGCTCTTGCTGACATGGAACGAAGGCGCCCCTGTCATACCATCTTGTCAGATGCCGCGCTCTGTTGGGTGTTGGGGGCACATTTTCCCTAGTTATTGCAAATAGCATGATTACTACTCATAAGTCAAGCTGCTTAGCTGCATCTGGATTTTGACTTCAAATTTGAGACCCTATTTTTTGTGCAGGTAGGGAAGGGGGGGGAGTACATCACCCTCATCCTTCCAGGTTCAAAGTTGTGAGGGAAGCAGCACATCCATTTTCTCCAGCCCTTTCACAGAAATATTGCCTATTTACTGTACGAAAATTCATAAAGGTCTAAACGTGGGAAAAGAGGGAGAATCGCAAACTAAGAGTGGCTCAGTAATCGCGAGGTGCGTTAGCTGCTGCTCATGTAATAAAAACTTTACACATGTGCCCCTTTTTCAGTTAGGCCAGCTGGCATGGTTGCATGGTTTGCAGCAGAGTTGGGGCAACTGTCTACCACACTTTCATATAACATATTTCCTTTGCGTTGGTGAAACTATATACCAACATTTTGCTCTAGTCAGTCAGCTTAAATGTCATTTTTTGCATGTTTCATGTAGTGCAAATGTCACTGACAGGTACCAGTGTAATCAATAGTGGCTGGTGTCAGGGAAATGTGGTGGGCAGCGCGGGGGAGGGGCCTGTAACAAAACAAACAAACATACCTGCCGGTCTTCTGCTCGCTGCTTTGCTAGTCGCTCTTCTGCTCCTCTGGGCACAGGCTGAAGATCCCGGTCTCCCTAACAGCCAATCCAGATGCTTCTCTCATACCCATGAGAGCAGTGTCAGGATTAGGTAGAGCGGGCTTGTGTTTCGCTCTATTGGGAGCTGTGAGCCTGTGCCTCCTGGTCTCTTCTCCCAGCAACACTGCTGGGATGGGTAGATGCCAATGCTCATGATGGTTTGGCCTTCCTAAAATGGCCAGCTAAGCCTTCATGCGCACTGACAGCAGTGCCCACCACTCCTCCTCCCCCCTGCTGCGGATTATTTGTCATTTGCCTATGCGCGCGGGGGGGGGGGGGAGGGCAACGTTCCTCCACCATTGCGAAGGAGCTGCTGCTGAATGCAATCCAAAAATCTTGGTACAAAATAGCATCTTATGTCCATTCTGGATGCGCCACACCTCAGGACCCACGCTCTGGCCGATACCATCATGCATTTATGAGGAGACCATGCTAACTTCATTTTTTGGGGTCCCCAGATTACATTTTGCAGCAGGCCCCTGCCTGGTTGAGTTACTCTTGTGGTACAATCTGGCCTAGAGCGACTCCAAAACCTCAACTCGCTGGCACCCCCACCCCTCGCGGCTTGAGTGTTGGCGCTATAAGCAGTTGGCGTGCTTGACCACCAGCTGACACTTAATTTGCAGATTCATCTTGGAGGCTGCCAACAGGCTGCTGGGCGCGAGCGAGGGACAAAAGCGGAAACCAATCTACGGGAGGTGTCGGAAAGCAAACAGGAGGGCTTCCTCCTCCACTTT
This sequence comes from Triturus cristatus, assembly GCF_964204655.1. Lineage (NCBI taxonomy): Eukaryota > Metazoa > Chordata > Amphibia > Caudata > Salamandridae > Triturus > Triturus cristatus. The sequence goes on from NC_140590.1 coordinate 1,554,992,727, forward strand.
CTCAGCTTCAGCGAAGCTTCTGCTGATCCCTGCCCTATCTCCCACACGCACTGACGGAGCACATGCTGAGTGGCTTTTTATAGACTTTTTTGGTACTTATTTATTTAATGCTTTTTGTTGTATTGCTGACATATCCCAGAGAGTGTGTGTTGGAGAGCTGTACAAGCTATCCATGTATAACAACACACATTGTGATAGAGGCATGTAACAACTGAATCTGCAGTGTGTATGTGAGAAGTTGGCCTGGTATATGATGCTCACTAGTTAAAGTGATCACCTTGTACCATGCCAAGCAACCCTTATGGTGTGGTTGTAAGTCAACCTTTTCGGACTAGCTGCCCTAGTGGTAGCGTAGGCTAAGCAGTCTTTGAGGCTAAACTCGTGAAGCGTGTTAAGCCAGCTGTTTTACCAAATGCAACCCCCTTTTTATACCAATGAAAGGACACCACACAGATATATATTCAAAATATATGTGTATTTATTTCTCAAAGTAACCCCTAGTCTCTTTATGAGCACAGGAGCACAAATCGTCAAACAAGATTATCACAGAATACACAGAAGTTGCACGTTATATGGATAGGCCCTGGTGGCCACTCAAACCATATACTAAAATAGTGGTATAAGTACCACGAACAGAAAAGGGAAAAGGCCTAGGGCCTCTAGAATCGCTGGGCCTACAAGGAGCTAACGTCAGTTAGTGACCAGGAGGTCCACGGGTGGCGTGTGCAGAGCAAATAGTCACACGCGTGCTCCCATAGGTTTCAATGGGTGCGTAAAAAGTACAAAGTTACTGCAAAGGAGATCTTCCGGGTTGACTAGGAACTTAAGATTTGGAACACAGGCACTAGAGATGTATTACTACACATGGGCACCGGAGTACCAGCTTTACCTCACCCACAGGAAGCGGGTGCATAGGCCTCAAAGTGCGTCGGGTTTCTTCTATCTGTTCCGTTGAGCCTGGGACAAAGATGCTGCAGGCGGTCGGTCCGGGAGAGATGCGGTGGATCCAAGGGTGGATCGGAGATGTTGAAGACCTGTAAGCAGAGGGGACAGTATTCACAGTCACTAGCCAGTGACCAGCGTGGCACCAGGTGGGTACCAGGCGATGTCGGGTGCAAACAGGTGATGAGGGGTAGCTTGTCTCCGCAGCCACGTGGTCCCTGAAGGTCGACGACGTCCAGGAGTCGGCTCACGAGCTGTCCCACGCAGGCTCTCGCTGTCGGCGGTGTCGGCGACTTGATCGAAGCAAACAAGCCTTGGCAAAAGCAATTGCAGGAGGATTCGGAAATCAGCTGTTGGTTCTGACCAGCAAGGTCAGAGGGATTGCTCCTTTGGAGGGGAGCAAGGGCCAGTCTGGAGCAACCAGACCAGCGGTGTTTGTCGTAGATTTCGTCGCCAAGATGGCCACTAGCCAACGGGCCAGCAACCGGTTAGGCGCGTCGAGTGGCAAAACGCAGAAGGGCCCCACGCAGATCGTGGAGATGCTGGAGGGCTCACCTTTGGTGCAGATGCTGCTCGAGGGTTGGGCTTCTCAGGACCCAAAGCACAACTTGGAGGGAGCCTCGGTTGTTGCACTTGTCAGCTTGTCGTAGTCGTTCCAAGATGGCTGGCTCCACGTGTCTCGGTGCCTCCACGGGTCTCCTCTTTTCAGGGACTGTGGATCGGGCGGTGAGAGGTCTGGAGGTCCAGGTCTTGTCAGTCTCTGGGCTCGGGCTCCGGCGGGAGGCGGCGGCAAAGCAGACGGTGATTCGCTGGATGGTGCTTGCGTTAGCAAGGTGGTCACTCCCTGACCACAGGGGAGATTTTCTTCAGTCTTCTGTGCAGCAGAATGTCGAAGTTCCCGTCTTCTTCTTAGTTTCAAGTTGATTCCAGGATGTCTGAAGTCTTAGGACACAGCTCCTACCTTTAAGCGGATTCTAGGGGCCGGACTACCTGCTAGGTCCCTCCCTAAGGGTGGGACCAGGAAGGGGGGTGGTTACACCCCAATCCTTTGTCCAGCTCGCCCCAGGCCCGGGACTGGTGTGCCCCAGGACCGGTTTGAACTGGCATATGCACCGAGGCTCCTTGTGAGCCACAGGCATGTCTGGTTTCTTTCAAGCCCTACCTGACCAATACACAAAATCCTGTCTGGGGTGGTGCATGCACCTCCCCTGGCAGGAAACCCTTTGTCCACACCTCCCAAGCTGGAAGGACTCCCAGCAGCAGGAGGGCAGACTTGTGTCTGTGGTGGCAGCATCCATTTTGTGGAGCTGAGGCTCTGTCTGATTTTACCCGGGTTTCAGGTACTGTACATGTCGTGTCCCTCTAGAAGGGTGGAATGCTAACCCCGTCGCCAGAATTGGCGAGGGGTTAGTATTCCAATTCGTATGACACCTTACTCGACATGTTTTGATAAAGCCAAACCAAAGATAGCATTTAACCGCGAGGTTCATAATGCACTTAAGAGTATATGGTATGACGATATCTGGAAACAGTAGAAGGAAGTTGTTCCGACCACTGCAGACAGGCTCAGCTCATGCCAGAGCACCATCTCACATGGAACCAAGCACTCTGCCTTCAGGATTGTTAAGGCCTGCCATAGGAGTGACTTATAGGTTACCAGGTGTCCCATTTAAGGTTAGGTATAGGTATACTACACCTAAGTAAGAGGTGATTACACCAACTTACCCCAGCTGAGTGATCAGCCAGTTGTGTCAGATTGTTAGGCCAAGCCTGGGGTGGCATAATACATGCTTCAGCCCTTGGCAGGCCTTGGGTACACCAATGCCCTGGGTACCTAGTGTACACTGGTACAGGGGCTGACAGGGTGATCCAACCAATTGGGTATGTACCTAGGGTACATGGAGTCCATTTTACAGAGAGAGCAGATAGCCTGAGAGCCTGAATGGCAGGATCTCAGGCCAACTAAGTCGAAAAACCAGCTAGACACTAGGCAAAAATTTGGGGGTAACCATAGTCAGATATCCACCTTCCTACACAACCCCCCCCCAAACGAAGGGAGATAAGGCTGACCTTGACCAGGTAAGCCTATATTGCCCAAGTGGCCATATAAGGAGGAACCAGCACTGGCATGGTTACCCCCTGTCTCATGGTCCACTAAGCAATCCCTCACCCTAAGGGTATCAGAGGGTCTCCACCATAGGGAATCTCTACCTTTGGTGTGTCTTGGCAAAGTAAAAGGCTGGTGTTGAGATGGAGTACTGAAGTGAGTGTCCTCAAAGTGAGGCCTCAGCTTCCTCCAATCATCCTCCACCATGGATGCCTTTCTTTCCTTAACTGAGTTGCACTGTGCTCTCAGGGTCAGCCTCTGGCTACCTGAAGCTGGAGGCTGGGTCCCTTTTGTGGGCTTACTGGAGGGACAGGTCAGGTCTGGGGCCCTAAGGTCCCATGTTTGCCTGTGCCCAACAGAATCCCTCTGGGGGAGGTCCCTAACTACCTGTAAAGGAGATCCCTCAGGAATGTTTTTACCCATCACCTGGCTAGGACTACTAGCCAGGCAATCCTCATTCTTTTGATGGGGGGGTTCTTGTGGACAGGGGCCCTCTGGGGGTCCACTGGCCTCCCTGACCTCTGCAGCCCTGGGCTGACTGAGGCAGGGTAGAGAGAGGCAGGCTACCTGCACCAGACTGGGTCCCACCTTGGAAGGGGCCACTGACATCAGAGGCTCTGCCAGGCCAGGCCTGGCTACCTCTGGGGCAGTTCCTTCACAAGGGGTGAGGTCAGCTCCCTGAGGAGGCTGACTTTTTCCTAATGTCTGGGGAGAGGGAGACTTTTCTTCCTCCCCACTACTCTCTGTTTGTGTGGAGTGATCCATAGTTTCAGGCTTCACTACACCTATGTCAGTCTGAGTATAGGCTGAGACCATTACAGCCTTGCCAACCTTTTCAGGGGGGCACTCAGTTTGTGTTTGAGCTGTGACTGTCACAGCTCTGCCAGTCTCTACAGGGAAGTCTGTCTGTGCCTGGGCGGTGGCTACCACTGCCCTTCCAACCTTTTCAGGGAGGAAATCTATTTGGACAGGGGTTGTGAATGGCACAACCCCCCTACCCTTTTGTGACAGGCCTACCATTTTAGAATGGGTGTCTTGTTCAACTCCAGCCCAGGCTGAGAGTTCTAAGTCATTCCCCAGTAAGCAGTCTACAGGCAAGGTTGGGGACACTGCTACCCTTTTAGGGCCAGTGACCCCTCCCCAGCTGAGACATACCTCTGCCATGGGATGACTGTTTTGTTTGCCATCAATGTTAGTCACCTGGTAGGAGAAACCAGGCAAAAGCTGCTCAGAGGGAACTAGCCAATGGGCCACCATTGTGATGCTAGCTCCAGTGTCTCTGTAGGCCTCAGCTTTTGTACCATTGATGTAGGGCTCCTGTCTGTACCTACCCAAAGTGTTGGGACAGGCAGTGAAGTTGGCAAACCCCATGCCACCATCACAGACAAGAGTGGTTGCTGTAGGGGAATTGGCTAAGCCAGGGTCCCCCTGTGTTCCCCAAGTAAACCCACCCAAATTTTTGGGGGCACTCCCACCACCTGGGGGATTACTGCTGACAGTAATAGGTGGTGTGACAGGAGTAATTGGAGGAACAGTTTTGTTTTTAGCCCTTGGGCAACCGCTGTCAGTTTTCCAATGCCCAGGAGTTTTACACTCATGGCAGTAGGGCTTTTTAGCTGTGGTAGAGGAGGGAGCTTGGGACCCACCACCCTGTGTGGAGTTTTGGGGCCATGAGGAAGGTTTCTCTTTTTCTTTATCCCCACCCTTCTCTTGAGGCTTGGTGGTATCTTTCTTTTGGTCACCACCCTGGTTTTTAGGCCTGATCCTGGTCCTGACCCATTTATCTGCCCTCTTTCCCAATTCTTGGGGAGAGGTCAAATCTGAGTCTACCAGGTGTTGATGGAGAAGCTGGTTTTGACAATTACTTAAAATCTGCTCTCTCATCATCAAATTGTACAATCCTGTATAGTCAGACACCTTACTTCCCAGCAACCAACCCTCCAAAGCCTTAGTGGCACATTCCACATATTCAGACCAGTCCTGAGTCTGTGTCTTCTGGGTGTCTCTGAACATTAACCTGTACTGTTCAGTGGTTAAGCCTAACCCATCAACTAGGACACTCTTCAGAACTCTGTAATTTCTGACATCCTCTTCTCTAACAGTGAGGAGTCTATCTCTGCCTCTCCCCTCAAAGGAGAGCCATAAGATTGCTGCCCACTGGTCTTCAGGAACCTGCTGCACTTTGCAGGCTCTCTCAAGAGCAGTCATCCATTTGTGGATGTCATCCCCACTTTTGTAGGGGGGCACAATCTTGGACAGGTTCCTATTGTCAAAGACCCTATCTTTGTCCCTAGGGACATTGCTGCCACCAGTGGGTATAGACCCACTCTCTCTAGGTTGCCTAGCTTTGTTCAGTTTTTCTTCCATCAGGGCTACTTCTAGCTCCTGCTTCCTGATCCTCAGCTGGGCTTCCTGCATTCTGGCCTCATGTTCCCTTCTCTGAGGGGTGGTCATCCTTTTCCTGGAGTGACCTTGAGAGCCTCTAGAGCCATGAGAAGCATTGGAGTCACCTGAGCGATTCCTTTGCCTCCCAAGCCCTGTGTTAAGTCCACTGGGGAGATCCAATGGGGTGAACCCATTGTCAGTCCCCAATAGCCTTAGTTTAGCTGGGCCAAGTATAATACTTGGCACTGGGCTAGTTCTCCCTTCATCATCACTACTTTCTGTATCCTCACCACTTTCCTCCCCTGTAGTATGGTTCTCATCTAAGGGATGGCTATTGGAACTGGGTACCTCTGTAGTATCTTCAGAAGGGGGGCCTCCTGTTCCTGACCCTAAGGGGGCTAACTGGGAAGCTTTCTTGAGTGCTCTCTGATTCTCATCATTCTGTAAGAGCTCTCTGAGCTCAGCAGAGTTTGGGTTCTTGGGCTGTTTAAGGCCTCTAAGAGTTGCCAAATGCCTGAGCTCATTCTGATTAAGGGTAGCAAAGCTGGATGGTGCCCTCTGGGGGTCACTCTCAACAGAGATGGGTACAGTGGACCCCTCTGCCCCGGCCATTGCTCTTAAGTGTGGGTGGATGTGTTGCAATCTACCTACACTTGGGTTTACCTACTAAACCTATCTAGTAGTTGTAGTCAGGGTGTGCTACTCCCTTTGCTCTACAACAACTAAGTTCAGTAGAACTTATGTATATCTAATCTTGTTTTATATGTACCTACAGGTACCTATGTGATCTTTCAATTGGTAACCAGGAGATTACAATGGTAAAACACAGCAAGCTCAAATCCAACCGCTGCTCACCAATGTGAGAAGTTGGCCTGGTATATGATGCTCACTAGTTAAAGTGATCACCTTGTACCATGCCAAGCAACCCTTATGGTGTGGTTGTAAGTCAACCTTTTCGGACTAGCTGCCCTAGTGGTAGCGTAGGCTAAGCAGTCTTTGAGGCTAAACTCGTGAAGCGTGTTAAGCCAGCTGTTTTACCAAATGCAACCCCCTTTTTATACCAATGAAAGGACACCACACAGATATATATTCAAAATATATGTGTATTTATTTCTCAAAGTAACCCCTAGTCTCTTTATGAGCACAGGAGCACAAATCGTCAAACAAGATTATCACAGAATACACAGAAGTTGCACGTTATATGGATAGGCCCTGGTGGCCACTCAAACCATATACTAAAATAGTGGTATAAGTACCACGAACAGAAAAGGGAAAAGGCCTAGGGCCTCTAGAATCGCTGGGCCTACAAGGAGCTAACGTCAGTTAGTGACCAGGAGGTCCACGGGTGGCGTGTGCAGAGCAAATAGTCACACGCGTGCTCCCATAGGTTTCAATGGGTGCGTAAAAAGTACAAAGTTACTGCAAAGGAGATCTTCCGGGTTGACTAGGAACTTAAGATTTGGAACACAGGCACTAGAGATGTATTACTACACATGGGCACCGGAGTACCAGCTTTACCTCACCCACAGGAAGCGGGTGCATAGGCCTCAAAGTGCGTCGGGTTTCTTCTATCTGTTCCGTTGAGCCTGGGACAAAGATGCTGCAGGCGGTCGGTCCGGGAGAGATGCGGTGGATCCAAGGGTGGATCGGAGATGTTGAAGACCTGTAAGCAGAGGGGACAGTGTTCACAGTCACTAGCCAGTGACCAGCGTGGCACCAGGTGGGTACCAGGCGATGTCGGGTGCAAACAGGTGATGAGGGGTAGCTTGTCTCCGCAGCCACGTGGTCCCTGAAGGTCGACGACGTCCAGGAGTCGGCTCACGAGCTGTCCCACGCAGGCTCTCGCTGTCGGCGGTGTCGGCGACTTGATCGAAGCAAACAAGCCTTGGCAAAAGCAATTGCAGGAGGATTCGGAAATCAGCTGTTGGTTCTGACCAGCAAGGTCAGAGGGATTGCTCCTTTGGAGGGGAGCAAGGGCCAGTCTGGAGCAACCAGACCAGCGGTGTTTGTCGTAGATTTCGTCGCCAAGATGGCCACTAGCCAACGGGCCAGCAACCGGTTAGGCGCGTCGAGTGGCAAAACGCAGAAGGGCCCCACGCAGATCGTGGAGATGCTGGAGGGCTCACCTTTGGTGCAGATGCTGCTCGAGGGTTGGGCTTCTCAGGACCCAAAGCACAACTTGGAGGGAGCCTCGGTTGTTGCACTTGTCAGCTTGTCGTAGTCGTTCCAAGATGGCTGGCTCCACGTGTCTCGGTGCCTCCACGGGTCTCCTCTTTTCAGGGACTGTGGATCGGGCGGTGAGAGGTCTGGAGGTCTAGGTCTTGTCAGTCTCTGGGCTCGGGCTCCGGCGGGAGGCGGCGGCAAAGCAGACGGTGATTCGCTGGATGGTGCTTGCGTTAGCAAGGTGGTCACTCCCTGACCACAGGGGAGATTTTCTTCAGTCTTCTGTGCAGCAGAATGTCGAAGTTCCCGTCTTCTTCTTAGTTTCAAGTTGATTCCAGGATGTCTGAAGTCTTAGGACACAGCTCCTACCTTTAAGCGGATTCTAGGGGCCGGACTACCTGCTAGGTCCCTCCCTAAGGGTGGGACCAGGAAGGGGGGTGGTTACACCCCCAATCCTTTGTCCAGCTCGCCCCAGGCCCGGGACTGGTGTGCCCCAGGACCGGTTTGAACTGGCATATGCACCGAGGCTCCTTGTGAGCCACAGGCATGTCTGGTTTCTTTCAAGCCCTACCTGACCAATACACAAAATCCTGTCTGGGGTGGTGCATGCACCTCCCCTGGCAGGAAACCCTTTGTCCACACCTCCCAAGCTGGAAGGACTCCCAGCAGCAGGAGGGCAGACTTGTGTCTGTGGTGGCAGCATCCATTTTGTGGAGCTGAGGCTCTGTCTGATTTTACCCGGGTTTCAGGTACTGTACATGTCGTGTCCCTCTAGAAGGGTGGAATGCTAACCCCGTCGCCAGAATTGGCGAGGGGTTAGTATTCCAATTCGTATGACACCTTACTCGACATGTTTTGATAAAGCCAAACCAAAGATAGCATTTAACCGCGAGGTTCATAATGCACTTAAGAGTATATGGTATGACGATATCTGGAAACAGTAGAAGGAAGTTGTTCCGACCACTGCAGACAGGCTCAGCTCATGCCAGAGCACCATCTCACATGGAACCAAGCACTCTGCCTTCAGGATTGTTAAGGCCTGCCATAGGAGTGACTTATAGGTTACCAGGTGTCCCATTTAAGGTTAGGTATAGGTATACTACACCTAAGTAAGAGGTGATTACACCAACTTACCCCAGCTGAGTGATCAGCCAGTTGTGTCAGATTGTTAGGCCAAGCCTGGGGTGGCATAATACATGCTTCAGCCCTTGGCAGGCCTTGGGTACACCAATGCCCTGGGTACCTAGTGTACACTGGTACAGGGGCTGACAGGGTGATCCAACCAATTGGGTATGTACCTAGGGTACATGGAGTCCATTTTACAGAGAGAGCAGATAGCCTGAGAGCCTGAATGGCAGGATCTCAGGCCAACTAAGTCGAAAAACCAGCTAGACACTAGGCAAAAATTTGGGGGTAACCATAGTCAGATATCCACCTTCCTACAGTATACTTGGGTCTTCATTCTCGCAGCAACTCATTCTTAGCTCTGATAATCAGCAGTACCTTGAATACCAATCATCGCTGTGTGATTTTGCTTTAGCTCGTGCAGTGGCTCAACCTTCACCCTGGCAATCAGCCATGGCTGGCCATTGTGAACCCATCTTTGTTGTGTACTTTTCTCCTGGGTCTTCCAGCTGCTCGTTTCTAATCCTAACAATCAGCAAGGCCAGGACATTATGTCAGAATCACTGGATGTACTTTAATCTAAAATTCCCAGCAAGGCCAGGACATTGTGTTACATTCTTCAGCATGTGCGGAGTCATCACAGTGGTGTCCTGGCTATGCCATGCAGTTTCCTGGCAGGCTGTGGCAGCATTAGGTGCCCAATGTTGGAAAGTGGGTTAATGGTAGGGGCCAATGTAGGTCTGCCACTCGCAATAAGGCCACTAACACATGATAGGACTCAGCATAGGTCTTAGAAAATTATTCCTATGTTCAACCCTAGGTAACGTGGCTGCGAGCAGAAAGGCTTAACTTCAAAGTATGTAAAGCATTTAAAAACACAATTTCAGTAAATAATTAAGACACAACACATAATAAAAATCCAACATCAATTTAAAAAAATAAATAAAAAAGGAAATATTTTTATCTTTAAAATGGCATCAAAACGACAAATATCCAATGTAGGATACCGGAGATATGAATTTTCAAAGATCTAATAAAATATAGCACTTAGAAGATTATAGCACCATATTGTGATACCTGCTCACGATAGACCGGGGCAAAGTCAAAGTTTCAGGCCGGGCGCAACGGAGCCCTGAGAGGCTACAGCTTTCGGAGCTTTTCTTCCCGAGGGTCCTCAAAGCTCCCAGCCAGTCCGGATCCGGTGTGGGTTCGCCGGCTTGACTTGTGATGAGGTCCCGGTCAACTTACCTGGAGCGGACTTAGAAAATATTTCAAGTTTGCTTCAGTGGGACAACCCAGGAATCCAGGCCGACACGCGATGGAAGGCAGGTGGCTTGGCTCTCGCGGTTGCTCCCGGTCACCTTTTCTACGAGCGGACTTAGAAACTTTTTTGGAGCTTTTTCTCTCGGGGTCCCTTGATGCTCCTCATGTAGCCGGATCCAGTGAGGGTTCACCGGCTTCAAATTTTCTATAGTACCGGTCAATCTCTGGAAGTTGATGCGATGGAGCTTTTAGCGTGACGAACATGGATGGCTTGGCCGGCTCGGGGTTGAAGGCAGGCGGCCTGGCTGGCCAGGTTGAGTCGGTCCCTCTATGGAGCTTTTTTTGAAAGTTGCTCCAAAGTTTTCCAAACTTATTGAACTTCTTCCTGAAGTTCCTTAAGGGGTCCCAAAGTGTCTAAAACTTACTCCAGGGGTCTGGCAGCTCCAAGATGGTACTTGAAAGTTTAGGATGTCAGTTCCCAAAATCCACTGGTATAAAACCCTTACAAATCCACTGATGGGTCTCCAAGGTGTAGATTTAGTTGGTGATGTTCCAGTTGAGCTCTTTTAACCTGTACCTTTCAGGGAGTCCAGTCGTTAGTTCTTTTTCAGCAAAATAATCCACAGGGCTGTAGTTTAAGATGGTGCAGTTTTCAGAGGTCAGGCCTTAGAAATCTTTGCAAAGCAAAACTTCTCAGCAGGGCACTTCTTTCAAGCAGTAGATCTGGAGGGCTCTGCCCCTCTCAGATACTTATTCCATGTTCTCTGGGTCATTAAGGAGGTCACTTCTGACCAATGGGAGCAGGGTAACTCCTCATAGTTATGACTACATCCTGTAGAGTGTGGCATTATTTTGTCCCAGAGTGCATCAAATCTTCCAAATCCATAATGGCTGATTTTACAGCAAGGAGGTAAGAACTGGCTAATTACACCCCCTAGTATGGCTTATTTCTATAGACTCTCCCCCTACCATCTGCATATACCTTCCCTAATCCTAGGTCTGGTGGGGGTCAAAAGTGTAAAGTGGAAACTGACACTGTGGCCATCCCTCTGCCTTTGAAGCCCATGGTTTACGACTCCTCCCCCTGGTCTGGCATTCCTATGGAACAGCACACTGCCCTCCCAGCAGAGCTGGTTAACCCCAGGGGCTCTTAATCACCTCTTCAAGGCAGCCTGGCAAATCCACTTAACTCTGACCAATCAGGGCAGACCGCTGGAAGGCTGAATTTGGACTTACAAACAAGAAAGTCTTATAACTTCTTGTATGTACACTTTAGGAGAAATTCAACAATATGATATCGTTGGATTTATTAATACCATTCTGGGAAGTCTTTGAATGGCATGTCTAGTCATCTCCTATCAGTAGTTATTAGTCAATAACTTCTTACCATGTTAACCTATGTAACAAGGGATTTGCAATGGGAAAAATGACTTGAGCCATTTTTCCAGCACCAGGACTTACAAAAACATATTTTAGAAGTACTTGCCTTATATCTACAGGAACCCCACCCCATGTGCAACTAGGGGAGAATTTAGGGGTTCTGAATCTGTAGAAAGATTGCAGATTTTCCCTTTACAGTGCTCCTAGCATCAAAGTCGAATTTGAGTAGCACTGTACCACAATGTGGGGAGTGAAATGTGAAATTTCAATTTACCCAGGCATATAAAAACTCATTTTATAAGGACGTACCTTATAAATACCTGACCCCCACCCCAGGGATACGTAGGGGAGCCCCCGGGGGTCCCTAATATGCCAAAACATTGTAGGTTATCCATTTATAAGTGCCCCATACACCAAAGTCGAGTTTGGGCACAATGTACTTTTTAAAAGCAGTCCTGGCACCCAGTGGTGCTTTTAAACGGACCTCAAGCTTCAGTAGTTCACACATGCAAGTGCAAAAAGAGCTGCTGGCCTCTAAACTGCCATGCCCTAGGATACTAGGGACTTCTAGGTAGTTTCAATTCCCTGGGCTTATAGGGTAGGTCATGCCAATCACAGGGGTACCCCACCATACCATTGTGTACCCTAGTGTATGTAGGTGTTTTAACTGTATTCTAATGTGTCTCTTTCAGCTTAGCACTGGCCCTGGGCCTGGTTAGGCAGAGCCCAGGGTCAAAATCAGTTACCACCAGTATCAGTCAGCAAAACGTTGGGGAGTGCCCTGGGCTCAGGATGACTTTGCAACACCTAGTCACAACCATAACGAGCCCCCTAGCAGCCCATTTCCAATGTACTTGCCTCAGTGTCCACCTGCATCCCAACACGTGCCCTGATTCCAGACGGGACATGCTGCTCAGGAGAGTATCGAGCTGACTCCCAAACCCCTGTTACAAGCTTCTCTTGCTACGTCTAAGAACAAATCCAATGAGAAGGGCCTTGTAAAAGCATAGAGCACTGCATAATGTTAGACTGTAAATATATTGCATAGATATGAGTATAGGGTGTCAGCTAGGTGAGAACAGAGAATTTTCAGGCCTGTACAATGTTTGATGAAACGTTTTTGGGATACATTTTAATGTATCCATCATGCCCAGAACGTATACTGCAGGTATTTATAGATCAACATTGACAACTTTAAACATTTATAGAACTCCAAAAATTATTTAGTATGACTTTAATGCTGACATCTGAATGATAGCAAAAGGAGGAAACAACATTTAAAAACTGAGCTGTGACTACCCTCAAATGCCAATCTGCCTAATGGTCCTGGAAAGCTCGCAGTCTGATCTGCCCTGACCCAGGTGCATTCCCCATCTCTGTGGGTCCATAATGTTTGCAATTAGAGAGTCTAGGGACAAGTGACCCCCTGCCCCTCAATTGAGAGTTGGGCCCTTCACACTTAATCCCCTATAATGATTACATTTTAATGTTCAAACTGAAAAAGGATCATACACTGATACTTCCACTCCCCGCACAATAAGGGGGACTAAAGCAGCTCTCATTATCGTTCCCCGCCAAGCAGGAAACAATAGAAATAATGGAAAATGCCCACAAATTATCTATGTCAGTGGCACTAAAATGTATTTAATTTTCATTACATTTTCTATGATTTGTAGTAGTTGGCGGTAGACCCCCCTTGCCAAGTTATCGCACCTCCTTCAACTATCTCAGGGTACGCGCCTCGGTATTCAGAGATTGGGCAGTTCCGCCATCACAGGAAACCTACCTCAATGCAGAGGTCTCCATTTCTCCTCCCTGTACGATGAAGAACAAGCAGTTTCATGATCATGGGAAATATGTCAATCGAGCCATTGGCAATGTTAGAAAGTAGAATTAGGACTTTATCCCTTACTAACCTAAGCTCTGGGCTGCTGGTAATAAGCCACTCCAGCACCTCCTAAAGCGTTCCGGGCCTGCGTATGTTTTCCTGATGAATATTTGAAGCCTTCATTAATGTAAACACAGACTCAAGGTGTTTCAACACTAGGGGCCGTATTGTACATGCGGTGCATTTTCCTTCATTGCACTGGGCACACTATTTAAAAGTTCACCCAGCGCAATGAAGAATTATGATGAATGTGCTGCCCTCAGGGCAGCTGCAAACTCGCACTGCCCTGGGGGCAGCGCATTCATATGAAAAACGGAGCAGCTTTTTTAAAGACGCTCTGTGTTTTCACAGTGCAGGCGGCAGTCCACCCACTTTGAAGGGGGATTAGGGATCCTCTTGCAGGAGAGTTCAGTGAGTGACTGTACCCACATGCAAGGGGATGTCTGGGGGGTCCATGGGACCTCCTTTTCCCCCTCCAAGGGGCTGCTCTCAGTGGGCACACAGACAGCACACCACATTTTAGCTAGCGCACAGTCAGTGCGCCTACTGAGAGCTTCTTTGCCTCTGCGCCCGTGTATGTAATACTGCGCAGAGGCATAGGAATTCCCTCATTTTCTTGGGGCATGTCCCCATGCAAATGAGGGACCACCCTCCGAAGATAGCACTGGCGCCTTATGTGTGCCAGCGCTATTGGTATTACAGAAGAGGCTGCACAAGTGTCTGCACCGCTTCTGTAATACTAAAGTGACCCAAGAATGCCCAAAGCGGGTGCAAATGCTCATTGCGCCCCGAGGCACTTCGTTTAGTACAGCCCCTGGGCTCCCACTGTTTAGGGGAGATGGGTCTTTAGCAATTACTGGTTTTTACCACTCAGCAGTCCACTTCCAGTATGCAGAAGCCCCTCCAGGGTGACACTGCACCTATTTACTATCAAGCCACTTCTCCTTCCTGCTGAAGATTTTGAAAAAAGTGCCCGACCAGTCAACAGTGGCAGCAACCTGCAACTACCATGTGGCCTGTGGACCATTGCATTCAAGACTTGCCCTGTGCCTTCATTGATACCCAGGAACAGGTCCTGCCCCTGCCTTCTCCTTCTTGTACTGTGCAACCACCACCATGATGGTCCCACACAGCAGCCAAGCCGCAGATTCACTACTCCCCCCCCCCCAAAACAAACTAACCGCCAACACTGGAAACCCCTGAAGCTCCTCCTCCTTCGTGCAATGCAGGTCCAAGACTACGCTGATTCCAACCAGCAGAGGAGACAAAGAGGAGAATTAATCCATACATGCAAACATTTCAGAACAGGAAAGTGGGATATTTTGAAAACAAATGGGGGAGTGGGTTACCCATCAACTTCTGTTGAAACAGAGTTAATTTCAGGTTGGAGACAGCTAAAATAAAGCCATTTTTTGCTTAAAAAATCAGGAGTCTTCCGCCTGTATCATGCCTGTTGGTGTGAATGTTTTTCCTCCCCACACCTCAACGCCACAGAATCCAGAGTGGGCAAGAACCAGCCGTCCATGTGGCCGGGATCTATAGGATGCACCAAGCCCTTCATTTTTAAATTTAACAAACACAGCTCCTATACATTTTTTTAAAAGACAACCCACAAGATGATTAAGTCCGAAAGTTGAGACACCTCAGCTGAAGAGAAAGGAGAGGATCTCCTCTGCTGTGAAGCTAAGAGAGAGACAGACAGCTGAACAAGTAACAAATATTCTTGCAAGGGTGCATGCTGTCTGAAAGAAATTTAAATATGTGTAGCTAGTTAATCTATAAATGTAAAGACTGCTTGGAAGCCTGTATTGGCTTTAATTGATAGAGTTTCTCGACACTTGGTGAAGGCAAAGATTATTTTTGAGAGGTACTGTAAGGGTGTTACCAGATGAGTTCTGGAGTGGTGCTTTTAATGGACAGTTATAAAAAAATATTTACATATGGTACAGTCTTCATATTATTAAAATCTATATTTTGGAAAACTATTTTTATCTCCAAACTAAATCTTTTTTTTTTTTTTTCCTGGCAGTATGTCTTATACTTTGCATAATGCAAGTTTAAGATAAAATATTCACAGTGCTTTCTGTCACAGGTTGGTAACTCGCGGCACTGAAAATACACAAGTCCCTATTCCTCACTACACCAACCGGGAATCAAATCTGTGGTTTTCTGGTTACACACACAGACATCAGTGACAGGTCGATATTACACCAACCTTTAGAGGTTTCAGAACATAAACGGTGCATTTCGCACTTATTAGTTTAGCTTACATTTATTTTTTATTTAAGGTGAGCATTATTTTATATGTCTTTACCTGAAGATGAAATACCAACAAAGGGGCATATCAGCAACAACCGGCGATAATTATCGCTAAGCGCACTTAGCGCTAGGATAATTATCGCCGGCTAGCGTGGATTTTTATCGCTGAGATAGCGTGCTATTAGCAACTCTTATCTCAAAAGCGATAAAAATCCTCACGCAAACTCCCTAACGTGAGATTATCGCTGGAAACCCAACGATAATCTCACGCAATGTGGCGTTAGCTTGATGATAGGGACTCACAAACTTAGCCATGATATCCACCTTCCATAGGATATCATGGCTAAGTCATTCCTGAAGCAGGCGTAAGGAAAGTAGCGATAACAGGGGTTATCGCTACTTTTCTGCTGTGCTTCATAGCGTGGGGCTTGAAGATAGGAGAAATGTCGCTTAGCGACATCTCTCATGTCAGGTCAGGAATGCCCACTTTGCATCTCATTAGAGATGCACAGCTGGGCGTTAGGAATTCCTACGCTAACGCAAGTTTTCATGCGTTAGCGTGAGATTGCTAATTAGGCGATAAAATTATCGCCGCTTTTCGGCCGAGAACGGCCGCAAAAGCGGCGATAATTCTATCGCCTCGCCTTGCTGATATGCCCCATTGTAATTACAGAACATTTTGCTCTTTTTAGCTACGCCTTTGATCTTGCTCCCATGCTCACTGAACACCTGACCATTACAAGTGGAATAACAGTTCCCGTGCTTTTTTTAATGTGCTTTAATCACTGGTATTTACATGAAAGTTGTGTAGTGGTTAGTCTATGCAAACCTTGGTTTGAGACTGGAGTAAAATTGCCTGTCCCTGAGTGCAAAATTGCCCAGCACCAGTTCCTCTTACCGGTTAGTTGTTCATGTCAAGTTTCCTGAAGGGTTTTAGTACTACAGAATATCTGTCCAGAGGTGGACCCACAGTGAAACATTGGAAACTGTTTTTGTGTGTTGTTTTCACTTTACACCCTAGATGAGCTGAGTGACAATGCTGCTCAGCTTGTTTTTTTCTCGGGCAGTTTTTTCCAGGCTCTATCTGGAAGAAATTACACAAGCAATATTGTACAGTATGGGTAATTCCATAATTCCAAGTGGAAATCTGGTAAAATGCTTATTTATGTTATTCCCAATTGTTTACTACGAAAGTTATAATCAGGTACCATATTACGGGAGTGCCCCCGAGGGTGCAGCTGGCGTTTGCACCTTCTTTGCGTGGCTCTGGGGCACTTTGGTATTATAAGGGGGTCCGCATACGCTTGTGCGGCCCCTTCTGTAAATCCCATGGCGCTGGTGCACATAAGGCGACAGCACTATCTTGAGGAGGCGTTCCCTCATTTGCATGTGGGTGGGGCCTCATTCAAATGAGGTGATCCCTCTGCACCCATGCCGTATTACTGAAGTGGGTGCAGAGACAAAGACGCTCTCAGGAGGCGTGCTGACAGTGTACTCCCTAAAAGGTGGGGTACTGTGGAAAGGGGGTCCTACGGACCCCCAGACATATCCTTGCAGGTGGATGTCTGACTGCACCTGCCTGTAACGGGATCTCTAACCCCCCTTAAACGTGCAGGCGCGTTGCTGTCTACACTGTGAAACACAGAGCAGCCTCAAGGCAGCCTCTCCATTTTTCACAGGAATGTGTTGCCCTGGGGGAAGCAAAAGTTCACGTCTGCCCCGGGGGAAGCACATTCATGCTAATATGGCGCATTTTCATTGTTTGTGCTGGGCCTTCCTTTTAAAAGGTGCGCCAGGTACAAACATGCAAAATGCGCCTTTTAGTGTAATACGGCCACAGGTCTAAAACCACACCTGATACAACACGTTAACAGCATAATTCAGAATGAGGATGTAATGTACAAGAAAATCTGCATGACTCGGAGTTTCCCCTAACTTTTTGAGTTGAGACCCCAGGGATGACGTATCAGCTTATAAGCAGAATCGGTCATGCTAGTTGTGCTGAACTTGCAAGGCTTTTTAGATCTATGAAGCGGTACTAGATGCAACATGCAACAGCAGCCCACAACAACACACACAAAAAACATTTGTCCTGGGTCTGAGACTCAGGGGGTGTTTTTGCATCTAAATAATGTCTGTCTGCTAATAAACGAGAAATAGTGTACAAAAAGATCATTGTATCTGTTGTACATGTATGAGAACCCCTTGTGTGAACAGATTTGCATAGGCAATGTCCACCAACTAAAACCTGGTAGTTACTGGTCGCGCAAGCACAGGGGTGTAACACAGGCCCCGCAGCCCCCGCGGTGCGGGGGGCCCCAAGCTCTAGGGGGCCCCCTTGGCACTGCACTCTAGCCAGAGAGCTCCTGATTGAGCCTGGAGGGGGGCCCACTTCGTACCGTGCAGGGAGGCCCCCTCAATTTTCGTTACGCCAGTGCGCAAGCATAGGAGGAGGGAAATGTGCACTTCAGTTCCGAGGGATTGGGGCTAATGCTAAAACAGGTGAAAATTACCACGAGATTCTGCCAATGAAAACTTTTAGAAAACCCCGCTTATATTTCAGGTGATACCGTGGCCCTGCCAAAAAAGTACCATGATTGTTGTAGTTGAAGAAGCACATGGATTAAGTGCCAAGCGACATAAAGGAAGGACTGCTGAGGTCTTGTGATTAAAGCCTTGTTCTTATGCAATTGCGATGCACCTAAATTAAACTGAGGGAATCACACGTGAGCGGGAAGAGGGGCACAAAATAGGGTTTGCGTAAGTGATGCCTCAGTGTACTTGAAGGGCGTGAGCGTGACTGGAGATGTGTGCACAATTTTTCACTGTCCCTCATTTGTGGCCAGACGTCCTTCCTGTGTGTCACTGGATGTAGAAGTTGGAGTGGTCTATTTCAGGAACATACTATTCCTGGCACGTGTGCTGTGTGTTGGCTTTCAGTGGCTCGTGTTTTGAACATGTAACCGATGTCTCCATGGCTCCTGTGCTTATTTGAAACTGAAAATAATTGGAATTTCACTGTTTTTCTTCCTGGCTCAGTAACTGTGACATCTGATTTTGGAACTGCGTCATCACAGGTTGTCTAACAAGACATTTGAACTGTGAGGTGTCGGGATCAGAACAGCCGCTGTGGTGGATGTCTGGTTCTGAGTAGAAAGCCAGAGTTCAGTTTTTATTGGTTGTTCCTCTAATGAGCATGTAGTTGTGTTGTTTGGTGACGTCAAGTTATAGTTTCTTCACATGAGCAGAAAGTGTGCTCACGTTAATGTGTCTTCTCTAGGATAAAACTGTGGACACTGCAGGTTAGTTTGACCACCTGTAGGAGTGCATGCTTTTGATAGGGGCTCTATGTGGTGTGGGTGGTGTTGAGTGCTCTGCCATGGGTGAAGATCGCGGTGGTGGCTTCTTTCTTCTGTGTACTGTCACTATGTGGTCAGTGGACTTTGAGTTGTGTTGTGTGCACTGACTGTGGTGTAGGAGCAGTTATGCTCTTTCTCTTTGGTACTTGAGTGGTGGCTCAGTGAAGTGTTAGTCGTTTAGCATGCATTGTTGGTGGCGGAAGGGTGAGTGTCCCCTTCACCCGTGTGGTAGTGTAGCTTTGGGTCAGTGAATATCGCAATCTGATGGGGTCATCGACTCCAAAGTGTGATGTGCTTGTTTTCATTGATGTTGTGGTGGTTGAATATTTCTTCTGCATAGCTACATGCTTTGGTAAATGGACCGCTTTTGTGAAGGGCCCCACTGATTAAGGGAAGAGTGTTCATTTTGTCTGTTGTCTTGGGTCTTTAGGTCGCAACTGGTGCGTGTATGTAGTTTTTTTAATTCAAATCTGTTTTGTTTAATTTCAACAATCAAAACAAGAAGGTGTTTCATCACCATAGGCGAAAGCATGCTCCAACAAGAAAACAAAGCAAAAGAACGAGTAAATACCCCCTCCACACATACCCTGCCCCTGAGGGCTCACTTCACGAGTCCATCTCTAAAAGATCCCAGTGCCCCCTGCATGTCTATTTCTCTCTCTGAGGTATCTATCTCCACCAAGCATAGCAGCCTAAGGTAGTAGAGACAGGGCAGCTCACAGAATTCTCCATAGAGAAGAGCGATATAAGGGTGTCAAATCTTGCTATAGTTCTCTTGGTTTGTTAGGTAAGGGTTGATTTCTCCGTCCCCAATATGTGCCATAACTTGTGAGGCTAGCCATTGTGGGATGGACGTTTCTCCGTGCTCCAATGGGAGAGAATGTTTTGAAGGGCTGCTCCTAGCGCTAGGCCAATATGACGCCCCATACAAGATTTGAGCTGGAATGTGAGGGTGTTGGGTAAGACCGGGCAAAGCTGGCGTAGTGCCATCACGCATGGTTCCATGGAGTTGGAAAAAAACTCAGTGGAACTCCGCTCCCCTCCACCCTCCCTAATTTGATTATTTAAAAAAAAGGCACTTACCTGCTGTGGCGTCTCCGGGCTGCCTCCTCCATGCCATGGTCTCTCTCTCCTCTTACTCCTCGCCGTCCTTATCCACGGAAACCCCTAGATTGTACCTCTTGCGCTTTCTAGGGATTTCTGTGGATGATGACAGCGAGGACGGGGAGGAGAGAGAGACCATGGTGAGGAGGAGGCAGCCTGGGGGCACCACAGCAGGTAAGTGCCTTTTTTAAAATAATTAAATTAGGGAGGGTGGAGGGGCCGGCTAACTCCACTCCACCACGGTGTCGGAGTTTTACCTGAACTCTGCGTTCTCAATGGAGTGTGGAGTAGGCAAAACTCCGTAGACTCCGCTGGCAGAGTGGAGTCCTCTGCCCGGGGTTAGGCAAAACTCCATAAACTCCACTGGCAGAGCAGAGTTCTCTGCCCGGAGAAAACGTTGGGCTGACCGAGGATAACAATTGCCGGAAAGCTGCATGTCAAGGTGGATTTCTATACCTGTTGAAACGGTGTACCAATAATGTGTAACGTCAAGCTCCCATCGCCTCTGTCCTGAGGTTTAACCACAGGTTTGGTTTGTTGAAGAATAGTGTAGACTTCAGTTGTAAGGAGGCTGTTAGTGCTCTTAGACACAAGCATTTTTCAAAGGGTGTAAGCATGCACTGTGCCCCTGTGTGGATGGCTGGATGGGTGAACCAATGGCGTACCTGAAGGTAACACAACCTCACTCAATCTCCGGCAGTCCAAAGTCATGTGAAGCTGCTCAAACAAGACTAATCCCGCTGTGTTCAATGGTGGCCGACAGACCTGCATCCTTCCGTTTGTCATGCCAGAAAGGAGTTATGCTCCAACCCCGGCATGAAGTCAGTGTTGCCTACGATAGGGGTCAACAGGTATGGGAACAAGAGGGCCTTTTGCGTAACCACCTGGTCCCTCTCTTTCCACGTCGTGCAGATGGAACTTTCCAAAGATGCTCATCCACCAGTGCTCGAGCCATGAATAACCAATGTTTTACAGATTCTTTGCAGCTTCATTCCATTAAGTAGCGAAGCTGTGCCACCTGATAGTAATGTAGGAGATTGGGAACCCCCATGCCCCCTTCCCGGGTCGAGCTAAACCTTTGGTCCCGGCTCATGCTTGGTTTCCTCTCTGCCCAGACAAAATGATTTAGTTCATCTTGCAAGGACTGAAGCATACCCAATGGGGGCTCTAACGGAAGGTCATGAAACAAAAACAGGACCCTCAGGAAACGAGACATCAGATGAAGGATCCTTTTGGTACTGTTGCTACATTGAGGATCGGGAACAAAGCCAGCCTGGTCTGGATCCACCGAACCTGGAATATACGGTACCTGACGCTCAACAAGAATACTAGTATACAGCTTAATATCAATGTTAAGAAGGGATATGGGGTGGTATGAACCACAATATTTCTTGTACTTCCCTGGCTTGGGGATAACCACAATGGATGCTTCCAACATCAAGGGCGGCACAGTTCCTGACCCACCTAAGGAGTTAAAAAGCCTAATTAGAACTGGGGCAAGGGCAGTGCAGAATGTTTAATAAAAAAGAATGGGGAAGCTGTTAGGGCCCGGGGACTTTTGGGGCATCTGCTTAGCAATGGCCAAGATAACTTCCTCCACTCGAATTGGCCGGTCTACAGAGTCTGCTTGCACAGGCATCAGTTGGGTTGTGTGCACCCCTTGAAGATATGTGGGCGGATCATCTGACGGAGGACTTGTGCTCAATAAAGTGGCTGATGGTAATCCCACAAGGCTGCCACAATTGGACCGTCTTCCGTGATATCAGTACCATCCAGGGTCAGGATAGCATCCAACTTTGCAGCCTGTTGTTTAGCCCGGAGTTTATTGACTAACAACTGACCTCACTTGTCCCCCCCAATACAGAAGGAGTGTTGCAAATGGAGTAGTGAGTATTCAGCATTATCTGAGTCTAACACATTTAATTGCATGTGGCTTGCTTCCTGTTTGCACCAGTCGCAGGCCGACCAAGTAGTACTTATGAATGAGTTCCAGCTCCTTCACTTCCGTTTGCAGGTCTTCCTGCTTTCCCCGCCAGAATTTATTGTCCACCCCTGACATGGCACTCAATAACCCACAGGAAACCTACCCTATCAGTGGTGTCGTTTAATAAGTCAGGATTGCTTGTGTAATGTGGTGCACTGTTTCAGGTCTCTGCTGTAGACTCTTTCTCAATCACCACAGGTGGAGGACTTGCTGTGTAATGGGCACCCCAAGGGTGAGAGACACCGCTGCATGGTCAGACAGGGATCATGGCTCAATCAAAGTCATCTCTACCAATGCCCAGATTTCGCTAGTTCCAAAAAATAGTTACGGCGGGGGTCGTCTTATGTGCATGAGAGTAAAATGTGAAATCCTACTTTGTACCTATATTTGTCCCTCCAGATGTCCAGAATACTCTTCTCCTGTAACCAGTGGCCACCTCCCTAGAATGCTCTAGGGTGCCTATAGCGTTACAAAGATCTGTCCAAGTCGTTACTGAAGACGAACTTAAGGTCCTCCTCAAGTAAAACCAAGCAGTCTTGGGAGGCCATCACCTCCGCCACAGCCCATTTAAAAAAGCGTAGAGAGAGGCTAATGTAAAGGTAAGGTTACCTAAACACACCCAATATGACAGAAACACTTTGTCCTTGATTGGGTTGTTAAGTCCCTTCATATTCAGGGTGATTACCTTCAACTTATCGTGTGTAGAAGGGAAGGTGATATGACACATCGACAGCTGACTAGGTCACACAACCAACCCCTCGCCAGTGAAGCCAAAATGTGCTTGAAAGAGATGAGTGTGTTTGGGAACCCAAAGCATAGTGAACCCATGGGGAATGTGAACACTCCCTCGAGAATAAACCCAAACGTAAACTATGAATGAACTCATGTCCATATCAAATGAAAGTCACTGGCCCGGGTCAGAAGTGTCCAGAAGGAATCCCAGGTAAGGGCGCCCTTTAGAGTACCTCCAAATCCTCACAAATGGGACTTCCGCCCCCACCCCCTGACCCCCCTATTGCCAATGTAGATCATCAGGACCTGGTGCATCACATGTCGCCTCCAGCCGGTCCGTGTTGCCAGCCAGGGTGTCCAACACAGCCTGTTCCTCCATGCCCATGGTCTCTCGATTCAGACGCAGATCTTTAGGTGAGGCTAAGTGTCTAAGCAAGTGGAGGCATTTACGTTTTGTCCTATCACAGGGATTGTTCAGTGGGCTCGCCTCCTCTGTTTGCATGATATTTAGCAGGTGACAGACCTCTGTACGGGTCGCAGCTGATGAACTTTCCCTTCCCATCAGAAAATCAGGTGGAATGATGTCCCAGTCAAGGTCATCAGTGGACGGAAGGCTATGAGTTTCTTTAGGGTTAGGGGCAAAAGATCTTGAAACTGTGCCAGCTTATGCCCATGAAACTACAGTGGAAGAATGTCACTGGCTTTGCGGAGGATTGTAACTTTAAGTTGGAAATCATGGGCACATACCAGAATGTCAGTGGGGTGGGCGTTCTTCTGTCGTGGTGGACCCATTCTGTGGACTCTATCAAGTTGTATTTCTGTTTCAGCTAGCGCGTCAAGGATCTGGAGAAACAAGGCCCTCACGCTTCCCTCAATGTCTGTACCTTAAGCCTTGGCTGGTGCTCCCCAGATACGGATATTATTCCTTCCCAAGCAGTTCTCAAAATCCTCCACGTGTGCCTGCAGGTCAAGCCGTTGGTCACGGAGACACAGCACTTCCTGCTGAAGCTGCTCAAGTTCCTCGTCCCAACTGGATTCATGGTCTTTAAAGATTGATACTCTGTCCCCCACCTCCATCAGGTTACAGCAGATGTCTTTCAAGTCCTGAGAAATTTCTCTTTTCGCCATCTGAAGATTGTCTAGGAGGGAGACGAACAGTGCCTCCAGGAAGGAACTTGTCACTGGTCCCTCACCGTCATCTCTGTCTGCCACGTGCTTCATTTGTTAAGGAGGAGGTCCCTCCTCGGATGAGCCTCTGGCCAGTCTGGTAAGCATCTCCTTAGAGGGTCTCTCCTTAGTTGCTGGGGCTACCACCATGGACATCAAACTGGGGCCACAGCCAACTGCACCCGGACACTAAAGCTGTAATTGAGTGTGAACTCACTCTCGGGGAGCGAGCACGCCTAGCCTTCTCTCCAAGGGACGACTTTCTTCAAGGCCAGTGTAACACTCGCCAGCTGCTTCTGTCTTCCCCAGGACTGCGCCCTGCTTTGCAAGCACCGAAGACCTCGACCAGGTCCCCGCCTGCATTGAGGGGCTCAGCAGGAATGCTTTCTTGCAGCTCAGCTCCGTAAGCCCATGCCACTCTTCCATCCATGAGGGGGGAGCCAGATCAGGCAGTCAATGTCCCCGGTAGGGAGTCGTATCCCTTCATCTTGGGCTGTGTGGAGGTGCTATCACAGCGTTAAGGGAGACAGGTCGCTAACCCCTTTCTGTATCTCCCACTATAGAGAGTAAGAAGCCCTCCAGTCCTTTGTAGTGTCATCAGTCCACAATGGGCTTAGAGCATGTCTTTGCGACCATTGCACTGTGTGGGGGAGGATGGCCTCCAAAAACACCATAAAGCACATGGAATAGAACTGTGGTGCGGGGTCCCGCCCATCCACTAGACAAGTCCTCTTAAAAAGGCAAGAAAGAAGTGCCAGCTTCTAAAAGGGGGAGAGGCCCTCCTGCAAGTAAGCACAAGCCTGGC
This sequence comes from Triturus cristatus, assembly GCF_964204655.1. Taxonomy (NCBI): domain Eukaryota; kingdom Metazoa; phylum Chordata; class Amphibia; order Caudata; family Salamandridae; genus Triturus; species Triturus cristatus. Next base: position 1,555,017,390 of record NC_140590.1, read on the forward strand.
GCGTAGTCCTCAAGAAGCAGGAAGGGTCCATTTCACTTCCAGCTCTTACCTATGTGCCTCTCATTGATGGCCCCATGTGAATAGTGCTCTCAGCACCACCCCGGCCTCAATACACATCAGCGGACACTGACTCTGCCTACCACATGCTGCCGCTGGTCCTTGGTTAGGGAGGAGCAACGACTGGCCTTCTACAGTCACCGCTGAGCCGCCTAGCTGCTCCATGTGGCTGTCTCCCACCACGCCTCGCGGCACCACCAGAAAGCTGTTACCGTCTCCCGCCTCTGCATGCTGGGCACCCTTCCTCTCGCTGCCGCCACACCCCAGGACTCAAGCGATGGTGAGGGGCAGCTGGCAGGCCCTCAAGATCAGCAGGTGGCGGGGGCGGAAAGACATGTCTAGTCAGTCCACCATCTTGGACACGTCCCCCCCGAATGCAGTTTTTAGAGGAAGATATATTGCATACTTGTTTGTATTTACTTAGGTGTATAGTTCGATAGAGGCAAGAGTGCAAGGTTGTGCGTCTTGTGTTCTTTCTGCTGTCTTCCCTCTGGCAGAAGGAGAGAGAGAGTGCAGTCGTATTTGTGCTTGTTATAACATCCAGCTCAGCTGGCTACCGCAGGCAATCATTGTCTTATGTTGTATCATTGGCTTTTAAGTTTGCAAGACTACGGTGAAAAGGTCCATGTGGGCCATATTATTCAATCCACAATGAAAAGAGAGAGAGAGAGAGAGAGAGTGGAAGAACCACGCCCATACATCCTTCGAAACCGTAACCACTACACCTAGGAATCTGATGAAAACAACATTGAGCTCTGAATGTATATAGCATAAGAGAGAAGTATCCACTGTATGTTTTTGAAGGAGAACCCTCTCGCATGTGTGGAGGCATGCTTCATCAGGAAGTCCTCTCCACCCCCATCTAACAGGACTAGGTGTCACCTAACTGGACTCACCAGAGTCTGGGAGCTGTTATGTAGGTGATGTTCTTGGTTTGGCTCCAAACTAAAGAGAATAAAAGTTTAAAATGAACTAGAGAAACCTGCAGTGACATTATTTGCGAGGTGCCGGGCAAGATTAAGATTAATATATATTAGAACATTGGAACGTTAGCAGCTCCATTGAAGACAATGGAGTGCTCCGGGCTTATAATGGCCGGTATAAGCCCAGAGCACCAACATTCCAATGTGTCTTTGTTCACAGCTCTGGCTGTGAACAAAGACTTCAGGGAGCCGGAGGGGATTTCAATCCCCTCGCGCTCCCTGAAGGGCTTTGTTTTGGTAGAACATTCTGCCCTCTAGTGGCAGAATGTTCTAATAGCCTTATAGCCCTTCGTAGCAGGGCTATACCGCTGTTAATGGCCCGCTGCTGTTGTTAAAGTCCCTCGCCTTCGGCTCGGGCCTTTAACGCTGCAGCGGGCCATTAACAGCCGGTATAGCCCGCTACGGCGGGCTATAAGGCTATAATAATGTATGGTGTATAAGATATCTCATATGAGTGTTATCCAAGTTATTTGTCCTATTTGCAGTCTTGTTTAAAAATGGGGAATAACATGTGTAATTGGTATTTGTGTCAATTTGGTGCTCAATATTTCAGCTTTTTTCCTATTTTATGTCCACACATGTACACGATATTAAGCTGGAAGGAGGAAGCAGGAGCGCTGAACCATCGCCAAAAAGCACTTTGTGCTCAGTTCTAAATTGACACAAGTGCTTCTGTGGGGCCAAATACAGTTTTCATCAGTTTTTGGCACAGTCACCAGGAACATAACTTAGACCCTCCATGTTTGCTAGAAGTCCAATGTTATTACCTTGTTACAGGTGGATAACTGGGGGATTGAGGGAGTACCTTTGACTTGCCCGAGCTCCCACACTGGGCCAGCAGAAATACCTTGACACCTGACACTTATTCCTGTGTGGCACTTATGCACATTTGTTTTTTTTTAGTGGAGTTTTATATAGCGCAAACTTGACCCGAAGGTATTGGGTATCAGAGCGCTTTACATAGCACCAGTTGCGTTACATGAGGACACATTCATTTTTGTTAGACACGATTTGCCCAGAATCACAGGATGTTGAGCATCATTGCCGAGACTCGAATCCAGTTCCCCAGATTCGAGGTCGACCGCCCTAGCCATTTGTGCAGTTAAAACGTTTAAAATACCTGTGATGCTGCACAATGCTCTTCCTGTCCAGCTATATATTTTGATTCTGAACATTAATGTTCTTCTTGTCGAAAGATTTCCTCTTGCCACTGCTGTATGTCTTACCATTTTAAATATTTCCTTATTGATTCTCCATATTCTTCCTGTCCAGGAGCACTCTCCCAGAGCATTGCATTGGCCCTTTTACTGGAAAAGACCATTTTTCTTGCTACCTTCCTGTACAGGACAAATAAAGGTGGATTGAAATGTTGAAGTGACGCTACGCCAGTAATTGTTTTGTGCCACAATCCAACCCCTTGTTTCGAGCTTGTCAGACAGTGACCAAATAAGGCCTGGCTGTTCATCCCTTTCGGCTATGCCATGTCCACTCTGAACAGGAGCAAATACAGCCCCAGACTGGTTTCTGCCTTGTTGGGGTTCATCAATGTGGTGCAGCTTCAGTTCTTTAGCACAGCAAACTCAGGACCCACACCTGGACATACCCTTCCTATTTAGGTAGACTTACTGTTTTGGAGGGAATGTATCCTGCATGTTGAACAGTTATGTCCCCTTGCCCTGAGTGCCCATCTGCATGTATTCGGTGCCCTGATTGTTATTTTGCCCGTGCATCATGCTAATATAGCTTATGCTTAGCGGCCTAGGACTGTGCCTTATCCTGTGCCTGTCCTTGGACCATAAGGGGCGCACCAATCATGCTCTTCTTTTACACATAGTGGACTACTGTCCCTGTTATGATTTTAGCATGAGGTGGCAGTGTACTGAGTTGTGTGAATCCATAGTTGTAGAAAAGCCTTTTTATCTGTGTCCCTGGAGAGGAGGCCAAGTTCCACTTTTTTGCAGTTTTATAGAGCACGAACTCGACACAAAGGTGTTGTAGTACTTCACATGAGCACCGGTTATATTACTCAAGGACACATTCATTTTTTGTAGGCACAGAGTTTAAGTGATTTTCCTAGAATCACAGGATGTTAAGCCGACACTGAGACTCGAACCTGGTTTCCCAGCTCCAAAGCTATGCACTTATATGTACTATCTCCGATCCCAGTGAAAACATCCCACTGTATGAGCACATTAATGTAAGTTGCCTGAATGGTACATACAGTGTATGTATGGGTGAACCAGAGTAATGGAGGCCTGTTGGATGCATTTCGGATATCCCTGGTTCTTGTCTTTGAAAAATATGAAGGTGAAAGTTGTTTGCCCAGACAGTGAAAGTGTTTTGCCCACATTACTGAAGCTGGAGGGAGGAGGCTGGACAATAGTGTGCAGAAACATGGCTCCTTTTGAAATTCAGTTAGCCCATTTGCTAGTAAGGTGCTGTTGAGTAGTATTCCTAAAAATGGACATTTCGTGGATTCAATGAAACAGAGGTGGGACTGCAGACTCTGCTGTGCAAGGTGAGGAAATCATTAAATGAGGCCTGCCCTTTTGTCTTCCTCTGATTACTCCAGTTTGGCTGATGACAGGCAGATGCAGAAACCTCACACCTCTTTGTGCCTCTGTTATGGGCGCTACAGGGTGGAGACCACACTGCTTTGGGAAGCATCCTTCTACAAAAGCTATGTCTGGAGAGCAGTCTGGAAAGGATACTTGAAAGGAAAACTACCTCAAAAGGTTCTACAGTGGCAGACAGTGGATATGCATCCCCTATCTTATTTTGCTGTATAAGAATCGAACACCTCTTGTTGTTCCAGGGCCAAGTCCTCTATGGCCAAGGAAGGGAGTGCCCCCACAGAGTATTCAGAAAATTGCTTTGCAACCAGGGCTGGTGTCTTACTCTGAGGGAAACCCGGGAGAACTGCCGGCTCACCTATTTGGGAGTACCATTAAGTTGGGTAACAATAAAACATCCGTTATTTAGCGCCAAGATACCTTTGGGTGAACGTGCGCTTTACAAATACATGTTATGTTATGTTATGTTATGTTATGTTTGTTATGTTATGTTATGTTATGTTATGGGAGTGATAGAGACTGCACCTGAGCTTTAATCATGCTACTATCTTATAACCCATAGTGGGGAGGCTGCTTAGACCCGGCAGAGGAAGGAGGAACCTAGATCACTGGGGAGTTAGGGAGCACACAGGGATCGGTGTCACACTGCCTGAATATGCCCAGAGACACTACATTGTACTTTGTTTGAGTAGTGTATAGTATTACATTCAGGTGTGTTAAAATTGCTTTTCTTTCTATAAAGATAAGCTCTGGACTGGACATTTTTTAATTGAGGTGTTGTTTGATAGTTGAGCTCTCAGCTTGAGTACCACCACACTGAGAAGCCTGTGGCAGCTGACCATCACTACCACTAAGTCAAGTGCCAAAGAGGTTTAACTTGGCCAAGTTTGCAGAGCCATAATCAGAAAGACCCCAGGACATCAGAGGCAATTGACCTCAACCCACACGGTTGAGGCCCATTAGGCCCTGCTTACACTGTGTCACCCTCCACACCAAACAGAGACATACACTCACATACACAGCACTAAAAGTGATGAGTGTTTTGCACATGGTTCGCCCTTGTTTGAAGCAGCACTGTGTATAATAAATGATGGACTGTAATGCAGCCCACAGAAATGGCAGAGCTTGATATTAATTCAGCCATTTCAACCATAACCTTTTTGGTTTTCTTCCTCTGTGGGAGAATTGTT